>NW_028120734.1:0-325000 GCF_965178545.1 Coloeus monedula | reverse complement strand
CTGACTCCTGGCCCCTACACCCCTGACCCTTATGCCCCTGGCCCCTGACCCCTACACCCCTGACCGCTGGCCCCTAGCCCTGCACCCCTAAGCCTATGCCCCTAGCCCCTGGCTCTATGCTCCTGGCCCTACCCCCCTGGGCCTATGCCTCTGACCCTGCACCCCTGGCCCCTAACCCTATGCCCCTAGCTCCTGGCCCTTGGCCCCTATCCCCTGATCCTGGCTCTGACCCTGGCCCCTGGCCCGTGGCCCTGGCTCTTACCTGTGGCTCTATCCCTAACCTGTGACTCTGGTCTGTGGCCCTAGCCTGTCACCCTGGCCCTAAGCCATGACCCTGGCCTGTGCTTGTGGCCCTGGCCTGTGCTTGTGGCCCTGGCCTGTGACCCTGGCCCTGCCTCCTACCCTGCACCCCTGACCCTAGCCTGGCTTCTACTCCTGATGGTGGTGTGTGGTACCTAATGTGGCACTGGCTGCTCGTCCTCTGCCCCCTCCACCCTATGTACTACTGTACCCCTTGGCCCCTGGACCTTACCTGCTGTTCTCTGGCCTGCGTGCGTTGTCCCTTGTGTGGTGGATTCCTGCTGCGGTCCTGGTGCTGGGGTTCTGCTGTTGTATTGGTATTGGGGCTATAGGGTTAGGGTCTGGGCTAGCGCTGGGGCTAGGGCTAGTGTTAGGGGGTTGGGTTAAGGTTGGGGGTTAGGGTTGTGGTCAGGGTCAGGGCTAGGGGGCTAGGGGTTAGGGTTTGGGATTAGGGTTAGGTGGGGAGGGTGCTGGCATTGGCTCAGCATTTGGGATTATTACCTCCAGCTGTGGGGAGGGTGCTGACATGGGCTCAGCATTCAGGGTGATTGCCTCCAGCTGTGGGGAGGGCTGCTGCCTGTGGCTTTTTAGGGAGAAAGGGGTGTTGTTTGGGGTCCTGGTTAAGGTTAGGTTTAGGCAACAGGGCTTGTGTGTCATACTCCTTGTGTTTGTTGTGTAGTGTGTGATTTTTGAGCCCTTTCTCTTTATTCCCTGGACTCCCCCCTGGGCTCTTGGCCTTTATTATGTTCTCCTGCTGCCTCCTCCTTGGGCTCTTGGCCTTTATTATATCCCCCTGGAATGTCCCCCTGGGCTCTCGGCCTTAATTGTGTCCCCCTGCAGTGTCCCTCCTTGGCTGCCACCCTCTGTGTGTTTTTCTAACCTTTTTTGTGTGGGTGTTGTCCTTCCATGGGGGCTGCGGTGCTCTCCTGGTGTTGGGGGGTCTGCCTGCTGCGGCTGGGTGGGCTAAAATGGTGGCCTGAGGGGTGCTGTGGAGTGGTGCATAAATGGCGGGAAGGGGGGGGCTTGCGGGGGGGGCGCCCTGAGGGGAGACGCAACAGCGGGAAGAGGGGCCGTGAGGCGGGAAGGGGTGGAGGGTACCCTGAGGGGAGCCGCAATGTCGGGAAGAGGTGCCGTGAGGCGGCGGGGGCTGCCCTGAGGGGACCCGCGAGCGGCAAGGGGTGGAGGGTACCCTGAGGGGAGCCGCAATGTCGGGAAGAGGTGCCGTGAGGCGGCGGGGGCTGCCCTGAAGGGACCCGCGGGCGGCACGGGGCGGGGGATACCTTGAGGGGACCCACAATGGCGGGAGGGGGGAGCGGCGGGCGGCGGGGAGGTGCGGTGGGGCGGTGTGAGGAGGCGGAGCGGTGCGGGACCGGCGGGGGGACGGCGGCGGCTCACGGGGGGCTGGCGGGTGGCTGCAGGCGGCGGCGGGTGCCGGACCGGTGGGCTCCGGATGGCGGCAGGTGCAGGAGCAGCGCGGGACTGGCGCGGGAGTGGTGCCGGAGGCGGGAAGCGCCGTGAGGGGAGAGGGGCGGGGCTACATTGCGCGCGAGGGAAGGGGCGGAGCGTCGTGACGCGCGCGGCGGGGGCGGAGCCGGGGGCGGAGCGTCGTGACGCGCGCGGCGGGGGCGGTGCCGGGGGCGGAGCGTCGTGACGCGCGCGGCGGGGGCGGAGCGTCGTGACGCGCGCGGCGGGGGCGGTGCCGGGGGCGGAGCGGCGTGACGCGCGCGGCGGGGGCGGTGCCCGGGACGGAGCGGCGTGACGCGCGCGGTGGGGGCGGTGCCGGGGGCGGAGCAGAGTGACGCGCGCGGCGGGGGCGGAGCGTCGTGACGCGCGCGGCGGGGGCGGTGCCGGGGGCGGAGCGGCGTGACGCGCGCGGCGGGGGCGGTGCCGGGGGCGGAGCGGCGTGACGCGCGCGGCGCGGGCGGTGCCGGGGGCGGAGCGTCGTGACGCGCGCGGCGGGGGCGGGGCCGGGGGCGGAGCAGAGTGACGCGCGCGGCGGGGGCGGAGCAGAGTGACGCGCGAGGCGGGGGCGGAGCGTCGTGACGCGCGAGGCGGGGGCGGAGCGTCGTGACGCGCGAGGCGGGGGCGGAGCGTCGTGACGCGCGAGGCGGGGCGGTGCCGGGGGCGGAGCGGCGTGACGCGCGCGGCGGGGGCGGTGCCGGGGGCGGAGCGGCGTGACGCGCGCGGCGGGGGCGGGGCCGGGGGCGGAGCGGCGTGACGCGCGCGGCGGGGGCGGGGCCGGGGGCGGAGCGGCGTGACGCGCGCGGCGGGGGTGGGGCCGGGGCCAGGGGGGCGTGACACGGGCCAGGGGGGGCGTGACACATATGTGTGGGGTGGGAGCCTGCGATGAATGGGGGGTAGAGCTTAGGATGAGTGATAGGTGTGGGTGGTGTGTGTGCGCGCCGAAAAATTGGCTAATTACCTAATTATCCAATTATCTAATTCAGTTAGTGCTCCAGATGGGATATATTAGATTTGATAAGGAAATTCAACTCCTTTCCTTGACAGAGAATAGTCAAAAACACCAGTGAGCAATGGCTCCTGTACCTGAAGGGAGCCCACAAGAAAGATGAGGAGAGATGAGGATGGGCAGGACAAGGGGGGCCCTAGCTGGCTTTGCCTACTCCAGCACCAAAGCTCTTGGTCCCAAAGATGGAGCGAGTTCAGTGGTTTTTCCTGTCCTGAAAGAGAGCAGAAAAGGGAAGTTAATCCCACTGTGGAATCCAAGACTCCTGCATTTCCTATTTCTGCTCTGATTGCTCACCGTGGAGTTTTAGCCATGGAAAAAAAAGGAGAATGACACCATATCAAATAAAAAGTTGATTAATCCACGTAGGGGCTGTGGAGAGGATACAAAGGAGCTTTTCCATGATTTTGGGGCTTGAAGAGGGACTGAATTTCCCTCAAAGCTGGGAAGGGCCTGAGGATAATAAAGCAAAGGAGCAGCTTCATCTCTCCCTGGCAGAGAGCTCGGGGCTCCATTATGGATACAAATCAATCCCAGCAGGATTTCAAAGGGTTTCTTTAGGATGTCAGGTCCCTCTTTGTCAGATCCCTGCTGGGATTCAGGGCCTGCCTGGTCACGGGGTGCTTTGATAAGGGCTGGATTTAAATCCCAGATCTGAGAACAGACATGAAAGGTCCCTGGGTTTCTAGGGGGTTGAAAAACTCAAGCTGGATTCACTGCAGAGCTGAAAAATCAGGATAAGAGAGAGCAAGGAGTGGCCAGCAGGCTCAGGCTCCTGATCACACCCCTGGGATCCATGGGATCCATAGGATCCATGGCCTCTGGCACGCTGCTCCAACACCCTGCAGGGTGACTGACAGCCGGGCAGGGGAAGGACCCACCAGCAGCTCTGCCATGTGCACCATCATTCACCTTGCACGTGGCCTAAACAGCTACCAAGCACTGATGGACTGACTGAGCCGAAAATATCGGAGAGATCTCAGTTTGCACTCCAAATTCCCTGCAGC
Source organism: Coloeus monedula (assembly GCF_965178545.1). NCBI lineage: Eukaryota > Metazoa > Chordata > Aves > Passeriformes > Corvidae > Coloeus > Coloeus monedula. The sequence continues at coordinate 321,226 of NW_028120734.1, read as the reverse complement.
CTGTTCCCTTCCTGATCCATCCCTTCAAGCAGCAAGAGTGGAATTCCTTCCGTCGTTGCTCTTTCCCTCCTGTTTGCCACTCAACAAGAAAAAGCAGCCACGTGAACAGGAGTAAAAGCCCCAAACCCACAAAAAAGCACATTCTCAGCATCACTAATCCCTGCCAAATTGCCGGGAACCTTCCAAAACTACATCCAAGCTTGGAAACAGGGATCCAGTTGTTTGTTTAAGCAGCTATTGATCCAGTCTCTTCCAGCTAATTAAACTATTCACTATTTAAACTCATTAAACTGCTCATCCTGCTCCTGGCAGCCAGAGGCAAAGAAGAAATCGTGTCTAGATTAAATGGTGATGGTGAATGTGCCCATCCCAGTCTTTGGAGAGGTTGGAATTGCATCCCTGTTCCTCTGCTCTCTTTTCCTTCCTTTTTCCTGCAGTGATTCCCACCCGGATTCCTCAGCTCCAGCTCTCTGAGCAGCCTCAGGGGGAGCATTTCATCCCCTTGGAGCCAACTCCATTTGTTGCATCCTTCATGCCTCAACCACCCCTAAAAGCAGGCAAGTGCTGATGGGCAGTGCAGCTGCTTCCACTTGGGAATGTTTCCAGTGGAACAGGGAGGGAATTCTGAGAAGCTGCCACCCACTGCACGTTATTGCTGGATAAAAGGTGAGGCAGCAAAGGATCAACAAAGGGAGATTTCAGCAAGACAAAGTCCAGACAGAGAGGCTGCAAGTGTGGCTGGGGCTGCTAAACTGGGAAAACTGCAAAGTCAGGCTGTGGGAACATGGATTATACTGAGGTCTGGAACTGGTGCTGGGAAGAGAGGGAGAAGAAGAAGGAGAAGGAGAAGAAGGAGAAGGAGAAGGAGAAGGAGAAGGAGAAGGAGAAGGAGAAGGAGAAGGAGAAGGAGAAGGAGAAGGAGAAGGAGAAGGAGAAGGAGAAGGAGAAGGAGAAGGAGAAGGAGAAGGAGAAGGAGAAGGAGGGCCCGAAGTAACTGCACAGTGAATTTCCTTACCATGAGCCAGGCTCATTCCCTGAGCTGACCAATATCTCTGAGCTCCCCTTCATGGCACAGCCCTGCCAGTAAAGAACAGAAGTTCCTGCTGCTCCCACTGGAATTCTGTAGCGTGCCTGGCATTCCATACGTTCTGCTGCCTGAGAATTCCTGCAGCCGTCCTCGGGAAGAGCAGTTCACTGCCACAGGAGGAACAAGAGGAAAGCAGTTGCCACTCTCGGGTTCTGTGCTCTGTAAAAACTAAAAGCAGATAAAGATCATAGCTCCATAAAGCTGGAACCATCTCCAACCTCGGGACAGCACTTCTGTGGGAAAAGCGTAGATGGGCAATTAGGAAGGAGATCATCATGCAAATGGGCAAGGGGGGGGAATTAAATTCTGCTGCTTTCTGATTGAGGCCTGCTTCAATTTGCAGCCTTTATAATATCAGTTTAATGGGACTTTTTGTGCTTTAAAGAGGTTTTTATTAGCTGGGGGTTGTCCCTGCCTGGACTGAGGCACAGCACAATGAGTCTCCTGCCTCCTGAAGCCGTGTCGTTATCCCAGCATCTGAAATTAAAAACCAGCACTCTGGGAAACCTCTCTACTTTGAGGAGAAGTGTGAAGAGCGTTTGGGTCTGTGGAGAGCCTGGAACAGCTCTGAGAGACACCAAACATCCTGTGGATCCCAATAAACAGCAAAACATTCCAGCAGCTCCTTCCAACACCGCCCTTGTAGGGAACTCTGTCACCCCAGTGGGTATTTGTGGGAGTAAGGAAGAAATCCCACTAATGACCTCAGTGTGATCACCTCTGGTTCGTCTGGGGATAAATCTCCTTTATCCTTCTGGGAGAATAAAGGAATCCAATGCTGCCTTAATCACCAGCTCCTCAGAGTCTGCATTTCCAGAATCCATCTCCTGGCCCAGCATGGGAAGGGTTGTCCAGCGCTGGAACAGCTGCCCAGGGCAGTGGTGGAGTCACCAACCCTGGAAGTGCTCATAAAATACATGGATATGGCACTTGAGTGTTCATAAAATACCTGGGTAAATACATGGGTAAATATAGGGATAAATACATGGGTAAATACGTGGATAAATATATGGATAAATGTATATGGATAAACATATATGGATAATCCATGGATAAATATAGGGATAAATATGTAGGGATAAATATGTATGGATAAATACAGACCTTGCATCCCTGAACACCAGGAGAGCCGGTGCTTTACCCAGATCCCAGTGCCCTGCACGGCTGCGCCGACACGAGCACAGGCCGATCGCTCCGCCCAGCACCATCCCTCATTTTCTTCCCACGGCTCCCCAAGCGGCCCCAAACCACCCCAGCGTGTCTGTGCCGGGGCCAGGGCCTGCCCCGAGCCCGACCAGAGGCTGTCACCCAGCCCTGCACCAGCTCCCACCCCCGGGTGAGCTGGGAATGCACTGAGAGCTCGGCTCCCCGGGCTCCCCAGCACCCAAACCGGTCCTCAGACACACAGAAATGCCCAACCTGCCCCTCTGGGCACAGCCAAACACCACAATTCCATCATCCCCAAGCAACTCTGGCACTTGCCTCTTCACCTCCGCCCATTTCCAGTAGCCGGGGCTAGGACCGGGCTGTCAGAAATAGCATTCCCTAGGCAGTTCATCCCAGCACAGAGGAGAAGAGGAGCCTGTCCCTGACCCACACCATGGGCAGGACAAGGGGGGCCCTAGCTGGCTTTGCCTACTCCAGCACCAAAGCTCTTGGTCCCAAAGATGGGGCGAGTTCAGTGGTTTTTCCTGTCCTGAAAGAGAGCAGAAAAGGGAAGTTAATCCCACTGTGGAATCCAAGACTCCTGCATTTCCTGTTTCTGCTCTGATTGCTCACCATGGAGTTTTAGCTATGGAAAAAAAAAGGAGAATGACACCATATCAAATAAAAAGTGCCCTTTTCCAGCATTTTTATTCCAGGCATTAAAAGGATGCTCATTTCTCTTCTAGCATTGTTTCCCTCATTTTAGGAGAACCGTTTTCATCCCAGGCCCCACTCGTCAGTTGTTCGATCCTCTGGCACTGGATTTGGACAAAAGAAGGGACGCACCTGGACTGCAGGAAATCACTGAGAGAAACCCTTCCAAAACGTGACAGAGAAAAACAACAGGACATGCAGGAAGACACATCCCTCATTTGCACATCTGGAACGCTTTTCTAAAGACTTCTCTGCATCTGGATGCTCTTTGCTCTTGGCTTTCTTCACAGGAATGCATTTGCTGCTAAACACGTCTCAGACCCTTACCTGATCGGGATAAGGTGGGATGGAGATGAAGACTCCCACAGGGAATAGCCAGGGAGATGCAGGGCCTGGGAACATCAAGGATGGAGAAGAGAAGGAACAGGGATTGTTTTTCTTGTTTAGAGCCAGCAGTGCTGTGAGCTTGGAGAACACACGGCACCGCAGGGATCCAGGGCAGGAGCGGGATAACTGCGGGATAAGGGGAATCTGCTCCCACTCCAGGGCTGTGCCAGTGAAGGAGGGGAATTTTTTAGTGCCTTCATTACACACAAAAACCAAACCCAGCACCACCGAGCTGGACTTTCGTGAGCTGCAAAACAAAGCGGCCCCTGGCCTTTGGGGAAACACAACCTCACCGAGTCACGGAGCCAGGGGATGACACTTGGGAATGATCCTTGCTGCTGCCTGAAGGCAAATCGGATGAGGGAGCCACAGGAGCTGCGGGGTTTCCTGCTCTTCCTGCAACGCCATCGGTCCAGACCAGAAGACCTTTCCTGGAACAGATCTTCCCTGTAAAGGGAGCTACACCAAAGCTCAAGCCCTCATTTAGAGACCCTTGGAAAAGCAAAGGTGAGAGGGGATTACCTGGAGCCCCAGGGGACCGAGGTGAAGGCGATGAAGAAGCAGACAGCAAAGTGCTTCCACTGCTTCTCACTCCAGCAAGGGGAACATCCCTGGAATTTCATGTCCGGCGTCGCTCCCAAACCCCACAGGTGAACCCACACGTACTCCAAGGCTGATCTTCTTCAAACTTCCAGCAGCACAGACTCACCGGGAGGAACTGCGATCCAAGGACACACATCAGCAACCGTCTTCCCGCTTGCCCCTCTCTCCACATTTTCCCTTTCCAGCGGGATGCAGGTGCCACCCCCCAGAGGCAGGAAAACTGCCTTGCAATCCAGTACAAAACCTGCCTGGAAAGCCCAGGATGCCCGGAGCCAGCAGCCATTTCTCCTGGAGCTCCTGCTGACAGGCATTTGAAGCCTGCTGTGCCTCACAGCTGCTTTTCTGCCAAGGGCATTCCCATCTTTACTTTTTTAGCCCAAAGAAAGGTTTGCAAAGCTAAGTTTTGTGAGAAGCGCTTCATATTTGGATTATTCTTAACTTGGAGTTTCCCTTGGCACCAAAATCAGGGGCTCACCTTTTGCTTGGAGCTTGGCTGAAGTCCTCAGCAGTGCCAGGGAATGTGGCCATTGGAGGCTTTGGGCAGATTTGGCTCATCTGCCTTTTTAGGCCTTGTTTCTTTCTCTCAGCCTTCCCACTGGATTGTGGCCTCCGAGGAATACGTAAAATCCCATTCCATTCCTATTCTTTCGGACAATTTTTTGTACCGTCCCTGTACAAAACGAGGCCCCCTGTTCGGATGCTTTTCCCCACCGCTCCCCGGCACTTTTATCTGCCGGTGCATTCCCTGCGTTGCTTGGGCTCTTCCCAGCTCTCTGAGCTCCTTCACAAGGCAGCAGATCGATTTGGCCCAGGAACTAAACCCTCCCGAGGAATTGTCTGATGCCATCTCCGCATTTGACACCTGATCCTTGTGCTCAAAGGATCCCTCTTTCTTCCCTTCAGCCAATTCCAAGGCTCACTGCCCCCAGCTGCGATCAGGCCCCGGCCTGATCCCTGCAGTCTTCCCTGCCGGGATCCTGCTCAGGAATCCATGGGCTACAAATGTAAGAATTCATTCTTCCCACCCCTGCCCAGTTCCAAAGGATTTGGTGTCTGCCTTACCCGGCTGGAGCCTGCTTCCAACTCTGTTCTTGCTGCTTCTGCTGCTTTCCAGTTCCCAGGAATTCCACCGACGGAGCGACAGCGTTTTCCAGCTCCGCCAGGATTCCCTCTGCTGCGTTTGGGTGCTGGAAGGATATCAAAACCAGGCTCTCTGGGGCTTTACTATCAGGAAATTACATCCCCGGATTTGTTCATTTCCAAATATTATCTCTTCCCAACAAAGCACTGGGCATCCAAGGAATACAGAAAGTGATGGGCTGACCACTGCTTACTCCTCTGGAATGTCAGAGCTTGGAAAAAAAGGGCACTTGAGGCTTCTCCTGGTGCTGCCCGTGAGGTGTATTTTACTTGAGAGCCCCTTCCCGTGTCTTTCCCTGTATCCACCAAAAAATCCACCCCTTCATTCCCCAGCTGCTTGCTTCCTCCCTCTTTTCCTGTATCCAACAGAATTTTAACAGGTCAATAGTCCCCTCTGCAAGAGCACCTTTCATTCCAAACCTAAGAACAAACGAATCACTTCCCTTCCACCGTCCTTATTAGGATTCCACTGAGAGCAGTGGATGGAAAATGATCCTCTCCTGGTCCCTGCTGGATTCCCGGAGCAGGGATCCTTTCCCTCTTTCCCCCCACCACGGTGCCCTCCTCCCCCTCCCGCCCCACCCCACACCCTTTTCAGGCTTTGTTCCACAGCTTTTGCCTCCAGGCCTCAGATCCTTTCGTTCTCCACGAGCTCCCAGCAGCTCCACAGCCTTCCCGCTCCCATCCTGACCATTTCTCCGGGAATGGAGCTCCGCATTTCAATTGCCTTCTCTTTTCTCTGACTACTCCCACCAATCCAGAAGACCTAAAGCTGACACAAGGAACACTCGGTGCCCACAAATCCAAACCCAGACCCGGCCATCCCCAAACCAGCAACTCCCGGACAATTTGCGTTCATTCCAACCTAACACTGAGGACTCACCCAACCCTTCAAAATTCCCAAGAAATATCCTGTTGCCTTCACAGCTCCCAGGGGATTCTGCTTCGTGCTCACACGAAGGATTTGGGACTTCCCTGAAAAAACCCGTGCAGGGCACGCTGGAATCCCCGATCCCGTGAATCCGGGGAGCGTTAAAAGCTCGGTCCAGCCTGGGCCCCCGGAAATTTTTGCCAAACATCCCCCAAGTCCTCGGGATAACAGAACTCTCTGGTACTGCATTTTTGGCGTTGTAAAGCCTGGAATTACTCTATTCCTAGTGCTGGGCTCTGCATATGGCCGAGAAAATCCCGGCCTCCACACAGACCCAGATTCCAAACTTTTTGATACATTTCAGCAAGCCGAGAAATTCACCTTCCCTACTTCTTCTTAAGGGCATCCTTCTCTTCCCTTACCCGGCGTGCTCTCTCCCACTGGGGGTGGGTTTTCCCCTTCCCATGCTAATTAGTCCCTACTTCTAGGAGGTTTAGGTACCTTTCTTCCCTGGGAAGGATTTCTTAACACAGCTACCGAGGCTTTGGGAGTCTTCTTTATCTCCTACTTTCTGGAGAAACACCCTGTGATCCAGAAATGCCACAATCCAGGCGCCCAACTTCAACAAGACATCCTTTTTACCTAAAAACACACACTCTCAACTCTTAGATCTTTTGAAGTTATACCCCCGCAAAATTCCCCTATTTTTCCACCACTGAATTCCTCAGTCCTGCTTCCAAGGATTTCTTGAATACCACGGGGCTTTTCTCAAGATTTACCCCCACGACCTTCCCTACGTGCCCACTGCTCATCACCTCATTTTTCCCTCAATGGGTTCGTTCTCCACCCCAGAGAGTTTGTCAAGTGTTGCCTCCAAAATGTTCCCCATCTGTCCACTACTGAGTGCCCCATTTTGCCTCCAAAATATTCCTTCTGTCCCCTCCAGATTGCATCCACTTTTACCCCCAGCGTTTTACTTCCTCTACAATATTGATTCAACCTTTTCCACCCCAAAAATGTGCATTCTCTCCCTTAAACAGCACCTCAGCTTTTCCCTCAAAAATGCCCCAGAGGGAAACTCAGATTCAGCCCCCAAACTCCCATTTGCCTACACAAACAGTTCTTGTGGCCCCTCTCAATTCCCCCAGGCTTTCAGCTAAAGGAAGAACTGGAAGCCTATTCCCTCATCTCCACCCTTGTTTTGCTTTCCTGGAAAACCTTGCGATCCCACACTTTCTCCAAGAGATCTGCTGGGAGTACTGGAAGGTTTGCTCTCTCAGAGCGCCAGGGGGCTTTACAGCACCTGTTCCTCTGCATCTTTACCCTTTCATCAGCTTTCCCCTGGAACGGTGTTGTGAGAGAAGCTTGGAATTACCAGAAATGGATCACGTTCACATTTTTTCCCCACCAGTTTTTATCTGGTTTCAAATTCCTGGAATTACCCTCAAATGTGCCCTAGAACACTGCTGTGAAAGGATCAATGAGAAGAACAGCTGGAAAGGAGAAAACCACCTCCAGCAGCAGCCACAATGATCCCATTTCTCTTCTTACCTGGTCCTGCCAGAGCTCCCAACAGCCATTCCCATTCCGAAACAAGAGCTACGGAAGACATTCCTGCTGTCCGTGAGGGTGAGGTGGCAGTTCTGGATGTTCTTTGCTGTGGAACCAGACAACAAACAGAGTGTAAATGATCCTGGTGGTCCCTTCCAAGCCAAACCAGCCCGTGATTCCATGCGTGGATCAGCACCTGTCCCAGCTCCATTCCAGAAACCTCCTCCCACTAACCCAGAACTTTCCTTTTTCTGCTCAACATCAGGGCTTTGCTGCCGAGTGCCCCGGGCAGGGGACGCCTCAGCCTTCCCTGGGACCGCAGCATTCCCTGGGCTGCCTCAGCATCCCCTGCGCTGCTGTTCCACGCCCATCCCGTGGTCCAGCGCCTGCGCGGGCTGCAGTGCCGGGCTCTCCCCACGAGGCGGCAGCACCGGGAGCGAGCAGCCCCGGCCGGTCCCGCTGTCTCGGGGCAGCTGCGCCTTTAACCCGCCCTGAGCCGGCGGGGCCGTGAACACAGCGGGCACAAACGCCACCGCTCCCCTTTATTTCACCCTCAGAGGCACAGGATCGCAGCATTTCCTGGGCTGCAAGGGACCCACAGGGAGCATCGAGTCCAAATCCTGGCCCTGCACCCCAAGAATCCCACCCTGTGCCCGAGAGCCTTGTCCAGACCCAAACTCTGCCCCCAAGATCCTGAAAACACAGCGGGGCTGGGAGAAGGATGACCACGGAGGATTTTTTTATACAGATCTCCTTGCACGATCGTTAAATAATATTATTAGACAGTCCATGAACGCATCCCTGTGCCGGGACAGCCACCCCTGTGCCGGAACACTCATCCCTGGGCCGGAATACCGATCCCCCGCGGCCCCCACCGTCCGCTCGGGGCTGTCCCCGTTCCCCGCTCACCTCCGAGCCCGGAGCACCCGCCCCGGTGCCCCCGGCCCGGCAGCGCTGCTCCCCGGGCTCCCCGCCATCGCCGCTCCTGGCGAAGAAGGGCGGAAGTCACCGGTACCGCACCGATGTGGCTATTCGACCTTCTCAAGATGGCGGCCGGAAGGACCCCCCCCCCCGCCCCCCCCGCTCCGTCTATTCGACTGCCTGAATGCTCCCGCCTGCCCCAGGCGCCGCTGACCCCACAGTCGGTGTCCGCGTAGCGGGAAACGCCTCAGAAAATTGCGCGCAAGCGCTGGGCTGGCGTCGGCGTCGGCGTCGCGTTCAGGCAGCCGAATAGACGCAGCTTGGGGGGGGGGGGGGGGGGGGGGCCTTCCCTGCCGCCATATTGAGAAGGTCAGAAAACAGTGCACACGACCGCCATCTTGAGTGTGGCAGTGACGACACTTCCGCCCTTCGCCGCCATCTTGGGTGCTGGCAGAAGCCACTTCCGGTCGAGCCGCCATCTTTAGTGTGGTACACTTAGGGCCCCCGCCGCCCCTCACAAGGGCTTCTGTCTATTCGGCTGCCTGAATCCGGCCCGGACTCCGACGCCGGCCCCGCGCTTTCCGCGCGATTTTCCGCCGTGCTTCCCGGTGCGAGGACACGACTGGTGGGGTCAGCCGCGCCGGAAGCGGGCGACGGCTCCGCGACCGGCGGCAGGCATCGGCAGCGACACCTCTCGCAGGGGGCCTACTGCGTCCGCCATCTTGAGTGTGGCGGAAGTGTAAACCACCCTCTGCAAGGTCCTGGCAGATAATAAAATAATAAAATAAAATAAATACTGTCATATTCTAATAAAAACGTCACTTAACGCCGTCCCGAGAGCGCGGAACTGCGCCTTCCTTTCCGAGCCGCCTCCTTGAGAGCGACACGCGAGCGGCTCTATTCCGACCGTGCCCGCCCGGTGCCTCCCGCCCGGGTCGCGCTGCGACCGCGCCTCTGCTGCCCGGCAAAACCGGCCCCGCCGGGCCGCCCCCCGCGCTGTCATTCCCCGCGGTCGCCGCCCCGCACGGCGCCCGTTCCTTTCCATAGCTGTGGCCCCGGTCATGCACGGCCGTGTCCCTCGGCTCCGAACCGCCCTTCGCCCCTCCCCTCCGCTGACACACCCGGCCCCGCTCGCTCCCGCTCCTTGCCACGCTCGGCAGCCACCGAGGCCGCCGCCCTCTCGGCTCAGCCGCCACCGGGCGGCAGCAGCGCCGGGGCGCCGTGTCGGGGGCGGCAGTGCCGCGCTCTCGCCACCAGGCGGCAGCAGCGCCGCCCAGCTCAGCCCGGGGGCAGGCACAGAGCACAGGGAAAAGCCGGCTCCGGGCGCTCTGCAGCTCCTGCAGCCCGAGCGTCTCGGCTCCTGGGGCCAGGCGCTTGCTGCTTTCCTTCCTACAGAAAAACGCCGGCTCGTTATTCTCAAAACCTGCTGATCTCTATTCCCAGCTTCTTATATTGCTGTATGCGACAGAGTAGACAGGGCTGGCTTATTTCCAAATGAATTTACATCTAAATCAGTAGCATTTGTCTATTGATGCATAAAAGAAGAACTTAACAGGTTTTAGTATTCTGCACACATCCCTCGCTGGGAGGAATGGTAAAAAGTTAAAAACAAATGAAATTTAAAAAGTAGAAAGTTAGAAACAAAGTTACAACAGCAGAAATTTAGAAACAATCAAAGAGGTAAAATACAAGAAACAAACAAATTTCTAAAGGGAGAAAGGTTGAAAGTTAAAAACAAAGAAACAAAAAAAAAGTAGAAACAAAGAAAATTAGAAAGGTAGAAATTTAGAAACAAAGTCAGAAAGGCAGAAGGTGTTGAGCCTTTGACAGGGTACCCCTCCTTCTCGGACCAGGGTGAAAGAGCAGAGGAGGCTGCTGTTCTGCTGAGTTCTTTATTTCACAGTCTCACAGCTGTCTTGAAGGCAGAGTTCGAATGGGGTTACATGATAAAGCCAAGCAGCAGCAACAGGCAAAACCAGCTTCTTCTATATGCTCCATACACTCTATTTTTTTCTTACAGAAGTGTGGATTCTATTTGTTAATTGACCAATAAGATTAACATACGATTCTAGTTTTCTTTTTCTTAACCCATCCTGCTCTAACACTCGTAAGCCTCACACAAGTGTTACATCTGTATTACACAGATTTGCACATACAGTTTCTATCAGCTCTTATGGTTTATGTGAACACTCCATCTAAAACATGTGAACAGTGTAATTCTATCTAGATTTTGTCTAAAGTAAAGAATTCTGTGAAAAGGTAACACTGCTGCAGCAAGAGCTGTGTTTAAGATCTCTGCTACAGCTTTTTCAGGTTTAAGGCACTTAGCATCTATTTCTACTAAAAGTTAAAAATCTGTATTTCTATTTCACTTCGGTGTGGCTCCATGGATGTCAGCTTGTCCAAAGGTTTTAATTCAAACCTAGTGCTTTGGCTTCCCTCTGGGCCTGAGGCCAGAGGAGCCTTCACTCTAATAAGAAGGTTAGAAACAAAGTTAGAAAGGTAAAAGTCAGAAAGTAAAACACAAATTTAGAAAGGCACAAAGTTAGAAATGTAGAGTGTTCAAAACAAAGTTAGAAAGGTAAAAATGGGGAGAAAAACAAAGGTATAAAGTTTCAAAGTTCCAAACAAACAAAGGCAGAAAGGGACAAATCTAGAAAGTTAGAAACAAACAAAGAGAGAAAGTCAGAGATGTAGAAAGTTAGAAACTAACAAAAGTAAAAATGAACAAAGGTAAAAAGAGAGAAAACTTAGGTGGTACAAAGTCATAAAAGTAGAAACAAAAAAGGTAGAAAGGCAGAAGGTCAGAAGGGTAGAAATGAACAAATGCACAAAGGTAGAAATGCAGAAAGCTGGAAATGAAGAAAGATGGAAAGATAGAAAGTTTGAATGGTAGAAACAAACAAACGTATCAAGTTAGAAATTGAGAAAGGTAGAAAGCAACAAAGGTAGAAAAAGAGAAAGGTAGAAAGGAACAAAGGTAGGAAGTTGGGGAGGCAGAAAGTGCAGAGGCTGGCAGCAGCCATTCCAGCCTTAACGAGAGCCCTGTGTGGAAGAGCAACTTGTTCCATTGATCTTCACTTTGCTAAGGGCCTTCTGCTCTCCTGGGAAAGATGCAGAGCAGGCAAATGGCTACAGGTAGAAGCACCAGGTGTGACTGTTCTTCCTTCACCTCCCAGAAAGCTGGGGGGTTTCATGTTTGAGTCAGTGGCCCAGAAGGGGCAGAGAGTCTGCCCTGACCAGTCTGTGGGCATGGATCTGTTTTGTCTTTCCCTGTGCCCATTCCCAAAACTCTTAAAACTTTCCCAAAATAGAAACACAAAGCCTGGGGCAGATCATGCCTGAAGAAAGAGTGGTCTCTTGTTTTATTCCAAGCTGCTACAGAAATAAACAAAGGTAGAAAGGTAAAAATGAACAAAGGAGGGAAGGTGAGAAAGGTAGTTCGAAAATCAAAGTCAGAGAGAGAGAGAGAAAGAAAGTCAAAGTCAGAGAGAAAGAAAGAAAGTCCGAGAGAAAGAAAGAAAGTCAGAAAGAGAGAAATAAAGTCAGAGAGAAAGAAAGAGTCAGAAAGAAAGAGAAAGAAAAATAGAGAGAAAAAGGAATAGAGAAACAGAAGAATAGGGTTTGAGAGAAAAAGAAATCAAGTGTAAAAGAGAATTAGTGTTGAAGAGAAAAAGAGAAACTGAGAAATAGAGTGACAGAGACATCCAGAAACAGTTAAACAGCAAGAAAAAGATAAAGAGTTAGAAAAAGTCAAGTGAGGAATAGACTGAAAAGTAAAGCAAAGCAGAGTAGCAAAGCAAGAAATACGGCAAAAAAATTACTAAACCACACCAAAGGAAGAAAGCAACCAAAAGGGAGGAGGGGGGTATCTTTATTAGGGTTTATTCAACTTGATTGAACGAGGGTTTTTTATTTACACTTCGGCAAAGCAAGTGGAAACAACAATGTACACATGCACAAATACAATCCATATGCACACTGGTCAAAGTCCAATTGACATACAGAGCAATATGTGCAAGTGCAGCAGCAAACACCAACACAGAGCAACACAAGCCAACCCCCTATCAGTACAATGTAACAATTGTTCTATTTCTGGAAAATTCATTGCGTTTTATTGTTCCAGGAAACCCAAAACAACAGCAGCACAGGGAGAACAAAACATTCATCCACCACACACCTCCTTCAGCTGACACACAAACCCACCCTCGCTCTCGTCTCGAGAGCACCCCATGGGAACGCGGTTCCCGGGAGCCCCAAAATCATCCCGCCTGACAAATCTCCGGCACGGTCAGCACCCAAACCCTGGCGATGAACAGCACCTCACAGACCGGCCGGGTCCCAGATAAAAAAACCCAGCCGGGAGGGAAAACATCCCCAGCCAGCGCAGCAGGTTGTTTTTACTCTGAGTTTAAAAAGTAGCTGAAAAGCCTGAAAGGCAAAACTCACAACAGAGAAGCACAAAACAAGACAAATTATCTTCCACCGCCCTCAGTAGCCTCAATTCAGGCAAGTCAACAGAAACTCAAGAGCGCCACAAGGCAAAGGTCCAGGTGTACCTTTAGATACACTCAAACATCCTGGAGTCCTGGATGTGGGAGCTTTGCCTCGGGGGTGCTCGGTGCGGGTTCGGACGGTCGGGACGGTGACGAGAGATCTCTGCAGTCAGATCTTGGAACACGCGGTTTATTGCAAAGGGCGTGGGTACAGGGGCACTGCTTAGAGCTGCAGCTGGCAGCTCTGAGCAGGCCCAAGAGAGCAAGCGGGTAAGTAAAGAGAGGGAGAGAGAGGAATGAAGGTGAAGAAGTAGTGAGAGAGAATGTGTGTAGAGTATAGTAAGAGTGTCTGAAGTCCTGGTTACAATACAATAAATCATCTTCTGTACTGAATATTCTAATTGTCACTAACCAATCTAATACAAGATACAAATCCTATAGCATTTACATACAGCCTATAAGAGTTCTTATATTACCATAGAGTGTTACATCTTAACTTCTAAAAACTACTCTTTGGACCCCTTCTGCTGAGCTAGTAGAGTCTGCTCTGACCCTTGGACCTGCCTGCAAGCAGAGGGTATTGTTCAATCAAGAGGGGATTACCTTCAGTCAGCCATACCATTGTTTTCCAGTTGTTCAGTAACTAAGACTTGGTATTTCAAAAGGTGGCTTTCATTTCGATCTCGCTTATAGTTTTCATATTCCCAAAATCTTTTGTCAAGCAATCATATTTATAAGGCTTTCCTGTTTGATCTTCCCCAACACCTGGATTTTCCTAGTGCCTCGGTACCCAATGTCAGGGGGGAAAATATCCCAGTTGAGGCTTCCCCAGCCCATCTCCAGGTGTCACCCCCAGCCCTCCCAGTGGCTCCCAGTTCCCAGGCACCCAGCCAGCAGCTCCTTGGTCCTGGGAGGCGTGTGGCACTTCCAAAAGTACACCATGCCTTGGAGCAAGCTGAGCAAACAATTCCAGACCTAAAACCTTCAATCCCTGCACGTCAAGGCAGACTCACAAATGCCCAAGAATTCACACCTGCCATGGAAAAGTTAAAAGATCAACGTCTGCCTGAACTGCATTTGCAGAGTCCAATTGCACCCATTTTGCTCTGCCTCACGCTCGCAAATTGCCCGGAACGTGCTGTGTACAACAGCCATGGAAAACTCCTGACACTGGTATCCCGATACCTCTTGCAGACACCCAGCTCAGGGAAACCTTTGCAGCAAAGCAAATCCTAAAGGAGCTGTTTTCCCCAAGGAAGCCCAGCAGCGGCAGCGCTGCCCCAGAGCACAAAGCAGCAGCTCTGCTGGGGAAGAGCATCCTTCAGTTCCTCTGCTGCTCACTTGACCAGAGAGCTGTTCCTAGGCCACATTCACTGCCCCACCCTGGATGAAATACCTGCACCCCCCCTTCCAAGTGCTCACTGCTCCCTGCTGTTCACGTGACCTTTTCTACATCAAACTACCAGGAACAGTGCCCAGACAAATGGAGACCTTTCAAAAAAAAAAAAAAATAAAAAACCTGGGTTTGCATAAATAAGCACTGAACCTAAAAACTTTTATGTTTCCAGTATTCCAACCATGTCCAGATGGTGAGCAGGTGCTAAAAATAACAACAGAAAAGCACAAAAAGACACAAATCTTCCTTCTCGACCTTCAATATCCTCAATTCAGGAAAATCACCAAACTCAACAGCTCTATATAGAAGGGGAAAAAACCCCACGTGTACTTTGAGCTGGTGAGAAGAACAGGAACCTGCAGCAATTAAGGCTGCACAGTCCACAGCAGCGAGAGCTCAGCACACGTCCAGAGAGGCAATTCCAGCACCTAAATTAAAAAAGAAGAAAAAGTTGATTACTTTTTTTAAAAGTTACTCTAAGTTCGTAAAACCAAACCAACCTTCGCTCTTGATTTTGGCTCACTGATGCACGCACACACACAAGAAGCCAACGGTCACACAGGCCCTGCTTGCAGAATTCCTGATCCAAACCCTCGCCTTTTCTGCCCAGCACTGAGGGAAATCTGACAGAGGATTCATAAAGAGCCCTCGCTGAGAGCAGTCATCGCCCCAGGCCTTCAGGCTTGGCAAGATCCTGAAGTGAACGGACCCAAATTCAATTCCTAAATCTGAATCTCTGACAAGTCCTGTTAGAAAGACAGCGGACAGTCCATCAGAACACAGAATTAAAAGGCTGCACAAGGAATAACAGAAGCTTTTCCAGGAATAGCACAAGTTCCTTCTCTCCCTCACCGGTCCGGGACCGTGAGACCGAACCTTGGGCCCCAGGAGACAGGAGAGCTGTTATCAACACCCGAACCTCCCAAGCGTTGTTATTGCTCAGAGAGCTGCGCCGGCACTGAGCTACTCCCATGCGCCTGCAGGGCTCTGGGGAGGGGCAAGACGACCTCCCACTCCTGCCTGGAGAAATTTCAACACCCTAAAAAGTCATTTCCCTTCTCTCTCTCTGAGCCACGGCCAAAGCAGCTGTGTAGAACGACCCGGGGGATTTATGGGAGGGCTGATTCTCTCAGGAAAGACCCCAGACCCTGAGGAAACAAAACCACCCCAAATTTCCAGCTGAAAACACGCTGCCTCCTGAACGGGAGCGCACAAAACTCTCTAGAGCCAGACAGGAGGTGACAGACCGGAAAAAGCCAAAAGATGTGCTCTGCTTCCATGCACTCTCTGACTGGTAATTCCACAGGAAATTCCCCACGGATCGTCAGCAGTTGCCTACAACTTGTCCTCTGCAATCATGACTGCCTTGGCTTTCTGTGGAAGCGTTTCAAACATCCAGGGAGGGTTCAGGGCCTCGGCTGGCTCGTTTATGGCTCTTCCTGACAGGCCCAGGCCAAACCCAAGCACCCCCCTCACTGCTCCAGCCCCAGGTTCAGGGAAATATTGATACGGCTTAGAAATACTCTCCTTCCCTGCAACTCAGTCCCTCCCCGCACATCCCCTGAGAGGATTTACTCCGTCCTTTGTTCCCGACAGCACCTCTCCAGCGCAAGTCCCACTTCACACAGACACTGACTAAGCAGACCTAAGGCAATGGTTCCAGCAGCAGCTGCAATCCCGAGCTCCCTGTCTCCTGCACAGCTCATCCAAGCACTCCCAGCAATCTCACCTCGGCCCAGACACCCTCTGTCCTCAGAGGGAAACACAACCCGATGGCACGCAGCTCTGGCACCACATTCCCTCTTCCCTTCTCCCTTTTTCCAGCACACCAGGCTGCTGGCAATGGCATTCCCATGGCAGTTCATCCCAGCACAGAGAAGAGGAGCCTGTGACTTACCCACACCATGGGCAGGACAAGGGGGGCCCTAGCTGGCAGGGACGGGTTCTTCTAGCACAGAGGTTTCTGAGCCCAGAAAGGAGCCTTGCTTTGGCTTCCCTGACTTATTCAGCAGCCCTCTGGAAACACGTGGCAGGGAGGGAAGCTGCTTTTCCTGACACCATTCAGCTGCCAAAACCAGTAACCCCTCCACAGTGCTCCTGCAGCCTTGCCTGGCCCTGGGGCCATAGAGCAGGAGCCTTGTGGGCATGAACCTGCCCCTGATTCATCCCCTGAGCAAAACCCGCTAGTGAAAGGTGGTGAGAGCAACCAGGGCAGGGGTGGTAAGCAAATCTGGGACCACTTAGGAGAGGCCTGTGCCACCAGAAATGTAGAATGGTGTCTTTCAGTTGAAAGGGACATACAGTGTTCATCTAACCCAGTTGCCTCACCAAACACGCTATCTGACATACAAAATAATAAGCAGAAACCTTATTTCTGATATTTCCTCACTTCTAAGTCGCAGAACTTGCAACTAAACCTACTCCATCTGAAAATTTGCGAATGTCATTTATTAGATTATTTGTAATCTTCCTCGCTGCTGAAGGGTTAACATGGTGTCCTTACATCCTGATGCTTATCAATAATTAAGGACACAGCAGAATTCTTCACTAAAATCTACTGTAGTCTTTTCCAGAACTGATTTCTAATCCTTTCCAAGACAGCTGCACAATTTAATATTAAAAAAAAAGTGCTGAACCATATTTCACAACTTGCCAGCTGCCTGCCAGGGCAGACGGGTGCATGGCTCTGGCAGGGAGGGCACAGCCTCAGCACCAGCCTGCTTGGAGAACCTAGCTCTGCTCAGTGCCTCAAGCAGCAGTGCCTCAGGAAGGACCCTTTCCCAGCCCATCCAAAAGGACATAGGCGCTTACTGGTCTGGCCACAGGGAGGGGGTGAGTGCTGCAACGGGGAGGCTCCTGCACAAGTTTGGAGTGGGCAAAGAAGGCACAACTGAGAAGGAATGGCCACCTCAGCCCCTCTCCTTCATTACAGCTCTGCACCTTCCCCTACCTGTAGGTCATAGGGAGAGGTGACAATGGGCACTGAGGGAATTAGTTGGCTGAGCAAGCTGGCGGGCAGAAGGTCCAAGAAGCTGACTCGTAAAAAAAAAAAAACCCAAAACCTAGAACGGTTCATCGTGATTAACCACATATCAGAAATGCCTTCCTCTCTAATGGTAAAGCCACTGACACACTTCTTCTTCTCTTGCTTTGTCATTTATCTCGTAAATCAACCCATCTGCTTTCAAACCAAACGTGCCAAGTAAATATGAAGATTATTAGGAAGCCTTTTTATTTCCCTAGAGCGAATTAAACAGCTGGAGGCTACATTTTTTTTAATATTGCCAAGCTGTTACCAGGCGTAACAAAAGGCAGTTGGCTGCACACACAGCCCCGCAATGTTTCACTGGGCTGATGCAGCAAAATCAAGGAACTTGTGCCTTGCACCCAGCTGCAAATGCCAGAGACGCACCGCTGATTTTATGGCAACTGTCACACCAGGAGAGCTGATCCTCCCAGACAGTGGAAGTACACAATTAGGTCACATTAAACATCGAGAAAATGCCACAGCAGTTCCACATGCCAACTACAAGGGAGTGACACTGGAAAACAGTTCCTAGCTGGCAAGAGCCATCCCAGCATCAGTGCATAATAAACTGCTAAAAGTTGACAGATTAAGTCTGAGGGTGCAGAAGCGTGAGCAATCGCCCAAACAGAGGGATTCGTAACATTTTCCCACAAGGCAGAGAAGTAAGACAGGCAAGCACCAAAGCCTGGTTTATTCCCCCTGGGAAGCCACCGCTACCTCCTGTTCACAGAAACAGAGGGGCTGGGTACAGCATTCCTTCAGGAGGGTTTCCTTTAGGGCCAGAATAACAAGATGAAGCAGTGGTGCTCACAGCAGAAGCTTCAGACTTGTGTAGGCTTTTTTTTCCATGTACAACACCAAGCTCCTAGCCTTACCACAGGAGCAAAAGTGTTTGCAGTGTCCTTACCATTGCACCCACACACTACAAAGTACGTCCTTGGCCAGAGGTGGACTAGCGAGAAAAGCACAGCCCACTCTGCTTACAGAAAGCCTTTTGCATCCTGTCAGCACCACCTACGTTCAGCTTAGTCCAGTCTTGCACACCTGAAATCAAAGGTAGTTATGAAAGGCAGCTGTTGTCACAGATAACAGACATTCTGTTGCACAATTATTTGGTGCTCGCCACAAATTGCACCGAAACAACTTCTATGCCATTGCCACAACAGTGGTAATTCTTTAAAACATGAATAAAAGGGCTCTGTACAGGAGGGCAATGCTGCATGGGGAGAGAACACACCACACCATGTAAACTTCAACACTGTGAGAAGTGTCAGTCTATGTCTTTTTACTCCCAGATACTCCCATGTATCTTGAAACTACTTGTGGAGTCTACTGATGACAAAAGCATGCTTAATTTTGCCTGTGATCAAAGACACAGCCATGATGCAGCAGCAAGCAGTGCACCTCAGGGAAACGTCACACAGTTTTTGGGATGGTAAGTGGGCAGCACAGCTTTCTCAGCACATGAATTAACACCTCAATTCTTTAAAAGTTTCCATTTTACCAGTTTCTTCACCAGCACTAGTTGTCGTGATCAGCAGTCCTGTTGCAGTATCTCCACTGCATGCATCCTCACAGAGCATCCCCATGGTTCGCTCCCAAACACAAGAGCAAGGCTATTCTTTACACTTTTAGGTCAGCCCTTTAGCACAGGCCAAGAGCAGCAGCTCATCCCAAAAGCAGCTGTCAGAAAGGCACAGGCAGATACGCATGCAGGAAGTAACCTCCTGAGGTACTGCTGCTGCACTGCCCATGACCAGGTCTGAGAGCAAAGCCACGCACCAGCACATGCTAAGAACCAAGCTGAGGGCTTAGAGGAAACAACCAACCTCCAGGATATTTTGAATTGTGAAACTTAATTTAAGCTACAGCCCAGAACAAAGACTTAGAAGCTAGGACACCCTCATAAACCAGATTTAGTCTGCTCTGTCATGGCACAAGATTACAATGTCACACTTTCACAGAATGGTTAAAGACTGGAAAGGGACCGCTGGAGGTCACCTAGTTCCCAGACATGCAAGGGTCCCCCAAAGCAGCTTATTGAGGATTGTGTCCAGATACCTTCTGAATACCTCCAAAGAGGGAGACTCCACAACTTCTCTAGGCAATCTGTTCCAGTGCTTGGGCATCCACACAGTGAAGTTCTTGCTCGTGTACATCAGTTTCTGCCCGCTGCCTTTTGTACTATCGCTGGGCAAAACCCAACCAGAGCCTGGCTCCATCCTCTTGGCACTCTCCCTTCAGATACTGATAGACTTTGATGAGGTTCCCTCTCTGTCGTCTCTTCTCGAGGCTGACCAGGGCCAGCACCCTCTGCCTTTCCTCACACATGAGATTCTCCTTAATCATCTTTG
The DNA here is from genome assembly GCF_965178545.1 of Coloeus monedula. NCBI lineage: Eukaryota > Metazoa > Chordata > Aves > Passeriformes > Corvidae > Coloeus > Coloeus monedula. The sequence continues at coordinate 301,532 of NW_028120734.1, read as the reverse complement.
TCACTCTAAGCCGGACCCTCTCCAGAGGCTCCATGTCTCTCCTGTCCTGAGGAGCCCAGAACTGCACACAGCACTCCAGATGCGGCCTCAGCAGGGCCGAGTGAAGGCGCGGGGTCCGTCCCTCCCGGGGAGGCTCCGGCGGCCTGTGTGAGGGCCGGGCAGGAGCGGGGCGCGCCGGCCGCTCCCTCTCGCGGCCGCGGGGCCGCGCTGGGCTCGCAGCGCTGCGGCTGCCGGGCCCTCGCTCCCGGCAGGGCCCGGCCTAGGCCCCACCGCCCGTGCGGGAGCACCGGCCGCCGGACCCGCCTCCCGGGACACAGCCCCGCTCCCGCCCGACCCCGGCCCCGCTTACAGCACCTCGAGCCCTAAGTGACAGCTGGGCTTCGCAGGACCGAGCGCCATGGAAAAAGGGAATCCAGCCGAAATACGCACGCCTCACACTCCCAAGCTGTAGGGTGGGCTCTGATGAGAGCAAGAGCTCATCAAGACAGGCCCAGCCTAACCTGGGGGAGACCTGCGACAGAGGAGCTTGAATGTCCCATACCTGGGAAAGCAACAAAAAGCCTTAACCCAAAATTATTTAAGCAGTTCATATTCAGCATAAGTTTTCCTCCCTAATTCCCCATGCCCTCCCCACGACCCCAGCCAGCCTGGGTTTTGTAGAGTAATTTTAGGGCTCCGTGTTTCTGACCAGATCTCATCTACCGTGACATGTGACAGAGCCCAGTGAGTGGAAGGCTCCAGCCCACAGATCCCCAAGAAAATCTAAGATTTCCTTGCTGCTCATGCAGTTTTCTCAGACTGTTTGTCAAAAGTTATTGGTGGCTATTTTTTAAATGAAAGGAGTAGAGGGAACATAGCTTTGAGGCATATTGGGCTAGCATATTGTTCAGACTCTGTACAGGGACAATAAAGCTTTTAGGATCTTTTGATTGACATATATAATGAAGGTAGCTGTCAAACCTTTGTGCAGCAATTTTATTTCGTATTGACAAGCTATTTCACTGGCCAGGGTTTTGCATAAAAGGAATCATTCACACTGTTGTGGTGCTGCTATTTACAGAGCCTAGAGGACAGTGGCATCACTACAATATAAAGATTAATATTCAAATTTCTTTTGAAATACATAACTCTGTATGCAACCTATCCTACGTGCGCATCTTCATACAGGGAGAAAGGCATTGTTCTGCAGAGAGAAGGGGGCCTGGAGCTGCTGGGGGTTGTTGTTCATTCACTGAATCATCATGTAGCCTTTGAAAAGCCACTTAGTCACTCTGCAGTTGAATGTTTCTCTCTGGGGAGCAGAGAACAAAGCCTCAACACAAACTGCCATCACTGTTACCAGTCAGTGGCAGAGCTCACAGAGCCAGCATGGGGTCAAGGGGCTGCTCTGAGCAGCCCTTGTGTGCACAAAGCCCAGGACAGCTGTGCTCCTCCCAAAGAAGCTTCTTTCTCCTGCCAAAGCAGTGGCAGGGTCAGCTTGGGCTACCTAAGACAGCAGTTGCTGCTTGCCCACTACCTTTCTTTGATTATGAACAATAACTTGCCAAGAAATCACTAGCCTCAGAGAAAACAGGCAGAAAGCAAACGAGAGGGCAAAGCAAAACATAAAGGAGAGGGGGGAAAAAAAAAATACACATAAGCAAGGATGACTCTCACACTATTTGCTATGCAGTCAAGCCCACAAGTGGGTTGTGTATCTGAAGGTGGAAATACAAAGACGTGTCCTGTTCCCTGGGGAAAGGTAAGCAACTTCTCAAACGATCTTTAGAGGCTATTATCAGTCTCGCACTAGCACTGACATACCCTGTGCCCAAAGCCACAGCATGCACACACTGTATCCATAAAAAGAGATATTCATAGCTCTGCAGCTCATAGAAGTGCTGTGCCCGTGCTCTGGTACCAGTATTATTTAAAACAAAACAAAACAAAAAAAAGTTTGAGTTGCAAGTGAGGGCATGGAAGAACTTGCACGGCAAGAATTTGGAAAGAGCATGGTAATCCAGCTTGGTCAATGGGCACACAATTTTTTAAGAGTGTACCACGTTTGTTTGTTCAGTCATTCCTATATTCATTTTCAAGTCCAGAGACAGCAGCTTCATGTCTAGCCCCAAAATAACAGCACTGTCTGAGACAAAACCAGCTTGGTCAGGGGTACCAGAGCTTTTCCCAGCCCGTTTATGTAATAAAGCATTATATACAACTGTTGGAAAACATACCAGTTTAAAAATCTTTTATCTATGACTTTAGCCAGGTTTGCTCATCTTTGCCTCAGGGGAAGGGAACTGAAGCTTCTTTCCAGGGCATTGTTTCTCTAGGTGAGGCCTGATGGGCTTAGCATTTCAACAGACTGGGAGTAGCCCCAACAAGATAAAGCCATCGATGGAACATCAACAGAACCAACAGAACCAACAGAACGTTAGTGGCCATCTAGGAACATCTACCCCAGACTCTGCCTCTGGCAAAGACTGATAAGAAATTCAAGCAATGAAGATCTAATTAACATCAGAAGCGAAGAAATCCGGATCTAATAGGAGAGCAGATACTAGGAACTACACAACTTGAGACCAATGAACACTGACCCAATTCGTTTCTGTGAGTTTTGACTGCAAAAAAGATCTGAAAATTCTAGTAAAGATCATGTGTCATGGAATGATTCTCTCTGCACACCCGGGCTATGTGCGGATGAGATGATTTCTGTGGTACATCCTGGCCACAGAAGAAAGTAGTGCCTTGACTCTCTAACATTAAAAATGTTGTTGGAGGGCTTTTTGTTTTTCCTGCAGTTTCAGTGACACAACCAGGAAGCAGAACAGGAGCTATATGTCCCTGTTACTTGGGTCCTAAAATACAGAGAAAGAAGACAGGGCAGAGAGCAAAGAAGAAAAACAGAGCTTTGTCCTCATTCACATGATAGCCCTGTAAGGCTCTAACCCAAAAGATGTAACTGTATAGTGAAACATCTATGGGGGACTCTCTTGCCTGGCACAGAGGGGTTCTGCAGATAGACTTCCAGGGTGGGGAAAGAGTACCAAGTTGGCAACACAAATTACTTCAGGCCAAACTCCAGTACATAACTAGAGATTCCATAGATACATCCAGCCTTAAGCCCAGGAGCAATACAGGTGGAGAGAACGGAGCCTGGGTGATTAAAACTACCTATTTAAGCAGTTCAAGGTAGCTGGAAGCAGCACTGGTGCCTCTGGGTTTCTCTGTTCATTATTTAAGGTGAACATAAAAACACAGAGTGCAGGAGCCCAAGGATGTTCCTCACTGGCTTCAAGCTGGCAGTTTGCTAAAAGCAGCGCTCCTTGGTTTCCTTGGTTTGCCGACCAGCAGTGCCACCTCCCCTCCCTGCTGCCACGGTGCTCAGCCTTCCCCAGGGTTAACAAAAGGGCATGTTACTCTGCTTCGCCAGATTTTAGCTCTGAGAATTTCATTCTGAACAGTTCAGCATTTGCTTTAGCCAAAACAGTTCCGCTATTTCCAGGAATATTATTAAAGGAAAAATATACTGCTTGGCACACGCTACCTAAATTCAGGCAACCTTTTATATGAGGATCTCTAGCTTCGGAATGGAAATTTTGAAATCTGGCAGAGAGGTGACCTTTGTGATAGAAATGTGTCTATCCCTATCAAAACCTACCTACCTTTGGCCAGATTACAGAGCAGGGAAATACTGCAGTTAAGGGCACGGTAACGAGTTCTGAGAACTGCAGTTACTTGCTGTTTCTGCTGTGGGCAAGAGGTTCCTGATCTCCTGCAGAGCTGCAGCTTGTGCTCACCCACTGCCTTGGCCAGTTATGGCTGCACAGGTCCTCCATGGCTGGATGACGAAATTACAGAGCCAAGGGTGAGCGGAGAGACCAGCATTCCATCTGACATCTACATACATTCCCGTAACTTTCGGATACGGGACAGCCCCATCTGCCACACAGCCCAGGGTCAACGTCAGCATCACGAGTGCTGCGCAGGCACGAGGGCACTGCAGGAAACAAACTGCGACCAAAAAACCCAGGGCCATTACAATACATCGATGCACAGCTGGAAGAATTAATGTCAAGCAGACAACGGCATTGCAGACGTCCCCTAATAACGAAGGCTTGAATCTGCTGTCTCAGTAAAACTCTCTAAACGAGGTTTGTGTGCAGCTTATGGGGAGTTTCTGAAAGAAATATAAATATAGGCCATCATTCTGCAAAGCTTCACAAACCCAAACCCTTGCATTCAGGTGCCATCTCTCGGACTTTGCTGCAAAATCAAGGCCATTCACGTTAAAAGCACAGACAAGAACATCTGCTCAAACTGATGTGTTTTAACTGTATTAGTTAATTATCCAGACAACTCTTCTTATGTCATGGAAATGCAGTTTGAACACTGGCAGATAAATGCTCTTGCATTAAAAAGGGAGAAATCAGTATTTGCTGTTGGATGTAAGCAGCCATTAGAAGAAACAGTCCCACCTTTCACCCAAGCATACCTTCTCCCCATCTTCAGCACATTATGCAGTCCTTCTGTGTATCCGTGTGTGGGATCTCAGGACTCATATCCATATACCGAGAACTGGCATGTCATCATCATCCTGGAGAATGATTTCAGTTCATTAAGTGCTGCTAGGAAAAAGATATAATTCCTCTCACCAAAAGCCTCAACAGGCTACAAAGGAAGAGTACAAGGAAAAGTTAACTTCTTTCTTCATTATATGTATGCCCCTTTCCTCATGCATAAAGCAGGAGCAACACAGAACTTCTATACATATAAAGAAGTTCTATAGATAGATAGATTATATACTTCAGTACATATATGTACGTAGATAGATATAGATCTATGTATTATTATGTACATACTTCAGGTCTGGTTAAAGCACAGTGGCGAGCAGAGGAGGTCTGTGGTGCTTTCATTCCGTGAGAGAAGAAAACCGTACCTCCTGCAGAAGGCAAACTGTCCGTGCAGACTGCAGAAGGCACTCAACAAACAATTTTGGTTTGTCACTCAAGTGCTTGGTTAATGATTCACCCTGAACAACCAGGCAAGGAAGAAGCGAGCTTGTTCTCCTTCAGTGCACTGGCTGCATTAAGAAGAAAGAGCTCAATGTGGAGCCAGTGCAAGAGAGAAACTTCCCACCTGCACTGCTGCAGGAAACTCTTCCCAGGAGTATGAACTGGGATTATGTATCACAACAGCAGGTATGGCTGGAACTATGGAACCAACCCAGCCACACACGGACCTTGTGATATATTTTTCATTAGCACAACCCAGATCCTTTACGCAGTAGTTGCCTCCCAAATGTGGAAACTGCAAGATAAAAAGCACATTTGGGTGACTTCTTGATGGGTGACTGCAGAGCCACAGGCTCATCTCAGATCTCCCACAGACCCAGCCTTGGAGTGCCTGCAAATTCCTTTTTTCCTCTTATGCTTCTGAATGGTTAAGGCAGCGTGGCGAGCCATTTTACAGGGGATTTCAAGAAAATGACACGCTTGATGTTTACATGTTTTTGCCCATGAGACAACTTTGATATGCCTTGTGAAACACATGCTTTCACAGAAATCTGAGGAGGAAAACGACATCACCAAGAACAGTAAAATCTTGTTCTGTTTGGAACAGACAATTTTAACAAGACTGTTTTAATGGGAATAGCATTTGGTAGATATTTTTAAATGTTGGCAGCAGTTTTTGCTAGACAAAATTTTATGATATCATTCCTTGGATAGATTGCTAATCTGCAAAAACCCATCATTTGAGACCCATTCTAACATTACAGAAGTCCCTTGATTTCCATGTACACAAGGTTAGGCCATTTATGAGTGTAAAGTGTCCCCAGTACTTAATTTTTCCAGGTGACACCCGGTGCCACTTGGCTGTTTGAAAGACAATTTGAGCCAGTACACTTCCACATAGGACTGCACAGAATGGCCATGTTCTTCTTCCCTTCTAAGAGTTGCATAAGCAGATATAAATGTTTCTGTGTTCAATAACTAAAATTAAGATTCCCTTTGCTTGTAGCCTCCTTCGAGAATGTCACTATTCTGTTTGAGAAACCACATCCTGCTCTGCATCCTATGTGGATTCATTCTGTCAATCCAGGGAGATCAAGTTCAGCAGCCTCCCCAGGACTGCTGATAATCTCCTGAAAGTCCACAGTAAACATTTCTTTACACACTGGATCAGATCTGATGAACTATACAACTTCACACCAGCCAGGAAAGTGTGTGGGACTGACTTTTTAACCAATGCAGACGTGGGGGTACACTTACAGGCCAACTATAATTTTCCCTAGAGAATGCTGAGCATATATTTTTTCCACTCAGAGCTATTGTTCCATGTTTTCCCAGGACTTCAGAGTATGTCCAGCAGTGACTGGAACCCCCATGCAGTAAACCTACTCAGGCTTACCAGGAAGCTTCTGTGGGAGCCTCAAGTTTCGGTGCAGCTCAGAAGCTGCACGCGCCTAAAGCATCTCCACGGGAACACGAAGCTTCCCTCGTGTATTTCATTTCTTTATCCGAAATATTCTTCCCACTCAGCCACAACCTAGAAAGGAAAAAAAAGGAAAAGAAGGAAGATCAATTAATTTTGACATAAGGAGTCTTGACTATCCCAACACACTGCAAGGTGAAAAAACATCCCTGCCCCTCTAACAAATCCCCCTGATACTGTCTCCATCAAGTATCAATTATTTAAACGCTGTATTAAGGAGAGTAAAGACACAATGCTTGGAATTCTCAACAACGGCTCAGCTTGGCTACTCCAAGCACTTTCCCACCTGGGGAGCTGAGCAGTTCCAGATTTAAACACCACATTTAATACAAATCTGACAGCAATTTGATTTGATTTGGCTGCCAGCATCGGAGCTGCTTCCACACAGACACACGAGGCTGCTCCGAGCTGCCATTTCATCGGCGCCTGGGGACAGGAACAGCACCCGCACCGGCCACCTGGCTCAGCCCGGGCTCCATCCAGCACCCACCGAGAGCCGCTGCGAGCTGAAATCCTCCCGGCCCCTCCTGCCGGGGAAAGCCTGCCTCCGGCTCCGGCTGCCCCCAGCTCTCACCTCCCGGCAAACAGCAGCTCCATCCTTGGTGGCTGCTCCCGGCTGCGGGCAGCCGCCGCCCTTCGGGCAAGCCGATGGCTCGGGCAGCTCCGGTGCCCGCTCTTCCTCGATGCTTTTGCGTTTTCCTGCAGCTCCCCGGGCCGGAGGGAGCGGGGGGCGGCGGCGGCGCGGGGGGGGGGGAACGAGAGCCCGGCACGGCACCGCGGGGCGCGGGGACCTCTCGTGGGAGAGGCGCGGCGCGCGCGGCACGGAGGTGTCCCCGCCGATGCCTGCTGGCCGGCGCCCACGCGCCTCCCGCCCGCCCCCGACGCCGCTGACCCCACAGCCCGCAGCAGCCCCAGGTGTGAGCGGCCAGGATGAGGAGGGGGCGGCTCCTGCCAGAGGCCGCTCTCCGAGGGTTCCCCGGGCACAGCTGTGCAGGGAGCTGCTGGTCCAGAGGGGCAATGGGGGCATCCCGAGTGTCCCTCCAGGGACAATGGTCGGAGCATCCGGCAGGAGCTGGGGAGCAGCCGGAGGCACCTGGGCACAGAGCACTGCTCCCAGAAAATGCCCAGGGAAAACCCCTCGTGCCAAGGGGCAGCACCTGAGCAGGCAGGGCAGCATGTGGGGTCCCAGGGAAACATTCCACTTTCCCCTTTCATCTTGGCAGCCCTTCCCCAGTGCCCCCCCCCCCAAAAAGGGGGGTTATGAGGAGAAAAGGGATTTAAACGGAGGGAAAAAAACTTCCTTTTCCATAATTGTCTGTGTTGAAATTGAGGGGGAATCCCCTTCCTCTGCAATTTTAAGGGCATCAGTTGAAGAAAACCCTGCCTTTTCCATGCTCTTAGGGGTATCACTTGACAGGGAATCCCCATTTTCCATTATTCGCCAGTTTAAATAGAAGGGGAAAACCTTGACAATGCTATTTTATTGATTGGAATTGAGCATAACTCCCCCATTTTCATCATCCCAAGGTTTAAATTGCAGGGAAAACCCAGTTGTCCCTCCTTTATAAGGGTTTGAATTGAGGGAGAAATCCCCCTTTTTCCATCACTGGAGAGACCTGAAGTAAGGAAAACCCCTCTTTTTCCAGTATTTTAGGGGATTCAGAGGAGAGAACCCATTTATTGCTATGGCATCTATTTAAGTAGAGACAAACACTCCCTAGTCTCTCATTTTAAGGGGTTCAATTGAAGGAAGCTCCCCCTTTTTCAGCATTTTAAGAATTTCAATCTGTACTTCAGGGCACTTCTAGCTGGGTACTGGCACCCAATCTCTCACAAGGGAGCAAGCCCAGCACTGACAAAACCCTCCTGCTGCCAGAGAGCCCATTATTTTTTCAGTTTTATTTATAATGAATACATCCCTAATTAGAGACCCCAACAGGAGTTACACCATGTATATTATTACTATTCTTCTCCACCCTCCATAATCCTGTGACTCCATAGCCACCAATGAACAATTACAGAACTTAACAAGGAATCATGCAACTCATGTGTCTACGCTGCCAAAACAAGAAGCTTTTTTACCCTTTCAGTGGATGCAGCTGTAGTAAAACAGAAGGCATCTACAGAGCCCTGTACTCACCTGGAATTTAAGGCAGAGCAACCAAACAGCTGCAGCTCCTCCCAGTGCTTTTATCCCTTCTGGTAAAATTGCCTCCTCCCTTTTCCCGGGCATTGTGGGAACGAGAGGCGGGCCCGGCCAGGGGTATATTAACCCCAGCCCTGGGTAAAAAGAGGCCTATTCTTTCTGTGGGGTTAGTTGGGTTGAGGGTGTCTTTTTATTTCCATGAAGGGGGGGGTCATTCAGGTTTTCTCAGCTTTCTTTCAGCAGGTGCTTTTAGCATCTAAAGCAATAGAGGCTTTGAAGACACTGTGAAGAAGATAGCATTGAGTGCATAGTTCATGATTTTTGCATCGAGTGTTCAAGGTTGTTAAGGTGCTTGGTGCTTTTTGTATTTTTTTTTTCTTTGCCTTGTTTTTCTTAGAAGCACTGTAATTTCCTGAAATTCCAGATTGTGTCAGTATTACACTCCAAATTTTTCAGCAGGTTCATTGTGCTGCAAGAGGGAGCTACCCTGGGTCAGAGATGACATTGGAGATGGAGGCTTCTGATAGGTAAGTTAAAGACTGCAAGTATGAGTGGGAGCGGGAGCAGGGTCCCAGTTAGTAGCTGACTTGTTAGGATTTGGCTTGTATGCCACTACACTGGTGCATTGATTTTGGTTTTCTTTGTCATAGCTGACTAAGAGGCCAACCTGGTGATCCCAGTGCCTTTGGAGATGGCTGAGGTGGACTCCTTTGCATCCAGTGTGGATTCACATCACCGGTCATCTGAAAGCTAAGTTGGGGGCCAGGGCCCGGAGAAGGGATGATAGCAGGATAGTGGGTTGGAAATTGCTGGGAGAGATTTAAAAAGTAGTGTAGGGGAAAGGGATGCTCTCCAAGGGCCTTCTTAGGTAAGCTAAAGGGAGTAGCCCTACTTTTGACTGCAACTGTAGGGTGTGCAGCGCAGAGCAGTTCCAGTGTGTGTTGTCTTGTCCGGTGTGTGTTCTGTGTCTTTGGCTTCCCTTGGATCAGATCTCTCTGCCTTTTACCCTTAAGGGGCTCATCATAAGCATTGGCCATCATCTCTAGCTTCTTGAACTTTCGTACTTCTCGGCAGGATGCCAATATCACTTGTTCTTTTACCAGTGGGCTTGGCCACATCTTGGAATCACATCTTGAAAGCATTGAGTCGGATCTCTTTGGAGGCCTTGTTCCCGGCTGTACTGCCATCCATCCTTTCCAGCCATGAGCTGTAATGTCCTGGGGCTTGTAAGATTGTCAGGATATGGGAGCATTCTAAATGTGGCCTTGTCTCTCACAGCCATCTTGATCATTGTGACTGACAGATCTTAGAACAGGTCACTGTTCCAGTCTTTTCTTCTGCTCCTTAGAGCCTCTTTCATCCACCATTGCCATACCATCAATTATCTTTTTTGGCGTCGTCCCTGTCCTTGCTATCGTTCTTCTTGCCGAGAGCTTTTTTTATCATCCTCATGTCCCACTGCTTGTAGTATAATGTGTTGTTTGAGTTTGTGTCTAGCCTGGAATTGCTCTGCTCTGTAGAGTAGTCTTGGGGGGGGGGGGGGTTAGGTGGAGAAGAAAGGAGAGTTTATAGGGAGCCTTTTGCTTTGCTCAGCCACCTGAGCCACGCCTTGGATGGAGTGACTGTGGCCAGTCTGTGTGGTGTTGAGTGGAGATGTGGGAGTGGTGCAGTGGTGTCTTGCAGTTTCATAGTAGTTTGTCCTAAGGCCCACTCCTGTGGGATCCTAGGCAGTTTGCTTTGAGGAATGAGAACTTGGGAAAGGCTAAGCTTTCCCTGTCTGTCTGGGTAACTTTGACAAATAATTCTTTTGCAGAGGGAGAGCATGTAAACCTGATATGAATGGAGGAGACCAGAGGAGCACAGCAGCGAGGTGGGTCAGTGCCTGAAGTCCAAGCTACGGCCTGACTTTGGGCTCTATGTTTACCTCACTGTTGGGATTTTCATTTTGAAGATGCGAAGCACTTGGCACAGCAGGGTATTGGCACCGGGGGGACCATGAGCTGGATGAGTATTGATTCCAGCACAGAACTGGATGCTACTGGAGTTGTTGTATTAGTGATGAAACTATAAGTAGCCTTTGATTTTTTTTTTTTGCGTTTTACAGGTGGTCTGCAGCATTGAAATCGCTACTCCAACGTGACAGACACCCTTGCAGAAAGAGGTCACAGCCGAGCACTTTCAGGTGGAACCTATCTCAGCAATGCAACCCTTTTGGACACTACATGGGCATGTGCCTTTCCATTTTGTTTTGCCCCTTCTCCCCTGGGAAGGTTGGTCATCATTCAGCTTTTCAGGGGTGGTGTTTCATTTTGGTTATGTTGCAGGGCTGTTCTTTGTCTTTATTTTTAGGAAGTAAACCTGGATATCAGCAGTCAAGGTCAAGTGAGTGAGGTAAGCAGTGACCAGTGGATGCAACCAGTTACTGCTCGGGTGCCAAATTCTGGGGCAGCTCAAAGCATGCATTGTCTGAGCATCCATTTGTGTGTTTTAGGTGGCCCACTTGTATTATGCCTACAGGGGCTGAACCCCCTCATGGACCAGCTGATGGAGCCAGTTTATCACCCTTGAGCTGCCTGTCCCTGTGAGCCTTCCAGAAGTATTACAGGGCTCTGCAATGAAGCCTGTACCTTTTCTGTTTGAAGGTGCCATCTGGGCAGCCTTTGGCAATGGCTGAGGAGTTGTGGCGAGTTGGGGAGGGAGGGAGGAGCGAGGGTCCCTTCAAGTTTCAGCAATGCCACATCACCTTGTCTCCCCTTAACCCAGGGATACCCTGCGACGGCGGCGTCGGAGTGCGGCCACAGAATATGAGCCAAGGACCGGGGCGTTCTCAGGAGCCGGTGAGTAGTGGAATTGTTGGGTTTTGGCTGATGTGCTGCTGAGTTCAGGCACTGATGTTTGGTTTTCTTTATTGTAGAGGACTGAGAGAGAACAGCCCTCTGAGGGCAGGAACTTCCCAGATGATGAGGTGGCCTTGTTTTGCACCTGATGAGGATTTGCATCCCTGGATATCTGAGAGCTAAGTCGAGGGCTACACCTCAGGGAGGGGGATGAGAGTGGGGTGCTGGGTCAGGACTTGGTGGGAGGGATCTTTGAATTAGCTTTGGAGATGGGGATGTCCACGAGAGGGCCCCTTAGGCCACGTAAAGGCAAAGTCTCGCTGTTGATCGCAATGCTGAGGTGTGCAGGGCAGAGCAGTCCTGGTGTGTGTTGTGTCACTTGTCTATTGTGTGTTCTGTGTCTCTATTGTGGGCATCTTGTGTCACATGTCTTTTGCCTTACCCCTTTGAGGGGCTTATCAGAAATGCTGGGCATCATCCTCAGCAGCTCCTTTGCGTTCCTTGGCCCGACGCTGGTACCCTTGAACCTTTGACTTGCAAGCTCGGACATGCATTGGAATCGCATCTCTCTTTAGCACTATTGAGTCAGACACCTTTTACAGTCTTGTTCTGAGCTGTATTGACAGCTGTGCACGGCAACGATCCCCTATAACAGATTAGGACTTGGGAGAATGTGAGGATAGGTAGAGGATTCCAACCGTACGATTCTCGGGCGTCCATCTTTGCAGTTCTTGGCATAAGTCCTTCTGTTAGGGTCTTTTTCTGCCAGAGTTCTTTGAGCCTCATCTAGGTCATCTCATTGGTAATTCTTCTTGCTGAGAGTTTCCTCTCCTTGTTGCATCCCCTTGTTTGTCATCTCCTGTGTCACAGGTGTCTGTGTGTTTGGCCTGGGGCTGCTTTGCCCTGCTACATAGTCTGGGTGTAGGTGTAATAGGATAAGTCCTAGGGACTTGACATTTGTAATGTAGGGATTAGTTGGACTCAAGATGGTATTTCTAGATTAACACAAAATGTTTGGAGCTGCTAAGTTATGATGCAGTACTTTGACTTTTGTCATCACTTTCTTTCAGATGCAGATGGATTGAATCTGTGGCAGAGTGCCCCATACCAGGTGAGGTGGTTCCCACAGGAAGGTCAGTCACCGTTTGTCTTTTTAGGGCAAGTGTAAATGGTGACTATGTTACAGCTTTGTTCTTCATCTTTATTTGTAGGAAGTAATGCTGAAGATCAGTGGTCGAGGTTGATGGAGCGAGGTGAGCGGTGACTGGTGGCCAGAATGAGTTGTTACTGCTTGGGTACCAGTTTCTGGTGCAGCTCTAAGCATCCGTTTTTGTTTGTGCATTTTAGGTGGTCCACTGGGAAGGTGTCCCGGCCCTGGGATGCTGGAGGCCAGGTGGGTGCAAGCTTAAGCTGTAGGTGTGGTGTACTTGAGTTGGAGCGGGGAGGCTGTGGTTTCAGTCTCTCAGCATGTTTTATTGCTTTGCTTCTCTGCAGGTGCTGCTGCTGCCCTGGGCATGCCAAGGGACAGAGGCGAGCAGGTGAGTTGGCATTTAGGTGGGGCGACTGATAGGTGAGAGGTACGTGGCAGCATGCGAAGCGTGTCCCTTTTCGCTTTGCGGGTATCGTCCGGGCCACCTCCAGAGTCGGATGGAGATTTGAGGTGAGCCTGGGCCAGTGGTGCAGAGGGAGCCCAGCCCGTGCATTTATTCTTCTGGAGGGCAATAGTCGCAGTTTCTGTTTTGTTGTCTTAGGTACTACAAGTAGGTGCAGAGCCTGAGTTTGGAAACGGCCGGTGAGCGATGAGCCTCAGCAGTTATGAGGGAGAGAGGCATTGTGCAAGGGGTCACTTCTGGGACGTGTCATCACAGTCTGAATTTTGTCATTATTCTCCATCTTTTGCAGCCACCCAAGTGGGCTGTGGGCCATGTATTGACATCCACGGTGCTGAAGCCTTCTTTTCTGTTGAGGATGGATTTCGTCTGCTAGTCTTCAGAGAGCTAAGTGTGGGGACTTTTGGTTGGGAGAAGGCAAAAACCTTTGGAATCACAGGAGGCAATTTGAAGTTAGCTGAGAGGAGAGGGCTGTAGTGGGCCAGGCCCCTTGGAGGTTAAGGGAGAGAGGGTTTCTCTTCAGCATCACTCGAGCCTTTGCTGGGCCGGGCAGTTCCAACCCATCTCCATGTTCTCGTGAGCTTTGCATCATTGGATTTTGAGTCTCGATGTCATTGTCCATCTTTTCACCCGAGGAGCCTGCCTTCGGGTCTGGCACGATTGCCACGGTCTAAAGTTTGCCTACTCTTCAGTGTAGCCATGCTTTTGAGCACTTTTGAGCATAGCAAGCACGTGGACATCTTGCATCTTGGCCATTTGTGGGTCGGTCATGTTTTGTGATGTCACTTCAGCCTTTGGCAGCAGAATCCTTCTCTAGGGATCCCTTTGTATCAGCTGGCAGTCGTTGCCTCCTTCTCTAGGCCTACTGCACTTCTTGAGCATCCTCTTACCAGCTTTGGCACTAACTTCTCATAAGGAGTTTACCTTTCACTGTCACGTACTACTGCCGTAGAGCCTTCTTTCCTTCGGCGTCATCGGCCTCTGGCTTATCTTGCACTAGCAATCGTGGGTCCATCAGGTAAAACTGCTGGGCAGTTTCAGTTGATGTCTATGTGATGTGGTCTGTGTCCGTTGTCTTCAGTGTCATAGGGCTTTGTGATGTCTCAATGCTTTACAGGCATCGTTATGGGCCATATTGGCAGCAGGAGCACTTGCATACTTTCCTGGATCGGGCTTATTCTGGCATCTTTATGGTTTTGCTTTTTGAGACCAGAAGAAGTACACAAGGTGTTCCTAGCCATCTTCCTTCTCAGTTTTGGTAGTATCTTTTTTTTCATGTGCCGTTCCCTTGGACTTCTGTATGAAGTGTACTAGACCCTCCTCACTGCAGTAGTTTCGTAGCTTCTGTCGCCTCAAAGCATCCTGGTCTCAAAAATTTATCTTCTGAAGCGTTATCTCAAGTCTTCATGTCATCTTTGCTTATATTTGATGCACTGTGTGTCCATGTGCCACTTATGCTTGGAGCTGCCCTGCCCTGGCACATTCAGTCCTGGCTAGTTTGAACAGTTTTAGAACTCTCCTCTCCTGTCTATGGGCTTTTGGGTAGAAAGTTTATGGGCCTGGTGTGGGGATAACTCCTAGCTGTCAGCTACTTGCAGACTGCCTCATGCTGTCTTGCAGGTCCCTAAGGCAAATTTTGATCCCTATGGTCACTGATGCTACCAATTTTCCCAGGATCTACTGTTCCACATCAAGGAGCAGCAGATGGAAGAAGATGTTAAAGCATCCTCTTTAGGGGGGAGTGTTTCTAGTAAGGGCTGCAGTCAGCGTGTAAGCTGAAGAAGGGGTGTCTGAGAGTGTGTCTGTCTGTGTGTGTTGACTGGCTCTAACCTTATATGTGTGTTGTTTTTTGCCTTTCAGGTTCTTCAGTTCATTTTAAAATTTAGAATACGAAGAACCCAGCTGGTCCTGCCCATGCTGTGGGGTCAGTCAGAGGGACACAGGGTTCCTCTTCTCCTTTGTGCTGGGATGAACTGCCTAGGGAATACCATTTCTGACAGCCCAGTCCTACCTGTGTCCTTTGGAAAAGGGCAGAGGTGAAGAGGCGACTGCCAGAGTTCCTTGGGGATGATGGAGTTGTGGTGTTTGGCTGTGCCCAGAGGGGCAGGTTGGGCATTATTTGTGTGTCTGAGGACTGGGGAGCCGAGCTCTCAGTGCATTCCCAGCTCTCCCAGGGGTGGGAGCAGGTGCAAGGCTGGGTGACAGCCTCTGGTTGGCCTTGGGCAGGCCCTGGCCCCGGCACGGACACGCTGGGGTGGTTTGGGGACACTTGGGGAGCAATGGGAGGAAAATGAGGGATGGTGCTGGGCGGAGCGATCGGCCTGTGCTCGTGTCAGCGCAGCCGTGCAGGGTGCTGGGATCTGGGTAAAACACCAGCTCTCCTGGTGTTCAGGGATGCAAGGTCTGAGGGACTGGATTTACCTAGGGCTTTTCAGGAACAAGGGGAAATGTGGTGCCAGAGCTGTGCCCTATCAGGTTGTGTTTCCCTTTGGGGACAGGGAGTCTCTGGGCTGAGGTGAGATTGCTGTGTGAGTGGCAGAGGGAACAGGGAGCTGAGAATTGCAGGCACTGATGGAATAATTGTCTTAGGTCTGTTTGGTTTGTGTTGGTGAAAACTGGGATTTGGGCTGGAGAGGTGCTCTTGGGAACAATGGATAGAGTACATTTGCTCCATGGATGTGTCAGGAAGGACAGAGAAGGGGAGTATTTATAACCTGTTCTCAGTATTTCATGCAAATTTGGGGTGGAGCAGCAATGCAGGTGGGTGGGTTTGGCCTGGGCCTGTCAGGACTAACCACAAAGAATCCAGCCAAGCCCCTGACCCCTCAAGGCATCTGTGAAACACTTCCACAGCAACCCAAGTCAGAAATCCAGTGATTAGGGAGGTAAAATTATAGGTAATTGCCTATGATCTGTGGGGAATTTCCTTTGGAATTATCAATCAAGGCAGGGCCTATCTTTCAGCTCTTTTCCTGGTGTGCAGTTTGCTCTCTGGTTTAAATGAGTTTGTGTGCTCCTGTTAACAAGCAGTGTGTTTTCACCCTGAAATTTGGGGTGATAGGCCTTCTTTAGCGTTTTTCCCACAACTGAATCATCCCTTCCATGAGTAGTCCATGTTGTTCTACACAGCTGCTTTGGCCGTGGGTCAGAGAGAGAGAAGGGAAATGACTTTTTAGGGCATTGAAATTTCTCCAGGCAGGAGTGGGAGGTCGTCTTCCCCCTCCCCAGAGCCCTGCAGGTGCATGGGAGTAGCTCAGTGCCAGCGCAGCTCTCTGAGCAATAACAACGCTTGGGAGGTTTGAGTGTTGATAGCAGCTCTCCTGTCTCCTGGTAGCAGTCCTAGGCGGAGGAGGGGAAAAAAGGAACTTGTGTTATTCATGGAAAACTTTCTGCTGTTTCTTGTGCAGTGTTTTAGATCTCTGTATGATTTACTATCCAGTGTCTGTAGGTAGAGAATGACTTATTGGAGGTAAAAATTGCGATAATCACTAATGGAAATGGTAGGGAAAACTTTTGAAGTGAACTTGAGGTGACCTGTAATGGAGAGCATGAAGATTTTGAAGTAAACTATAGCAATCAGTTGTGCACAGGTAGGGAAACCTTTGGGGGTAAAATACAAGGTCACCTCTAGGTGAGGGAATGAACACTTGTTGAGGTAAACTGAGTGAATCAGTTGTGGAAGTATTAGTAAATTCTGGGGGTGAAACTTGATGTAACCTCCATGGTAGAAAATAAATCAATCTTTTGAGGTAAAAAGGAAGTAATCAGTGTTGGAGAGGCAGGGAGATTGAGAGTAAACTTGAGTCTGTAGTCCAGAGAATGAACATATTAAAGTTAAATGGAGGTAGTAAATTGCAGACAGGGAAAAAATGTGGGGGTCAAGTCTGAGGTAATCTCTAGGGGAGACAACATTTTTGAGGTAAACTGAGGCAGTCACTAGGTGACAGGTTGGACAAGTTTTGGGGGGTAGAAATTAAAATGACCTGTTGGGCAGAGAATGGACATACTGAGGTGAATATCAGGTAATAAGTAGTGGACAAGTAGCAATAATTTTGGAGGTGAAAGCTGGGGTGATGTGTGGCAGGGAGTGCATACATCCTGAGGTAAAGTGAGACAGTACTGGAAAGATAGTGAAATATTTCAAGGTAAAACTTGATGAAATCTCCAGGATAGAAAGAGAATATTTATAGGTCAAAAAGAGTAAATAGTTAGTGGGCAGGTAGGGAAAATACTGGGGGTAAAACCTGAGGTTATCTCTAGGGGGAGAGAATGAACATAGTGAGGTAAAAATCAGGCAATGACTAGTGAATGTTAGGGCAATTTTGGGGGGGGGTAAAACTGGAGCTAATCTCCAGAGTAGTGAATGAATACTTTCTTGTAAAAAAGAAGAAATCAGAAGTGCACAGACAGGGACAGCTTGGAGGGAAAATCTGAAGCAATCCCCAGGGAAGAGAATGAACAGCATGAGGTAAACTGAGGTAGTCACTTGCAGAGACACAGTGAAAATTTTGGGGATAGACACTGAGACATTCTGGAGGACAGAGAAAATTACTTTTTGGGGTAAAAATGGGATGATGGGTAGGGCAAAGCTTGCGGGGAAAACTTGAAATAATCTGTAGGAAAGAGCATGAGCATTTTGATGGAAAAATGAGATATTTATTCTTTGCTTCCCTTTGGGGTAACTTAATCTGCACCCTTCCATGAGCAATTCCTTGGCTTCTCCTGGAGAAAACCCCCATGGCAGAGGCAGTGTGCAAAGGAGCCCAGAGCTGTGCTTGGAGCAGAGAGTGCTGAGAGCTGCGTGTGCCTCTGCTGCCCCAGGCTGGCAATATCCCCATGGAACAGACTGGGCAAATGGGATTAGAGGAAGCACAATCCCTTCCTGGAAGAGGTTTTCTCCTGTGCAGATCAGGCACAGGGCAGGAAGGGAACTTTGGAGATCAGCTGCTTTCCCCCAGAAAGCATCACTCACACCAGCATGGATGACATGACCTGTGCCCACTGCTCACCATGCACCTGGCCAGAATCAAGAGCAAAGGTGGGTTTGGGTGTGAGCACTTGAAATAACTTTGAAAGAGAAGCAATCACCTTTTGCTGCTTCTTTCTTTCTTGCAGATGCTGGGATTGCCTCTGGGCACATGTGCTGAGCTCTCCCTGCAGGGAACTGTCAGCCCTGAATGCCTGTGCAATAACTGCAGCTGCCCAGGCAGACACAGGAAACTATTCCACACATTAAATTGCCATGACCCAAGGCACTCCTGGAGAGAGAGTGTAGAGAGTTAGAGCACTGATCCTGCTCTCTGCTTTCCCAGTAGTGCATGAACATGATTTCATCCTGATCCTGAGAGCTCCAAGGACAGTAACAACTGAGGTGCCACTGATGCTGCCACTTTTCTGATGGGCCTGGCCCAGAACCATAGCCCAGCAGGGGTCTGTGGGAGCAGTTCAGTTCCCCCTCCCTTCCTGCACTCTGGGCAGTTCCAGGAGCCATCTGATCCCTTTCTGAGGTTGCCACCACAGCCTAAGCTCCCCCCCCCACTGGGCCATGATGGCATCTGCGTTCCCAGAGCCAGCGAACGGCTCCAGCCCTCGCACCACTGCCGCACATCAGGCCGGGCTAGGGGAGCTGAACTAAAGCCTGGAACTCTCAAGGGTAAACTGGCACCACAACCACAAACCTCCCTCAGTTGAGAGTAAAGAGGTGTCCCTGTATTTACACACGTCCAGGAACAATACTCCTCTAGAGCAGGTGTGGATTTACTTTTTTATCAGTTGAACTGGCACTGCTGCCACCTGAT
This sequence comes from Coloeus monedula, assembly GCF_965178545.1. NCBI lineage: Eukaryota > Metazoa > Chordata > Aves > Passeriformes > Corvidae > Coloeus > Coloeus monedula. The sequence continues at coordinate 282,664 of NW_028120734.1, read as the reverse complement.
GCCATTAAATTCTCCATCCCTACAATCCCTGGTTACCCTTGGCTGTGGGGTTTTTGCTGTCCCACAGTGAGTTAGGAGGGATCTCTGGCCAGCCTTGTTGCCCAAGAGCATTCAAAATCCTAATCCTCACTTCTCTGACTACTGCCTACCTTAAACGCCACTCTGCGTTGTGCAAAAAAGTGCCTTGGTCCCACTGGGAACTGCACATCTCTAACAGCTGTTCTCAGTTATTCCAACTGAGTAAAATAATTATTAAGGAAAAGAGGAACCAGTTAAACCTAACAACTTTTGCCTGATGTTTTCCTCAGGAATGAGTTAGGAGCGCAGTAGCAAGGCCTTCAGACAGGCACAGTGTCTGATATAAACTATATCTGGGCACACATAAAAAATAGGTTATATATAAATAGATAGCTATATGCCCTAATATATAATACGTATTTATATTACAGAGTTATGTAAGGCATAAATATCTGCCCTACATATAACCAAAACCTCTAAATTACCCCCTGACCCCTGATGCTAGGAATGTAACATTTTTAGGGATCCTAAAATCAAACAGATGCAGGAAAATAAACCATGATTTTATGCCATTAATTCCAAGATGTTTTCCTGGATGTGTGCTGCTGCGTCTGTTTTTCTGTAAGATCTTGTGCCTTATCCCTGAAGTGCACTCAGAATTGTCAGGATCATGAAATCCATTTGGGATTTTACTGTTGCTGCAGTATCCAGTGAGATGAGTTTTTTCAAAATTATTTCTCTTGGACTGAGCACATCTCCTCAAGTTCCTTCTCACTTTCTGCATCCTGGAAATGCAAAAAGGGAAAAGATCAATGTACAGCTCAAGTGAAACAAATAAAAAGCATCATTTCCCTTCTTTCTCTCCAACCCCAAATCAGTTTTTAAGCATATCATGGAATCCTGGAATGGTTTGGGTTGGAAGGAGTCTTGAAGCTCATCCAGTTCCACTCGCTTCCACTGGGCCAGGCTGCTCCAAGCCCCGTCCAAGCGTGAGTCTGAAAAACCCCAAACAAGTCCCAGATCTAGACAGCCCACTGGAAGAAAACCCAAAATTAATTAGAACAGCAGAGCCTGGCTTCAGTCTGGCACTTCTCCTTGACAGCACGCAGAGCTGGACGGAGTGGTCAGGGCACACTCGAGGGCAAACTGGGAGAAATCACGGCGGGGTCTGCCCTGGGATGGAGACCCAGCGCCGCCACCGAGCGCCGTCCCGCTCGCCCCCCCTCCGGCCCCAGGGTGGGTCGGTCCCCGCAGCGCGCGCCCCTTCGGCCGGGCTCGCCCACTCTCCGTGAAGAGGGGCGGGAGAGGGGGCTAAGCAGAAGCTGCGGAGACAGGATCCCCTCATGCCGCTTCTCACCGTTGAAGTCCCCGGTGTCGGCCACCACCGTGGTGTGGTGCTTGAGCTGGTCCAGCGCCGACTCCACCTTCTGCCGCTTCACGGGGGACACCGACACGTCCGCGGCTCCGGGGGACTCGCGCGCCCAGGAGGGACGGTACGTGCCCGAAGGGCACCGGCCCGCGCGCTCCCGCCGCCCGCCGCCAATCCCAGCCTGGCTGGGCGGCAGCGGCCAATCAGGAGCGCGGACAGGAGACGGACGAGGCCGCGGGAGGGAGAGCGATTCTGATTGGCTGGTTCGTGAGGGCCGGGCGGGGGTTCGCCTTGGCGACCGTGACGCCGCCATCGTCCCCGACGGAGCGTATCGGGGGAGTCTCCTGGCCCCGAGATCTCTCGGGCCCGGAACCTCCTGTCCCCGGAGTCTCCGTGTCGCCAGAACCCCCGGCAGTCTTCCCCGCGGCCGGTACGGCGCCCGACCCGCCCCTGAGCCACCCGTCCCTCGTGGCCGCGCGGGGCCCGGGCGCGGCCGGTGCCGCAAGGTGGCGGCGGGCAGCCCCTGAGGGAGGCGGCCGTGAGGGAAGGCTCGGGGCCGCGTCGGTGGTGCCCCGCTGCAGGAGCTGAGCGCTCTGGGCTCCCTTCCCCGCCGTTGTGGCAAGGTTTGAAATGGTTTATCGAGTGCAGCTCCAGGCGCTGAGAGAGCCCTCGGCCCAGTAAGGCAGGTGTTTTGGGCTCGTGGTTCGCCTGAACTTTATTTAGGCTGTAAAAGAGGTGATCTTGTTAGTGTGGGCCCACTTGGAAATTGTACTCTCCAAAACATCTACAGAAGGAATTACCAGTTATTTCAGCTGGGTAATTTAATTGTTAAGGAAAAGAGAAGACAAACTTTTGCTTCTGGAAACAGGATGGCTCTTGGCTGGAAATGTTGGAGAATCCGTGTAACAGGCTCCTAGTCATGGGGTTATGCTGTTCCCTCTTTCTGTATGGTTCCACTTGGGACAGCTGCCACAGTCGTTCCCCTTCCAGAGAGGCAAGAATGTGCTTTTGTGCAGCCTTCTCATGCTTTGCCCCTATTCTTAAGACACAGCTATCCAGGCCGTAACATCCTTCTGTTGAATGTCAGTCCCCAAACCCAAAAGGAAATGTGTGGTTTCAGACATTCTGCTGAGTTTCTGAGACTCTCAGTGACAAAGCATTATGAAAACCCAGTGAAAGAGACGGAGATGGAGTTATAACTTAACTATTTTAATAAATCTTGTACAGTGCATGGTTATATCATTGTCTCCTTCGCTCAGTTACATCAATGTACAGTACTTTATAGCAGTGTCTGCAGGCAGTACAAACAGAACAGATGCACAGCTCAGTCGCGTGGAAATTTGTAAAAGTGGCCTCTGCAATAAGGTCTACTGAGCTATTTGTTTTAGGAAGTGCTCCTGTGGCTCCCGGCTTTACAGAGCTGTCATGTACACTCCTGTTAAAATCCCAGATAACTGTAATTCCCTGTGATTTGCTTTCCTCTACACCCCAGGACTAGAAGATGGTGTGTTTCCTAGCTCAACATTCGTTTTTATTTTCATTTTAGAAACTTTTTCGCCTCCCGTGCTTGCCATCCTGCCTCCCATCTCCACCCTAATCCGGAGCCAGGGCTTCTCAGGAGGATTGTCCTCTTCATCCCTCCCTGACAAGGTGAGTGCCCTTCTCAGATCCTAGCAGGGCTGTGACTAAACCCAGGATCCTCCCCTGCCTGCACCCTAATTCTGCTGGTGAGAGCAGTGTCCTGTTTCAAATGAAGAAAACAGATTATCCATTGGAGACGCTTAAGAATGAAGCGAAAACTAAGGTGCACTGGTGTTCTCAGTTTTAGACATGAGCTCCCCAGATGCTGTTTTAAAGCTTTTTCCATTAAATGTGCAATGACAGGCACAAATTTGGACGAAGACTCAGCATGTGCTGAGAGAGAAAACCCAGCTGTCCCTGGGCTGTGGGCAGCTCTGGAGCTCTGTGTGCTTCACTGCTTTGCAATCAGATTGGTCTGTCAGTCAAACAGAGCTAGAAATGCAATGTGCCAAACTTGCTGTGGACAGGAACTACGCTGCTTGCTTGAGTTTTGAAATGGTGAGTAAATTTTGGAAGCATAATCACTTAATTCTGCTTCTAGGGAGAGGGATTTTCCTCACCCCTATTTACAGATTGCTATATACAAATGCACATAACTTTATGAAGGAAAACGGGAAGTAAAGAGCAACACCCTGTGCTAAATTAGAGGGGTTTTTTTCTTGTGGCCATTTAATTTGTGTTAAACCTGCCTTTCCCAGTGTGCTTTGGGGTTTCAGCTCTTTGGGAATCATTTCAGCTGACTTTTTGCAGTGAAAACGTGAAGATGGGGACAAGTGACCAACACCCTGGGAAGGGCTGTGGGTGTGCCTGGGTCGGGAGCAAACGGTCAGGGCTTATCTTCTCCTGGTTTGAGGCCCGGTTTGGCAACACCACCACAACATTCCAGTGCAGGATCCGTGCCCCAGGGAAGGGCTGCACAGCTGCCCCGAGCCCCAGCCTCTGCATCAGCAGCGGTGGGCGGGTGGAACTCACCTATTTCCAGATTCAAATCCCTTTGTTTGTCACTCCTGCTCATTTCTAGGCACTGAAAGCTCATTTCAGCTGTTCAGAGATAGCACTAGCTGGTCCATGGATTTAAGGAAGCAGCCAGACTTTGGGAATGTGTGTTGCCATTCTAGCCTTGTCCAACGAGGGGGCACAGGGGGACAGGACAAGGACAGGCAGTTGTCACCGGCCCTGTGCTCGTGGGCTGCAGGGGACACCTGCACTGAGGAGGAAATGGAAATGGAAATAGAAAGGGTTAGGTTGCCCAGAGAGGTCATGACTCACCATTCCTGGAAGTGTCCGAGGCCAGGTTGGACAAGATTTGGAACAACTTGGGCTTGTGACAGGCATTCCTGCCCATGGCAGGGGGGTGGAATGGGATGAGCTTTAATGTCCTTTCCTTAAACCCAAACCATTGCAGGGTTCTAAAGCCTTATTCCTCTGGTCCAGGCTCCAAGCCTTGAGGCTGGCCTCTCTTGTGCTGTGTGCCACGCCTGCTCTGCCAGGGGAGAGTGGGGAGCAGGGGACAGCCCTCGGAGAAAAGCTTTGGGGGTCTTTTTTTGCTTGAAGCCAGCCCTTGTACATCCAGCCCCGTGTGAATCCTGCTCTGATCGCATGCACGGAAAATTTCAGTATAAAATATATAGTTATAAAAAAAATACTTCATGCAAAATTAAAACACCTTTCCCAGTGGGACATGGTCTTATTGTCAACCCTTCCCAACAGTGTTCAAGGAATTGTCACTCTGATGGCAGCTGGACCCCAAGGGGAGCTCTGTTGCATCTGGCCTGGGCCAGGAATCATTGCTTTCATTCCCTTTTTTTCTGCACTACTTAGGGCTAAGAGCTGAAATAAAGCAGAGAGACTTTAATTTGCAGAATCAATCCTTTCCTGGCGGCGCTTCGTGATTTCTTGGAGCTCCGACTCCCCTCTGCTTTTCTGGAATGGAAACAAAACAGGCAGTTTGGATTTGAACTTCAAGCTGCAGTTAAGTGACAGTATTTAATTAATGCTGTAAAAGTAGAGCTAGTTTCAAAGAGATAAGTGATATCAGTAAAAAGCAGATTAATTAGTGGAAACAGGGGGATCTTACAGATTTGCTCAAAAGACACTTTGGAATTTTTACGTGTGTTTTATTGCTGGTGTAGGTTTGGTTGCATTTTTTTTCCCCACAATTGTATTTTTTAAAATGCCTGTTTAATGAGCTATCTGACGCTGCTGGTACAGCCCCCATTCCAGCAGGAATTATCCAGAAAAATGCTTACCTCCAGCTGGTTTTTCTCCACTGTGATCTTGCTGTAGACTCTGTTTCCCTCATCACCGCACACCTTCTTCAGCTCCTCTCTGTTGAGGGAGAAGAGCTGAGCTCCGGTGAGGATGCCCACGTGTTCCACGGTCCTGGGGAGACACAAAGTAGGGAGGTGACGATTGTGCTGCACGTGGCCTCGTGCCAGAGGTGAGGAGTTGGAGATGGGAGGCCAGGAGCTGCAGTGGGACCATATCACGGGGCCCTGGGGCTGTTCCAAGGTGGCAGCTGCAATTCCAGTAGCATTTCAGGCCTTGGATTTAGTTAGTTAACTGTTTATCTCCAAGAAAATATTTATACCAGAGAAAGGGAGTGACTTTGGGCTCTGAACATTCTGGTTATAGAGCCTGGATTGAACAGGGTTGAAATCTAATTTGCAACACAGGCTCTGTAAGTAAATCCAAGTGGCTTGTCCCAGGTGAGATGGTGCCGGTGGCCTCCCCCGCTCCTTCTCCAGGGAAGGACGAGCATTGCACGTGGCAATAGGGCAAATCTTACTCTTTGCTGAATGACTTGGCCTCCAGCCAGGCTTTGACTTCTTCAGTGCTGGATTCAAAGGTGAGGGGCACGAAAACTTGCTGAGGCTTTTCCACTTTGAAATTCCTGTGGGGAGGCTGAATTTTATTGTTTGTGATCTTCTTTAGCAGCTCGTCGTTCAGCTCATCCGTTTGGTGAATAAGTTCTGTAGAAACAAGTAGGGAATGAAAGCAAGTCTTCAGTCAAAAATGCCATTAAATGTTTGTGGGGAAACTGTAAGGCAAATGGGGATGTGGCTCAACATTCTTATTTAAATTCAGCCCAGAAAAGTGATTCCCATTTTCCTGTGCCCCTGTGTTGCCATTTATTTTGCTCCCATCACCCCTTGGCTGTTGCCTGATGTGGAAGCACAGTTCTGTGAGAATCTACAATTGGAGGTTTGGAATTGAGACCTTTTCAGTCCTCTCTGCTGCTTCTAGTCACTAATTTGCTGATCGCAGAGCTCCAGGTTTTGCTCCGCAACAGAACAGAAGCGGCAGGAAGCACAAACTGGGAATGAGCAACACACTCATGATGGGATGAGCTTGAAGGTCCCTTCCAGCCCAGGGCATCCTGTGCTTCTGTGAAAACTCCAGTGACTCTTCATCCAGTATCGCTTTCCCCATGAAACTCCTGAAGACTGTGGAGAATAACTCAGTGATACGAACAGATTTGTGTCCTTGTATTGTGGAGCTTCCTGTCGTCCCAGAAGGGCTCCTGCTTCCAGGAGTGGACAGGGTGGGATAAGGGGTGAGGTGAGCAGGGCCCCTGATCTCTCTCCTGCTCTGTGAGCCCCACAGCACGTGCAGGGTGAGGGAGTGATGCGGATCTCCTGTTTGGCCGGGAATTCTGTGGAACCACATGAAGGAAGCGGCCAGGCGGGCACTGTGTGTGTGCCGGGAGATGAGCAAAAGGAAGTGAGAGAAAGGGATTGACCTGAGCTGTTCCTTAGACACACTTAAACATTTTGGAAGAGAAAGGAAACTCTCTCCTTGGGAGGAGGAGGAGGAAGTTAGAACTGGAGGAAGGAGGCATGGGGTGATCACTTATTGCCCTGCTCGGCCCGGGCCGCCCGAGAGCCCCGGAGGTGTCACAAGCCCCAGGGCTGCTCTCTTGGCTCTTGTCCTGCCTGGAATGGCCTCCAGACACAGTGCTGCTCCATTGCTGTGATCAGTAAAAGGTGCAGGGGAGCCCCTTGGGCAGGTCTGGTCCCCCGAGCGCCCAAACCCAGGGGAGCCCAGAGTGGGACACACACGTGCGTTCTTTGGCGTCCTGTGCAGAGTGGCGCGACAACATCTCACTGCCCCACTTATCCCCGGCGTAGCTGGCAGGCAGCTTGTGGGTTGGGCTGGATGGGCCATAGCCCCTGGGGCTCAGGTCTCCTTTGTACCTCTGGTTAGACTGGTTAGAAAGGGAAAGAAAAGTAAGAATTTTTTTTGGTCGTTTTTAATTTTCTTAAGCTTTCTGCCTCACACCCACGGAGGGACAAACTGCCGTGTTCTCCTTGTGCTGATGTGGGGCTGGGGAGACCTCAGGTGGAGCTGCATGGAAGAAGTTAATTTCTGGGAATGAAGAACCCAAAGCAAAGTCTGAAGTTTGCGCAAGGGAATTCCTAGTTGTGCCAAACGTGTTCGATCTCATTGGAAGGCAGAGCTCACTGCTCCGTAGCTGGGATGTGAAGCGGGACCACTGCCAAGGGCCTGGAGCGGACTGGAAAGTTTTTTGACGTTTTGATTAAACTAGCAGGGATTTATCCAGAAGCCTGCTGGGCCGCCTTAGGCTTTGCCCAAACGCTGCAATACCAAAATGGGGAAGCAATTCCATGCTTCCCTAGGGTGTTTAGAACACTCCAGCTCCACATTTCTGCAGTGCAAGTTGCAGTATTCAGTTAATTCTCACTTAGATGGTGTTTCCATCTGCCTCCACTCCAGTAACGTGTTCCTGGTGCTGAACTGAACTGGCTGAGGGAAGTGTCCATCTTTAATTTAACCCCCAAGAAAAATCTTGATGTGGAAAAATATGGAAAGCAGGAGGCTGGTGCACAAATAGGAAGGATAGGCCTTATTTGGGAAGACGATCGTAGCAAAATGTGAATTTTATCATAGGAGACTGAGGAATCTCCTGGCTTTGTCTACTTCTGAAGGTCTGTCCTGATTGGTGCATAGTATCCTAAGAAATCAGGGAGGTCTAATGACAACATTATTCCCAGAGGCAGATTGTGCCCTGCAGCTGATACCAGTCAGGTATTACCTGACTACAGACCTGTTTGAGCTCTTCCAGTTTCACCACATCCAGGATATTGTACGGAACATAACCGGCCTGCCCACTCCGGTTGAGCAACTTCCACCACTGCTTATTATCTTCCAACACCTGAGAGAGGGACAAAAATAAATCTGCTGTGGGAAAATGGGATTTCAGGCATAAACAACCAGGATATAGCGGGGCCGAACCATCCAAAAGGTGAAGTTGCCAGAAGGACATCACTGAGGCCAGGAGCTCTAATCAGATCTGTTGCTCTCAGATGCAATCCAGGACTGAAACTCAGAATGTATCGTAAGGATGAACAGGAGAGCACCTCTGCGTGCTGAAGAACTCATAGTTCCTACATAATGTCCCTGTTTCTCCAGACCTTTTTTTCCTAATGACTGAGTTTCTGATGTCTTTTTGCATTAAAATAAATAATTAAATAAATAAAAAGCCACATTTTGCAGAGAAACCTTTTCCTCAGGTCACAGATCAGTGTCAGCCCAAGTCACGTCCCACCTTGTCCAGCTGCCAACAGTGCTGCAGTAAGAGAAAGGTTATGAGAAAGGTGCTTTTCAGAGAAAACAAATCCTCGTGGAGGAGGAAGTGGTGATAAGGAACCGACCCAGCGGGGGATGAGCAGGGCTCTAGAGCGAGTTGTTGTCCTCCCTCCTCACTGTGGTTAAAATGGGACCGATGTCTTTGAGCTGAGGAAATGACACAACACAGCACAGGCAGCCTGCTCCAGCTTTGGGTTTGAGCAAAGCTTTGTGTCACTGCTGAGATACCACCAGGGAAAATGGAGTTGGTGCTTGTTGCTATCCCGAGCTCTCTCCTGCCCCTGGGGGACACACCTTTTCCAGGAGCGGTCACGTACCTCCAGGATTTCATCCTTCAGCACCGAGAGCTCATTGGCGTTTCGCGCGGTGAAATCGTAGCGGATTTTGGCAAATCTCTTGGGCACAGCCACCCCCTGGGCCTCGAAATTCCTGCAGAAGTGGCCTGAAGTTCATTAACCTGAGCTAGACTGTTGGAAGGACTCTGTGTGGAAGCTGGAATTGTATTAGAGGATCATCATAAACTAAAAATATATGTGACAATGTGGCCAGATTGCAATGAATCTAAAGACAGGACAGGGTTGGCTCGAGCTCACAGAGCTGCTGCCTCCAGTGTAAACTAACCGCCTCATGAAAGCAAATGGTTTTTCACAGACATTATTCGAATAAAAGGGGAAAGGGGAAAAAAAAACCCAACCAAGAAAAAAGGAAGGTTCCCATTAGCAAAAAAAGCCTACATGAAAAAGTGAGGTTGTGAGCTATGGCCGAAGGGCCGAGTTTGGTGCTGATTCTCAATCAATTCAGCAAATGACAGTGCATTGATGCAACTGGTTTTTTAGTCAAATTTAGTCCTGATTCTTCACAGTAATTTGCCTCAAGAAAATGAGCCCCATATCCTTTGGTGAGTTCCCTGTTGGCTGAGGCCCAGACCTTCAGGCCGTGACTTCTCAACATACTTGCAGTGAGACTGGCTCCCTCTTAATTGCTTCTTTTTGAAGTATGGTTTGTCACTATCATCCTGCTGAAGATGAACAGGGCTGGTGTCTCATCTTCATATATTCTTCCCCCTCCTCCCCTCTCCTTCTTTTCCCCTTTTTCACCTCTAAATAAATTTCTTCAAGGCGATTTAACCCTGGGATAGTCTAATCCACTTTAGTCCTTCGTGGTCCACCCTCAGATAGATGTGTTGGCACAGAAGAAGTAAGGGTGTTCTCTTAGGATCTGATACTGTAATAAAGGGAAGAGAAAGATGAAACAGGCATTTCATGTTTGTCTGTTTTCTCTCCATGTCATTTCGTGAACATGTACTCACACTTGGCCAAGAGTAGTGCATTCAGACACTGAATATGAGTGTTGAAGAGGGGACTGAGAAGGAAGAAGCTTAGTGTTCTGCAATAGGAATTATGCTTTGGGGATTTTACGAATTGTTTCCCTCTTTTTCACCATCATGCTCTTCTTGCACACTTCCTTGTCTTTTGCTATTGAGCGAAAGTCTGGAGGCTCAGAAAGCCCAAGTTTCATCTGAGAAAGATTTCCTGTGTCAGAGAGAACGGAAGGGATTCTGTTTCCATCCTTTCATGCCAGGAAGGATGAACTGCCTGTATCAGGAGGTGCCGAATTGGTTCTGGGTGCTGCTGTAGCTCACAGAATTGCAAGACCCAGTGCTGCAGGAGTTCAAATAACAGACCGGTGGAAAGGCTCAGGGGCCACAAGCTGTGCTGCATCTCTCATGGACTTGCAAGGAACCTCTCCTTTGGTGTCTGTGCAAGTGCTGGCTGATGTGGGCACTAGGATTGCTCTTTTAATCAGGCAGCTCCAGTACCTTTCAGAAAAGAATTTTCATGGCACATCATGAGCCATTAATCTCTTGACTAACCATAACATTTCCTTACTCCTTGGTTTTACAGCATTACTCAAACACTGACATTTGTCATTTCACCAGCCATCTCCCTTGACCTCTAGCATCAGGCACTTGCAGGGGGAAGGATCTGGTCTCACAAATATTTTCATACTCTGATCTCTGTGATTTATTAACCATGAAGTTTTGCCTTCAGAACTCAAGATGCCATTTCAAATAATTTCATGTGCAAAAGTCGAGTTATTGGGCAAAAGGGATCCTTGATAGCTGGGTACAAAGGACAGCAGGACTGCTGTTGCTGTTTTCTTTTCAACTACTGTGCTTGCTGTGTGACCTTGAGGAAATAGGTTCACTGCAGCTTTATGGTTCCGTCTTTGCATAGGGAAAATAAGGGCAGTGATAATTGCTTTCAGTTGTAAAACACTTCAAGATTTATGGAATATGAATGATTCTTACTAAGTGAAAAGTGTTGCAAAGCTGGCTTAGTTGCACACTGTGCTAACAAAATCCCCTATCAGCCTATTGACCCCAGCCTGAAACACTCATTAAAGTTTATAGGACATTTTGGTGGATGAGTTGAGGCAGTTGTTCTGCTGGAAATATCATACTGAAAGCACTTTTAAATCCATCATCCACTTTGACTTTTTTCTCTATTAAAACTAAACACAACTGCTTGCTCTTTCCAGTTTTCTTAGTTTAGTTTTTGATGGGTAAGTACTCACTGTTAACTCAGCTTGTACCCCCATGGCATCTGAGACATTACAGTTCATTCTAGTCATAGCATAAACACACAATAGCTGTTGTACTGAGACAAAAAGAGTTATAAAACATGTAAGATATCCAATGGACTGGTATTAACTATCAAGTTGCATGGTCACTTTTGAATGTCAAATGTTCTTTTTATGGATACTGCATTAATTTAATTTGTGCTTAAACGTTAGCTAGGCTAGACATTGGTGTCTGAAAAGTTTACATATTTTTCCAATGTCAAAATGTGTAAATTTAGTATTGAAGAAACAAAACATATTTACTTGTACTAGAGGAAAAATACTTTCGTAGCAAAGAAATTAACTGAGGTGCTCTTTAGAAATAGGTCTGGCTTGCTTACAGAATTGTTGCTTATGCAGTAAAGCAGACCTACAGATGTTTTCTTTTTTTCTTCCAGATAAAACTTGGATTGTTTGAAAAGTGGGGAGATATTTCACCATAGTACAAAAGAAGATACAGAAGAGGAGAGCAGAATGAGAGCTTTGCAAGTGCCACATGCCTGCAGCCTGCTGTCTTTAGCGATGCTGTTCCTTCCAGTCACTGGAACGTCAAAACAAAATATCCCAAGACTGAAGCTTTCCTATAAAGGTAAACTTTTCAGTAGTTTTTCTGATTCTGCCACTTTGGTTTCGATGTGATACTGCCAGCAGTTCTTTTTGTATTACTAACCAGGAAATACATAATAGAAGCCTTAAAGATGGATGAATTCTGCCTCGGGGCAGTATTAAAATCTGGGTTTTTTGTTGTGTCGGGGCACATGTTTCTGAAGTATAAATGTCTTTTAAAAGTATTATTTCTGTTTGCTCCAAGAGGATGTTAACAGACTATACATAAATTAGAGGGGAGTGGTCCTTGAAAGGCTCTGAGGTGCATTGGAGACATTCCTGTGTGGCTGGTGTGGATGATGTGACACATGGAGGACATTCACACCTTCCTACAGCATCAGAGAAAGTTGAGAGCGCTGACTCAAGTGTTTCAAGGGGACTGACATTTATTTTTGTAATAATTCTTTTTCTATCACTAAGTGGGTATGTTAAACTCTTCATATGTGGTTTTCTTTCTCCTTGCCTCTTTGGATCACAAAAGCGTGATTCTCTGCAGAATTTCTTAGTCTTGTGTGTAGTTCTTGTTAAGAATGGTACCGTCTGAGGGATTTCAACACAGACATATTTATGTATTAATGGCCAATTTTTTAAAGAAGGTGGATTTCTTTTTGCTTTGCATGTACAGTACACCTCCACAGGCACAGAGATGTGTCACTGACACTTCCTTCTTTAGTGAAAACAAATGCTCTCCAGTTAGTTATGTTTCAGCTATGTCAGCACCTTGCCCTTAGGGGAGCTATTTCTGCTCTGTTTTTCAAACTTATGTCTTCCTATGCATTGCAGAGTTACACTCAGGATGGTGTGATGGGACAGGCTGTAGAGCCTTCATCGGGGCTTATGATATGTTTATCATGAGTTTAACACCCAGAGAAATGTATTGAGTAAGCAGAATGACATGCTATTTATTTACAAGCTTCTCTTTTGCTAGATTTGCATGCCACTGTGCATGCTATTCCACTGTGTATATAAATGTGTTTGGATGTGTTTGTGCGAGAGAGACAGAGGAAGCAAGATCAAGGGATCTTGACAACATTTTTATAAATTCAGGGAACAGTTGCACTCCCTGAAGCCAATGCATACAGAAACTGAAAGAGCTGACATGAGTTATGAAAGTTAGCAGTAAAACCCTCCTGACATACAGCCGGCCTTCTCACAGCTAGGCCTTTTGAGCTAATTCCCAAAAGCAGCATATACCATATGGCCATGGCATTTACTGTGGATTTGACGCTCACGATTAGTGAATTCCTCTCAACTTCAAAAGCAGATAGCCTTTGGCAAAATCCTGATGGATGCCTTTGGCAGGTAAAGAGGGGGAGAAAGAAAAATTAGTGAGGTCAACACAGGGGAAAAAAAATGGCTGAAATCTTAGTTTAAAATAGTGGCAGAGACCTGCTGGGAACAGTTGGGAAAATGCCTGAGCTCGTTTAAAAAGACAGTGAGCAGATGATTGATATTTAGGCCCTGACCCAAACTTTTCTTAGCAACTTTATAAACCTTTCAGTTTGGCTTGAGGGATACCGTTTCCTGTGCAAACTTATTCACCTATATCCCTGTAGGGGGGGAAAATCAACAACAGATACAGATGCAAAACAGCACATAAATCTTAGTTTTGAGAGCTGTGATGGAACTGAAAAGTCAGAAGAAAGAGAATTACCAGAATTTATTGTGCCTTGTCTTACTTTCTTGGGGGGTTGGAAGGTGTATATTTTTCCACATGGAACAAGAAATAATTTAATGCTGTTTTTTCACATTTATGTATTGTAAATGATTCCAGTATGGCTTATCATAATTAAACTATATTTTGCGTGTTGACAACAGAATATCAGATGTACTGAATATTTAATATAGTTGTGAGAATTAAGTCCACCTTCCTCCCCCCAAATCTTTCAGACAAAACAATTCCAAGGTTTCTGAGAATAAGATGTAGGAGAAATGAACTGTTTTGCCAGTTCTCATAAAATTGTTAGTCATGTCACTGACAAGTCCTGGCATCTCTGTTCTTTGGAATTCATACTTGAACTCTCATGAAGAGGAGAATACAGGGCTCTTTTCCTTCTTTATGGAAAACAGATGAGAACTGGCCACATCAGGCAGTTCCAAAAACCTGGTCACATGTGTCTTTGAAGGGAAGGTTTCATCTCCTTTCAGGTGCAATGTGCTTATGGCATAGCTCCATCTTCCCAGAAGAGCTGAGCATTTGCTGGGGCAGGAGAGCTGGAAGTAAGCGGGACTTTGCTCTGCAGTTACTGAAGCTTCCAGTTGCATCAATCAGTGGTGGATGGAGGAAGAGGGAGAGGGTAGGGTGGTTAAAGATGTGTCTATAACTGCAGGAGTGCTTCAATAAACCACAGCATGTCAAAGCTCCTTTGTGTTCAAACAGCAATTGAAATTTTAGACCTTCTCTGAATGGCAGTTACAGGTTTCCTTCTTCTCAAGGTTGTCATCTTAACGAATGGGAATCTGTGCAGGAAATGTTAAGATATTCCAGTGAGTGATGTTGGGATCAATGTAAAGTCATACAATGGATTTCCTTTATTGTTTGTCCCAGTCTAAAGATGTGTTCTAAAAAATTGTGCATGTATAAAACTAAAACTACACACAAATCAATTAAAATATGTTGTAGTACAGAATCAAAGTCATATATTTTCCACCTGTGTTAACCGAATACACTATGATCTTTAATCACATATCTCATCCTTTCACATTTTCCCTGATCCATTAGTTGAAAAATTCTCTTATTCACTCAGACTTAACGTTTAGATACTCGTTCATGTCATTACTATCCCAGAAATTGTCACTCCTCTTGTGATGTTTTTAGGGTGCTCTCACTGCATATACCTTACTTATTCTGTGTATCTTAGATACTTCTACAAGATTGAGGTGCTTTTACTACTACAGCTTTACTATTAGGAGAAGGTAACAAACTGTCTTCTAATAGAAGATTATGATCTTTAGAAAACCAGGGGATGATTTTGAGTAATATTCCATATTTTGACTCTCTTTGCCCAGTACTGCTTTCAGTCTAAGACCAACAGTGTGTATTTATCACTCATTTTCATGTAGCTGGAGATAACCTGTGACCTTCATCCAAACTGCAGAACTCCACAAGCACAGAAGTGATATTCAGCTTCCCTAAGCAGCACGTCCTTGTTGTCTGCTGCCTCATTTAACATCCTCATTCCAACCTCTAGAGCAGATGCAGAAGGTTTTCATATACCAGTCTAATTCATTAATGTCATTTTCAGGACAGCATCAGTTCTGTTACTAAAGAATGGAAGGCTCAGTGTCCTAATTCATGTATGTTTAATTCATACAGTGTAGACAGTCTTGTTTCTGTTAGATCTTCTGAGTAATAATTTTTCCTAATTCATTGGGAGGTCCTTCCATAAATATCGTGTGTGTGTCTTTTTAGATTTTACTTCATAGGGAGAAGTAAAGAATAGCCAGACCAGAAGGTTGATTGCCTTCTGAGAAAAAGAAGAAAAAAAAGCAAATTTTTCTCAATTTGTGGCTATCCTAAAATTTTCCTGCCGAAAGAGAGAATCCTAATTGCAAATTTAACCCTATTGATTTGATTTACTTGGCTGCTTTTCATGGACATTTTAGTAAGTGTAGTCTGTGTTCTCAGTGAATGCATTTATATTACAAAAGTGTGCACCCTAGTTTCTTGGCTGGGGGGCATGCCCTAGCCCAGATTTGGACATTGTCACCAGTGACATCCACAAACATCTATCATTCCCGTGTGGGAATGTGGCCATTCCCCAGAGCAAGCCATGCTTACTGTGACAGCGGTGACTTGGTCAGAGGACCAGGAATCCTGCATTGTGACACAGTACAGAGGAATAAGCAGGACTGAAGGCAACGTTTGGCTTTTAAAGCAGGATTTACTTAGCACTGTTAAAAACGACTGTGGTAGTAATTTACATCTAATAAACAAAAGCATTATTCTCAGCTGATTTGTTTTTCTCCATATAGAATGAATTAAGATGCAGTCTCATTCTCACTGAAGTCATGGCAAGAGTTTTTCCACTGAAGTAAATTGAAGCAAGATCAAATTCACGCTCCTCACTTTTTTCATCTTACCTAAATAAACTAAAGACAGGTAGTTCTTTCTCCTCTGCTGAAGGATGACAGTGCTAAATCATCAGCTCCACATGGAAATTAGCCATGTTTAAGGATTGTTTAGTTTCACGCAGTGTTTTGCGCACAGGATTTTCTTCCCCCAGAGTGATCCATTCTTAAAACATGGTGAAAAAGCAAACAGAGAACATTTTGGTGCCAGGAATTCTTTTGAAAATTTGACTGGGTGAGTGCATTTCCTTAATGTTCAAAAATTATCCTTTGACCATGCTATTTAACAGTGTCAAGCATTCTGTTCTCTATATTGTTTTTGCTTTAAACCTGTTTCATTTTAGAACTGATGAGATGCTTAACTGTTGCATCAGAGCAGTTAGTTTGTTCAGTTTCAGTACAGCTGGCTTATTTCCATGTCATGCATCATTTAATTATACATATAAAACATAGTTAAAATTGTACAGCTCCATGAGCCTCACTTAAACTGTCTGTGGCACTGCAGTAATCCCAGTACCCTGACGGGGTGTTGCACAGCTGTGACTGGTTGGAATGTGGTAAACTGGTGATGTGTAAGAGAGCCTAGAAGTGAGCTTGCATTTTGCAGCTGTGCTTGCTCTACTGGAAGAGGAAGTTAAACCAGAAAAAAACTGCTCTTGTGGCAATATCAGCATCTGTAAATCTGAATGCTTAATGAAAATCAAGGAAAATGTGCTGAGTGAGGAAGTGGTGCTTTTCCCTTGTTTGTCATTTAATTAATTTTTGGTGGTTTGTTATTTCTCAGAAAAATCTATCTCAGATTCCTCTGTGGAAAAACATGAAGTGTTTATGTGAGAGTGAAGATCCTAGTATTGGATGATTGTCTAGATATGCAAAAGACTTTGCCTGTTTTGTCTCAAAAATGCTTTCTGGAGGCAGTGATCATTGACACTTAAAATGTACCCTAGCTTGAAGATGGATGGGCACTGCTGTCCATGTGTATATGCTGTCGACTGAGTATAAACTTGAAGGCATTTATTACATCTTAGTAATGGGAAAAGCAGCAAATTTCTTACAGACATTTTTTTCCTTTTTTAAGCTAGTGAACTTGAAGGTCAGATTCAACTATATGTTGCATTTTCTGTCATATAATTATCATATCTATAATGTCCTGAAGAGCAGCCTCCAGTCAGTGACATCAACAGTTTACACAGCAGTTGAACTAAGAATAACCTTGGAGAACTGACCCATGTCAACCTCTTATGAGTGTAAACTGTAGTTCACAACAGTTTCTGTTTTTTCATGATCACAGAAGGGCCTCAGTTGGATAAAAGAAGAATTGTGTTCAAAAAATACAAAACTATTCTGCTGAATGTTCACTTTACTGTATCTCAGAAGAGGAGAGGAAACAAAACTGAAAGAGTAATACTTAATAAAGTATTTTTGCTCCCTTATAAAAAGAAGGACAGGACAACATCAAAAACAGCTTCCCTAGAAGAATGCAGGGAAGATACATGATAAGTGGCATCAACTTGGAAGAGGGATCAAAACTCTTTCTTTGATTGCTTTTACTAATGACATCTGTTTAAGTAAATCCAATTCAGAGCAGTTTCAGAAATCCCAAACTTGTTCTCTTTCTGAGCACTATTTGGAGGGCATGATCTGCCTGACATCAGTGTCTGTCTAGCAGTGGACATCTGTGGTCACTATGCAGGTGCTCGATTCACATCCTGTTTCCTTTTCCTCCCTCCCCATTTCTGCAGTTCCATTTATAGGTGAGTTCCCCAAAGAAGAGCTGAGGAACATAGGGGATGACTCTTCCGTACTCACAGTCCTTTGGAGATAAATACACAGAGATAGCAGAAAGAGTCAGAATTTCCTTTAATAAACCAGCGCAATATCAGACAGGAAGGGCCAGGAAGTGCTCCAAGAGCTAGATCATTACACAGACGGGCTGGGAGGGCTGGGAATGTTCAGCCTGGAGAAGAGGAGGCTCTGGAGAGCCCTTAGAGCCTTTTCCAGTGCCTAAAGGCGCCCCAAGAGAGCTGGAGAGGGACTTGAAGAGCCTGGAGTGAAAGGACAAGGAGGAATGGCTTCCCGCTGCCAGAGGGTGGGTTTAGATGGGATATTGGGAAGAAATCCTTCCTTGTGAAGGTGCTGAGGCCCTGGCACAGGTTGCCCAGAGAAGCTGTGGCTGCCCCTGGATCCCTGGCAGTGTCCAAGGCCAGGCTGGACAGAGCTTGAAGCAACCTGGGATAGTGAAAGGTGTCTCTGGCCATGGCAGGGGGTTGGAACGGGACAATCTTTAAGGTCCCTTCCCACCCAATCCCTTCTGTGATTCCATGATTCCAGCATCTCTACACACATGGAGAGCCAAAGCGCAGTGCAGCATCTTTGGCACCTGATCCTTAAGGTCACTTTGCTGGGCTGATGTTGGGAAACAAGACCTATGGATGGACTGATGAAGTCGGTCAATATTTTTGCCTCCTGCGGTGGAAAACACCTGCGATTCCTTTCCTTGCAGAGCTGCTGGGGGTTAAACAGCAGACAGTGCTTATGGGAATAACCCCTCAGCTGATCTTTGTCTTCCCTTGGTGGTTATTAACAGTGGCAGGGAGTTGTCTCCAGGATGCCCAAACGTCCCAGTGTCACTGTACGTGTCCGTGTGCGTTCATGAGGTTCCGAGGCGGGAGCCAAAGCTCCGGGCGTGCGGATCCATCACCTATTTCCATGTGGAGTGATGTTCTGTTTGAAGGCATCCCCGACCTGTGTCTGCTCAGCCGTCTGGCCATGCTTGAGTGAGGAGTTCCAGTAAGGATATCCATTGGCTGAGGAGAGCTGGAAAGGCAGACATGGAGTCAGTGTTACCAGGAAAGGGGAAAGCTGATCGGAGAAAAGGAGAGGGATAGTGGTAGATGAGTCATGGTCTGGCAGATTTTGGTCAAGGTGTTCTCCAGGGAAGCCTGTGTCCCTGGAGCTCAGTTACGCTGTAGGGTGCTGTTGCCTTGGATTGGGAGAGGCTCATTATTGCTGCCCTTTTCCAGCCTCATTTGCTTTCTGTATTTAACTGGGGCAACCAGATCCAACTGAGTTTTGAGCCAACTACTTGTTGCATGCCACCACTACCCCTGCAGCTCCATTTCTCCGGAAAAGGGAGAGGGAGAGTGAAGAGACAGGGACACAGGACTAACCTTCCTCTTGCAAGTGTCCAATGTCTATTTCCCAGGGAGCTCCACGGAAGATTTCTGTGGGTGGTTCCCAGCCGTTGTGGAATTTGGGGATGTAGGTGGGGACGTTCGTGTCTCGGGGCCACTCGGCTCTAGGACAGAAAGTGGGAATATGAGGTGACATTCACGAAGAATGTGTCTTTCAGGGCATCCCCTGAAAGAAGAAGCAGGAGCATCAGGGAATCCAAGCATCCCGTCTGCGTGGGGAGCCTGGGGAGATGGCAGCTCTGTCCTTACCTGGATCTGGTCCATGTCTCCCCCAGGGAATCCCAGAGGTTTATCTCTTTGGGTGTCAGGTGTCCTCTCAGGAAATGGGTGGTGTCTTTAGAAAGCAGTGGGCTGAGGACAGACGGGGCCAGCTCAGGGCCACCGCAGCTGTTGATGATCTGGGTCACACACAAACCACACAAAGAGGAGAGAACTTGCAGGAAACGGTCAAAATGTCAAACCAGGGACACACAGATGAGCAGGAAGCGAAGACAAAGCTGATCCTTGGATCAGCACAGTCACTGCAAGAAACATCAACCTAAGTCTTTGAAGGAGACTGGACAGTTCAAGGGAACATGAGATTTTTTTGGATTGGAGTCAAAGGAAGAGCTGATCTACAAATGAGCTGTTGTTACAGACGAGTGAAGTGTCAGAAGCTGACACTTCAAAAAATGGAAAGTATCTTGCTATTCCTTTGTGGCTCCTTTTCCAAGTTGGGATTTCTGCTTCCAAGCATTTTCAGTGCAAATACTGAGCCGTATTTGCCTGAAGGTGAGACCAGACAGATTCCCAGTGGGGACTCCAGCTGGCTGCCCCTTTTGTTCACAGTAATGCCTTATTGACCCGGTGGAAGGATTCATATTTGCTGGGATTCCTGTATTTACTTCAAGCTTCAAACCGGATCAGAGGCCAGGAACAACCGGCATTGCTTCTGGAAGTTCCTGAGAAAGCTGTGGCCAGGTATGAGCAGTTTTCCAACCCTGTTGCACAATCTATCTACTTGTAAGTGTGAACTAGAAATAAAAGGAGTTCCCAGTGAGACCTGGGAATAAGATTTACCAGTTCCAGCGGCCTGAAGAGGAAATGCACCAACTCTGAAGCACGGGGGTTTTGGATGTGCTTCCTTAGTTTGGCCTGAAAAGAGAACGTAAACACAGTTTAACCCTAACCTGAGTGTGCCTTCTCTTTTCTGTCACATGGGGCGAGTGTTGTGGACTGATGAGAAGAGTAAGGGATGGAGGAGTAGGAATCATTCATTTTTATTTTGTGTCCATTTCTAATTCCCAGTGAATTTCAGGCGGGGGGGAATACCCTCTCTGTTAAATCAGTGCCTTTAAAGCTAATTTGAACAGACACAGAAGACCTTGGCTTATTTTGAAAGTCCTAGTGAGGAAGGGCCAGGATTGCTGGTGCTTCTGCCTCTTGCAGGGTTGAGAATCCCACTAGTTCCATGGATGAAAACAACAGGATAGGTGTTCTGAGGGTCCCCTGGCAAACTGCTGACAAGGGAAAGTCTCCACCAAGGTCTTGCCTGGGGCACCCGGAGCTGCCCTGGCCACTGAAAGGCTCCAAATCCAGTGGTATTTGAGGTGAGCTGTGGCAGAATGGAGGAGCAAACACTTGGGATTGATTTACTGCAAGAACTGGGTTTCAGTAACAGCAATCAGCTGAGCTGTGGTGAGAAACCTCTCCAGTTTGTGCTCCCATTCAGCTCCTTCTCCTGTCCTGGACTCCTGGCACTGTTGCCATGGGAGACAGGCTCCCTGCTCCTACCGAAATGCAAAGCATTTGAAATGCCGGAGATGAAACATTAATGTGGAGTGGGAAACAACTGCTGGCAGCAGGGTGACCCAATGAACGGGCACTTCCCAGGGACTCGGCAGCCCCATGGTGAGGAACGTGGCAGGACCCCACCACAGTGTCCCAGCTCTACTGCGTGCTCCACCCTGGGCTCTTGCCAGGAGATCAGCTGCTCCTTCTGATTCTGAGCAGGCACAAATTAGCCATATTTGCTTCTCAAAGAAAAGGCTGGAGCTTGGTATCCTGCTTTAAGGTTGTTTACAGTCTCTTGGTTTTCCTTATTAATAACTGCCCAGGAAGGAGCTTGTAGGATGTGTTCGCTGGACAAGTTCGGTCACAACTGACAGAATTCCTGCTGCAGTGGTGAGGCAGGGACTGAGCCTGGTTCATTGTCCCCAGAGCTCGGGTAGTACAGGACAGTCAGGCCAGTAAAGCCCCTGCTCAGGGCTGGGAACGAGATCCTGGCCAGCTTTCCCTCTCTGCCCCTCTCTGCAGTCCTGCTGGCCTATGTCATGCCCTGGGGCCACTCTGCCGTTGCTCAAATGGCCAAAATCCACTCATCCAGGAGTGGGAAAGGGAGGGAGGGCACAGGAATTCATCTTAGGTGGTGAGGCCTGGAAATTTTCAAGGCAACAAATTGATCTTTGGATAATTACAGCAGAGCAGAGAACACGGTGCCATGGGCTCTGGCAGGGCTGTGCTCAGCTCTTTGTTCTCTCCCAGGTCCAAAAGTGTGACCAGTTCCAGCAGCAGCAGCAGCAGCAGCAGCAGTGACAGCTCAGCCAGCGACTCCTCTGACAGCCAGGACTCCTCTACCTCCTCCGAGGACAGTGACAGTGAGGACAGCTCCTCCTCTGTTGAGAGTCTTTCTGAAGAATGGCTAAAAAGCAAAGGTCATGATAACACAGCAGGCTTAGTAAAGATGCAGACACTGAGTCCTTGAGCAAGAGGTTGCATAGATAACAGAATGTGCATTCAGATAAGTAAGAAGACAGAAACCATACGGAAGAGGAAGATAAGACCACCGTGTTTGCAGATCCCACGGAATAGCTCCCACCAATGAGGAGCTCGACTTTTGCAATATGTATGAGCTAATTAAAGGTACTATAAGTAAGTGTAGTTTTGAAAAATAAATCGAGACTTGCTGAACATGATGCCTTGAGTGCTTGTCTCCCGCGACTCCACCCAACACTCCTCCTCCTCCCCCTCCTCCTCCTCCAGCAGCTCTTCCTCCTCCTCCGACTTCGACTCGGATCCGAGCTCCTCCAGCAGCAGCAGCAGCAGCAGCTCTGAGGATGAGCCCCCAAAGAAGAAGAAGAAGAAATAGCTGGGGAGCTGCAGGACTGGTGTGGAGTGGGGGACAAGCCCCTCCCAGGGGCTGGAGCACACGGCTGCCAAACATTCAATGGTCAACATTTCTACTGCTCACACTTTCCAAGTGTTTTGCCTAGTTGTTCCTAGGACATGGAAGGTATTAAATGGCTTCCTGAGACGTACTGAGAGAGTATTTTTGTGCTTTATCCTTTTATGGAAGATTTTACTTTTTTAGTTCCAAGAAAAATTAAAAAAAAATCTATCATCAGATTCGTTTCCATGAGCTGAAGTCCAGTAACCTGGATGCTTACATGCTGGAAAGCAAAAGCTTTTTATTGCAGGTTATGTTGTGCATCGTGTGCTGTTCCTCTGTTAATGACAGCTTCACTTCCATTGAGAAAATCCTCTCCAACTGTTAAAAGCAGAAGTTTTTCAGCGCTGCTGTGGAGCTGTGGCATAGTTGAAGCTGAATGCACAACGTGTCCCACACAGAGCCTCCCATCTCATCAGCTGGTGCCAAATGGATTCTGTGCTGCTGAGCTTGTGTTCCAATGGCTTTTCCTGATGCTTCCAGGTCCAGTCTTAAGTGCACCATCCAGCTGAGCTGTGTTGGTTTGTTACTGATCAATGGAGTGCTTGTCCTGCCCGCAGGCTCTGGGCTTTTCACTCCCCTGTGGCCTTGGCTCGTGCGTTGGAAGTGTTTGCTGAGACACAGAGTGTTGGTGGTGGGAAGCAGCAGCTCAGTGACTTGGGGCTGCTGCTGCTTTAGGAGTTTCATCTTTGTGCCTTTTTTTTGTCAATTCGGTGTGCCCCAGTGAGACAAGGGCTGCAGTGGGTGTTCTGCAGAGCTCCAGCTCAATATTGCCACGCAGCAAAAGCAGAGAAATAATAACAGCCACAACTGGGCACTGTTCTCACTGGATGCTCAGTAAAAAAGAGACTCCTTGAAATAAAGGGCTCAAAGGAAAGTGTTTCCCTTTGCATGTGTGAAATGCAGGATTGCCGAGTGACAGTCTGCAGAAATTCAGTCATTCTTTGTTTGTGGGAACTGCCCTGGAGAAGGAAGTGAATGCAAAAGCCCCACAAGCCCTACAAAAGCAGATGCAGACAGGCTGCAGAGCAGGGATTGCTGGATGCAGAGTGGGAATTCGTTGTTCTTCTGGTGCATTGAAGCAGTTGCCATTAGGATTTTATTTGGTGATGCAGTCTCCTGAATTTCTTCTTGTCGGAGTGCCCTTTGTGGGGAGGGGGCATCACTTGTGGAAGAATTCTCAAGTATCTTGGTTTAGGTAGAATACAGTAACTAAAGTATTTTTTATAATTTTTATGGAAAAGGTAGTGCGTAGACTTCCTTTGGAATAAACTGTACTTCTTTAAATGTTTGCAAATCCCTGTGTTGTGCGTGTGTGTCTGTGAGCACTCCTGTGTTTTACAGAACACGCTGCAGACTGTAAATAAAACTACCAGAAAGGTGTTGAAGTCTTGTGGACTGAATGTACCATTTAATGGGAAAGGGAATAAATTATTAAGCAGCAGTTGCTAAGTGGATGCTTCCTGCAAATATCTGAAATCTTTGTGGTGTTTGTGTGCAGGTTTCAGCTGGAGTTGCCCTGGCATTGCCTCCCAGAGGGGCAGGATTGCTCCCCAGGAAGTTCTCCAGCCAGAAGTCCCTCTGGATCCGGATTATTTTTAAAAAAAAGTTTAGTTTGTCTTGGCTTTTTCTTTTTTTCCTGCCCTTTCTGGTTTGTCTCTCCATGTTCTTCTATTACAGAGGAACCCCACCCCAGCCTGGCCAGAGCCGCAGCCTCCTTCATGTGCCGCTGCCTCACTCGCTGCTGCCGTGCTGGCTCAGGAATGTGCTCAAAGCCCGGCTAAGCAGGAATTGTTCCGGGCCTGCTCTGTTGAATCGCTGCCGCCGCGAGCAAAGCTGCCCCTGCTCCTTGAGGGGAGCGCTCGCTGCAGCCCGGCAGGAAAAGAGCCCAGGAAAAGCCGCGCCCTTTGCAGGAGAAGCGCTGGGAGCAGAGGGGAGAGCGGGAAAAGGCAGCGAGAGCAGCTGGGCGGGCGGGGCGGAATCAGCGCTGATCCCTCCGCGGGCAGGAGCGCATCACAAATAGTCCCTCCGGCGGATCACTCCGCGGGCGGGCGCCATCACCGCTAATACAAGTATTTATAAATTCAAAAGAACTCATTAACACAGAAGAAAGCAAGTATGCTTCATGCTGGGTGGGAAACATAGGGTCTAAGGGATAAGAATTTTAAAGTTGTTGGGGTTTTGTTTTTTTGTTTTTTTGTTTTTTTTTTTTTTTTTTTTGTTTTGTTTTTTTTATTTTATGAGAGAACTACATATCCCATGGCACCCACAGAGTTCAGGACGGGTAGAGAGGATGAAACAAACTTTAAAGAGAACCTTAACTGAATTAATAATTGAAACTCAAATGTCATGGGGTAGGTAGTTCTCTCATAAAATTAAAAAAAATTAATATAAAATAAACAACTTTAAAATTCTTATTTTATTATTATTCCATGTTCTTCTCCCCCTCCTGGATGAGGAATAGGGGTCGGTATTTGCGGCTGTGCACTGTAAGGAAATAAACGAGGAGTGGCTGAACCTGCCATCGCAGGTGGCTGTGATCTGGCCACTGGAGGAGAGGGTGCAGTGGATCTGGGTAGGGTACTGCCAGCATGCGGGATGGGTGAGGGGTGGGGACCCAGTGCTGCAACCTCTGGAGGCAGATAATCTGCACGTTCTCTGAGTCGGAAATAAAGGTGACGAACAAAGTCATCCGAAAGCTGAAAGCGACGGTGGAAAAATGAGGGATCAGATGCCTGTTGTGGATTTCGAAGCTGTGAAGAAGGCATATGAGAAGTTGGAGTTGTATTGGTTGTTGTAAAAAAAGGAGATGAAGCTTGGGAAGATAGAGGAATGCTTTCTGAAGCTGTGCTGGTCACTATATCCTTCTCACTGAAGTGTTGAGCAGGCATTTGAGGATGAAAAAGTCCCATAAAATCAGCTGAATGTCCCTGAGAAGTTCGAGAAGAATGTGCATGAAATGGAATGTCTCGATGCGAGACGTCACTATTAATAACACGTGCTTGGTCCTGTTGTGATGGAAGAGGTGTCCACGTATAGTTGAGAAAGTCCTCTTTCTGTTCTGGAGATAAAATCGTATTTGTTTCGCTGAAATGGCACGGGAAACATGGTTCAGCATCGTGTGATTGTTGTGATAATCCTCTGAGTGGTGTTATCAGAGTGATGATAGGGGGTACATGCCGTGGTGACACGGCAGCTGTTGAAATGTCTCTGCTGTGTGTCCACGGCTGTGGCTGCGGTGCAGACGGGGGCTGTGTGGACACAGAGCTGGTAGGAGGTGTAGCTGCCGAAAGCTCCTAGGATGGAACTGCAGTAGCCGAAAGAATTGCACTGCTGGCTGGAGGTGCTGTGCTTATCGGTCGTATCGGCGTGGCAGCTGAAGCGTCCGTGTGCGGCTGGAGGTGCCGGGCGGGCGGCCGGGACCGTGGGCGGGACCGGGCTGGCCTGGGAAGCGCTGGTGCCGGGCAGCGGGGCCGGGGCTGGGCTGGAAGCGGGGACGGGGCTGGGTTGGAAGCGGGGCCGGGGCGGGGCTGGCAGCGGGGCCGGGGCTGGGCTGGAAGCGGGGGCGGGGCTGGGCTGGCAGCGGGGCCGGGGCTGGAAGCGGGAGCGGGGCGGGGCTGGAAGCGGGGCCGGGGCTGGGCTGGAAGCGGGGCCGGGGCTGGAAGCGGGGCCGGGGCGGGGCTGGAAGCGGGGCCGGGGCTGACGTCCCGGGCAGGGCCGGGGCCGGGCCAGGAGCGGCTCGAGCCGCGAGCGGCGTTGCCGGGGTAACCGGCACTGAGGAGGGGCGGCCGATGCCGCGCCGCGCAGGCGTGGAAGCGAGGGCTCCCGAAGGCGGAAGTAAGGCCGGGATGGAAGCGGCGGGAGTGATGACGTCAGCAGCAGGCGCCGCCGTTCAAACGCGGAAGCGGCCGCGAACCCGGGCCGCGTGGGGATAGCGGGAGGGCCCGATGGAAGCTCCGGGATCGCCCCTGGCCGCGCGCATGGCTCATCTGATGGGAGGACCCCAGGCTCGGGAGGTAGGGACCTGCCTCTGCCTTGCGCCGTAACAGATGGATCGGGCGAGATGGAAACCGAGAAATATTCTCGGCACTCTCGGTTCCTACACTCAGGTGTATTCCTAGTTCCTGACATTCCTTTAAAACTACCGAATTCTTCTCTCAGGTCCCTGGCAAATGGGGCTTTGCAGCCTGGGGGAGTTCTTGCAGAACGGGGTCTAGTGAAGCGCTCTGCAGGAGTGGTTGTGCACCTGAGCGGTCATTAATTGTCTCCTCTAATGAGGGAAACGTGATTAAACTCCCGGTGCTGTGCTGCTGTTGTGTGTCGGCCTCGAGGTGTGAGACAGTCCCTGTGTCACACTGGAGTTGCTTAGTGGCTGGACTGGGACTGGGACAGGTCTTGTTGGTCAGGAACAAAAGGGAAAATTTATCTTTTGGCTTGCTTAATATCTTGGCTTTATTAATGTATCAATGTCAATTGTTGTCATTTGCTGCCTCCTGCACAGTGTGTTTGCAGCTCTGTGTGAGAGCAGACTCTCCCCTGTTGGGGAGTGAGACAATCCTGGAATATCCTGAGCTGGAAGGGGCCCACAGGGATCACCCAGTCCCACCCCCGTCCCTGCCCAGACCCCCCAACAGCCCCAGCCTGGGCATCCCTGGCAGCGCTGTCCAAACGCTCCTGGAGCTCTGGCAGCCTCGGGGCCATGCCCATTCCCTGGGGAGCCTGGGCAGTGCCCAGCAGCCTCTGGGGGAAGAGCCTTTCCCTGATCTCAGCGTGAGCCTGCCCTGGCCCAGCTCCAGCTGCTCCCTGGGTCCTGTCTGTGTCCCAGGGAGCGGAGATCAGAGCTGTAGCCCCCGATGTGTTCTGACCTCACACTTCTCTACCAGAACAAACCCAGTGCCCTCAGCAGCTCTTTCATGGTCCTTCCACACCCTTCCCCATCCCCATGTCCCTTCTTTGGATGCTGTCAGCTTTGTATCTTTTGTATACTGTGGCGCCCAAAAGTGCCCCCAGGACTCCAGTACAGTTTAACAGCAAGGAAAGAAAACAGTAGATTTCAACTTTGATCTCAAAAGCTGTCTCAGGCCCCTGATACTGCCTCGAAATGTCTTTGCAGTTCTTGCTTTATGACTTGTGTCAAACACGGAGAGAGTGAGACTGAGCCCCTGGGGTCAGGTTCTGTGTGAGAAGCCACACAGCAAGCCAGAAATCTTTGCTCCAGATCACCAGAAATTTACAGTATTGAGGGCGGAAATACTGAGAGTTGAGTCTTGGGAGCTGAGCCAGGAAAGCAGCACCTCTGCCATGGGCAGATTTGGCACGTGGAGAGAGCTCGAGCAGCTTGCAAGAGGTCCCAGCAATGTGTGTGTGGAGCTGGGAGGAGCATGAGTTGCAGTGTCGTGTTTGGAGTCCCCCTGGGTGAGGATGTAGGAATAGACTGGAGTTTTTGGTGACTGAGGTTTCTTTTCTGTGGCAGTAATTGTTCTTGGCCACATCATTTTGGTTTGTTACTCGCCTGTGGTTTGTTCTACAGGCCTGTTTCCTTTCTCTCCTACTATGGTGTCTCAGTTATCTTCAGCAGAGGCTCAGCAATAACTAAACTTGAGCTTAGATACTTAAACTTCAGTTCAGAGTAGATACGCAGAAGAAATCTTTCCGTGTGAGGGTGGGCAGGCCCTGGCACAGGGTGCCCAGAGCAGCTGTGGCTGCCCCTGGATCCCTGGCAGTGTCCAAGGCCAGGCTGGACACTGGGGCTTGGAGCAGCCTGGGACAGTGGAAGGTGTCCCTGCCCTTGGCAGGGGTGGCACTGGATGGGCTTTAAGGTCCCTTCCCACCAAGGCCTCGTCTTCCTTTGCCTTCAGTGTCTGCCTCAGAGTTTGTACCCAAACCAAAGTGAGGTTGGTGTCACCTTCTCTAAACTGGGAGAACAGATCACTCCAAGCTGTGGGGAGATGGAGAGGCTGTAGGATGGAGAGGGTGCAGCCCTGCAGACGCCGAGCTGTGGGGTTGCTGCTTTCAACAGCCTCGTTGTTGCTGCGGACACAGCTCAAGGTGGGTCTGAGAGAGACAAACTCTGCTTTTGGGGGTTTGTGTTGATGAGGAGGGGAGGGGAGGTCGCTGCTCTGCTTCTTGTAACTGCTGTGGCAGAGCCAGGAGCCCAAGGCAGGACAAGGGCAAAGCAAACCTCTCCGAGCTCTTGGGTTCTCTTCATTCCCAGATATTCTGATTCCTGCCCAAGTCCAAGTTCATTGTGCTGTGCAGGATGCAAGTTTAATCAGGTTTTAGTGCTGGTTTAGCTGAGTGTTTCTAGGGCTTGAGGATGAAGCCAAATGCTCTGCACTGAAAAAGTGATGGATGTTCAGCACGAGATTCTCTTCAGGAACTGGCACGAAAAGTGGTTGCTGAAGCTGAGGGAGAATTCACAGCTTGGCTGGAAGAGGGAGAAGTGCTCACTGCTGGTCTGTCACTTCATCCTCATGAGTGAGTCTGGGAGCTCCCGAGATTGGCCAGGCTGCAATTTCAGATAGTTTAGATGGGCTGGCCTTGAAAAAATCATATTTTGGTGCCTGGAGCAAAAGCTGAAGGTGGCAGGAAGTGGCAGCAGTGGCAGGGAACTGAAGTGACACCACCCTGAGCTCAGAACTAATTTTGGTTGTGACCTTGAGCAGTCCCTGGGCCACACCAGAGCTTTTTGTGTCACCTGCTTTGGGAGGTTCTTCCTTGCCCGTGGAGAAGTTGGGTCTGGCACAGGTCTGCTGTGGAGCACCTGTGCCACCACCTTTAAAGAGCCACCCTGGAGGTGTCAGTGAGCCCCTCAGTGCCTGCCCAGCCTAGAGCAGGGCTGGGAGGGCAGGGGGCTCAGGGAGTGCTCATTCCTGGTGGTGTTGGAGCTCTGAGCCCAGCCCTGAGCTGGGTTTGTGGCTCTGAGGGCACGGGGAGTGTCTGGAGCAGGCCTGGCCTGGGCAGAGTAGGAACTCCTGGAGTAACTCCTGAGTAAGCCACACCTTCCACGCGAGAGGGAGGCACTCCCAGAGTCAGGCGCTGTCTCCTCAGAGGTGCTTTGGGGTTTAATTCTGTTCTCACAGTGACTCCTCTCACCTGGGAACCCCGTGGTTACCTACAGAGGGTCTGAGGCCTTAGGGATGTAAATATGGACAGGAGGGGTTGGAATCTGCCTATCAGGGAATCTTCCCCTTGCCCAGAGGAGAGTGTGCAGAACTATTCTGTGTGATGATAATGTTTTCATACTTTAGGTGTGAAAATAAAAAATGGGAGAAATCTCGTTTTTCTGGCAGCACGCAAAGAACTTTCTTCTGTGTCACCTCTAAAACTCTGTGAGGGGATGAATACCTGGGAATCTGAAAGAGACATAGCTGGAAAGCATCAATATGAATGGATTTTTCTGCTTCTTTTTGCACTTGAAAGAAAGGTGAAAGTTACAGGCTGAGTCAAGCTTTTACCCTTTATTTCAATCAATTCAGTTATTGCTAAATATGGCTACACACAGGTAGCCCAGGTGACAGAGCTGCCTCCAGCTGCTCCTTGGCCCCAGTGTCCCACGTGGGATGCTTGAGTTATCCACTGAGAGCCCCCTTGAGACTGGAGCACAGGTAAATCTGCCTGTCTGAAGGGCAGGATTGTGTCCTAAGTCCCTCCTCATTCCTTCCTTTCCTCAGGCCCCACCATTGTGGCTTGGGTGGCAGTGGCACATTGGAAAGGCCTGGGGGTGCCAGCTGGGGTGAGAGCTCAGGGTGCCAGCCCAGGCTCCACCAGCACTTGGCCCACACTGGGGCACAAATTGAGAGATGAACTCTTGGAAGCTTGTCCTGAGGAGGATGAGTGGTACCTGCTGGCGAAATTCGGTGCTTTTGCAGAGCTGTGATAAACCCCAAAGTCTTAGACTGCCAACCTACAGCCTCTGCACCGTCACATTCCCCAGTTGCATTTTGTATTGGAATTTTACCTGCTCCCACCTGCGTCCTCCTGCTGGCAGTGCCAGCAGCCCACGTACTGCCTCTCCTGAGAGCAAGTTCCTGCCTGTTTCCTCTCCCAGCCCCAGCTCTTGCTTCCCTCTGGCAGAGGCAGCTTTAGGTGCAATATCCTGATGTTTCTGCGAGTGGGTTTTGGAATAAACCTACACACGGGATGTTCATGGGTTGCTGCTATGGATTCTGTGAAAGGTGATCAGGAAAAGCAAGTTCAGAGTTACTCAGGGGATTCTCTGATTCCTGCCCATCTCACGGAGCTGCTCAGGGTGAAACTACTACTCCCATGCTTTTTATTTTGCTCCTCTTAGTGCTGGTTTTTCCCCAGGTAAGTCAGTGCTGGAGCAGCCCTTGTGGGTTTATCTGTGATGAGCAGTGGTTGTGTCTGCACACGGAGATAGCAGATTCCAGCTGTAGTGTGCAAACGTCGGTGCTTTGTGCCTTAGTGCACAGCCACATTTGTCAGCTGACAGGGCTGATGCGATGAGAAAACCTCGCACTCTCCAATAACCTGAGCACAGGCACTTCCTGCGTTGTTACATTTAACCAAAGCTCTGATAAAAAATACTACATTAATTTTTCTAATGGAGACCAGATTCCGCATTATCATAGTTTACGTTTTTGGATAGTCTTTGATTGGCTCTGGTGGGAAGGGAGGTGAATCAGTATCTTGTACTTTAGGGAAAGATCTAGGGGAGAATTGAATTGTACTTCCTTGGAATTCACATCACCCGCCCTTAGTCGGAGATGTTGATCTTGAGAACAACAAGCAGAGAACAGCCCAGGAAGGGCTGAACGTGACAAAACAGTGCAGAGCATACAGAAATCCTCTTTGCTGTGTTCATCATTCTGTCTTCATCTTGGATTGTTTCCACCCTTCTCCTCCACCTGGAAGTCACAAGCATCCTGCAGTGGCAGGTACTCTGGGTTCTTCAGCCAGGAGTAGTCTAAGAACAGCTTTTGCTGGGAGCGGCTCTGACCTTGCTGAAATCACTGCTGAAACCTCCCCTGACTCTTGCAGTGCCAGAATTTCAGGGTGCCAGTGGTGAGGCAGGGACTGAGCCTGGTTCATTGTCCCCAGAGCTCGGGTAGTACAGGACAGTCAGGCCAGTAAAGCCCCTGCTCAGGGCTGGGAACGAGATCCTGGCCGGCTTTCCCTCTCTGCCCCTCTCTGCAGTCCTGCTGGGCTATGTCATGCTACTATGTTATAGCATTGTTCCATGTCTTTTTTTTTTTTTTGGAAGTAATGCCGGATATTGGCAGTCAGGGGCGATGGAGCGAGGTGAGCAGTAGACCGGTGGACAGAATGAGTTGTTACGGCCTCGGTCTCAATTTTTGGAGCAGCTCTAAGCATCCGTTGTTGTTTGTGTGTTTTAGGTGGTCCACTTGCAGGATGTCCTGGCCCTGGATGCTGGAGCGTGCAAGCC
This sequence comes from Coloeus monedula, assembly GCF_965178545.1. Taxonomy (NCBI): domain Eukaryota; kingdom Metazoa; phylum Chordata; class Aves; order Passeriformes; family Corvidae; genus Coloeus; species Coloeus monedula. Next base: position 250,979 of record NW_028120734.1, on the reverse strand, counting down.
TAAGGTATAGGTGTGGTGTACTTCAGTCGGAGCAGGGAGGCTGTGGTTTCACAGTCTCTCAGCATGTTTTGTGTGTTTTTGCTTTGCTTCTCTGCAGGTGCTGCTGCCGCCCTGGGCGTGCCAAGGGCCAGAGGCGAGCAGATGAGTTGGCATTTAGGTGGGGTGGCTGATAGGCCAGCGGTCTATGGCAGCGTGCTGAGCGTGTCCCTTTTCATTGTGCAGGTTTGTCCTGGCCACCTCCAGAGTCAGATCAGGATTTGAGGTGAGCCGGGGCAGTGGTGTGGAGTAGCCCGGGGATGCTCTTCTGGAGGGCAACAGTGACGTTTTCTGTTTTGTTGTCTTAGGTACCGTGAGCAGGTGTGGAGCTGAAGTTTGGAGAGAGCAGGTAAGCGCTGAGCCTCGGCAGTTTCGAGGGAGGGGGCCTTGCGGAAGGGGTCTCTTTTGGCGTGTGTTGTCAGAGGCTGAATTTTCTCCTTGTTCTCCATCTTTCGCAGCTGCCAAAGCGGACCGTGGGGAACGTGTTGACATCTGAGGTGCTGATGCATTTTTTCTGCCAAGGATGGATTTTGTCCGTTTGTCTTCAGAAAGCTAAGTGTTGGGAGCGGTGGTTGGGAGAAGGGAAAGGCCTTTGGAGTTCCAGGAGGCAATTGGAAGTTAGCTTAGAGGAGAGGGCTGTTGTGGGAGGGCCCCTTGGAAGTAAAGGGAGAGGGTTTCTCCTCAGCATCACCCGAGCCTTTGCTGGGCAGGGCAGTTCCCACCCATCTCTGTCATCGGCCTTTGAGTCTCGACATCATCGTGGATCTTTTTGCCCGAGGAGCTCGCCTTCGGGTCTGGCACGATCGCCACGGTCTCCATTTCACCTACTCGCTGGCGTAGCCACCCGCGGGCATCTTGGCCACTTGCTGGATGGTCAAAGGTAAGGGATCAAAGCTCGGGTTGTCAAGGAATGGGTCAAGGGGTCAAAGGTCAGGGGATAAAAGGTCAAGGCTCGGGCTCAGGATTAGAGGTTCCAGCATGATTTTCCGTGGTGGTTCCCAGTGTGGGGACACGGGGTGTGGGGTCAGTGGCGCCGGGGGCGGGCAGGAGCCCCGTGGGCAGTGGCCGGCAGCGGCGGGGACGCCTCCGTACGGTCGCGCCCCTCCAGTGCCAGCAGAAGCCCCCCTGCGCCGTGCGGTGCCCGGCCCCACTCCTTACCCTCCCCGCCGCTGCCTTCCCGCACTCCCACCGCACCCCCTGCTCCCCTCCAGCCCAGGGAAATGCAGGAAAACACAAAATCATTGAGGTGGAACAGTCACCGGAGCTGCCCGAGCCATCCCCCCGCCTGAAGGCGGCAGCTGCCCAGAGCCAGGGGCACCCAGCAGGATGCAGCTCCTCTTTCCCAGGAGCTGGAGGCAGGGTTTCCCAGGCAGGGGGAGCAGGGAGAATTTCAGCTCCCAGCAGCTCTCTGTGAGTGCTGGATGGACTCTGGGCTGAGCCAGGTGGGAGGTGTGGGTGGTGTTCATGTCCCCAGGAGCTGCTCAAATCCACCTTAAACTCCTGGAATGGTCTGTGCTGGCAAGAACCTTACAGACCATCCTGTTCAGCCCCTTGCCATGGTCAGGGACACCTTCCTGGGGTGTCTGTGCCAGAGTGGTGGAATGGGCAGGACTTTCTCCCTGAGCCCAGTCCCGGGCAAGATTGGGGTTCCCATGGGAAGAAGCCTGTGAGCTGCATTTCCGGAGCTGGGAGCCTCCATGCCCGGGAGTGTTTCCAGTACTGCTCTTTGGCTTTTTCCATAACTGGGCATGATGTTTCTCCCCAGAGCAAGGTGGTTTTCCCTGGATTGTTGGGGTTACACACTGGCTGTTTGACAGCTCTGTTGTCTCTTTGTCCTGAATGGAAGAGTGAGGAACGGGGGATGCTCCCGACTGTCCCAGGGATGTGGGAACAGCCCAGTTCCAGTGAGGAATGTGACGCCCAGCTCGTGGCGTGTGCCCTGAGATGGTCTTTGCTGTTGTTTTGTCCTTAGAGCCTGTTGGAGTGCTGGCCTGGATTTGGGAGGAGCCAAGTAGCCTGGGGCAGTGAGGTTTTTCCTGTCAGAAATCCATGCTGGGGATGTTTTCCCTGGCTGTCCCAAGGGGAAGGAACAGCTCTGGAGTTTTTGCAGCCACAGGCTGGGGATGCATCCCCTGAAAACCAGTTCAGGATCGTTCATCTGACTCTGTCCCTGACCTGTGGCTTCCAGGGAGTCTTCTGGTCTTCTGGATATTCCCAGGAGAGGATATTCCACCACCTGACTTTTAAGCCAGGAATTCCAAACCCAGTAAGTCGGTCACATTCTATGGGAGCTGCCCCAATGGTGGGATGGCAGAGGGCACACCCCACGCTGCTGTTTGGGACATTCCTGACTGGAACGGGAGCCAGCTGGGCATTTTGGAGCACTGAGGCCACCAGGGCAGCCTTGAGTGGCATTCCCAGGCAATGCTGAGGCATCCCATGCCTGTGGCAACACATGCCTGATGTGGAGCAGAGAGAGGAAGGGAGAAATTCTGAGTTGATGGGAGGAATGGAATTGGGCTTTCCAGAATGGAATTGGTATAGGTGCTGATGGTATCATGGAATCATGGGGTGGCTTGGAAGGGACACAAAGACCCTCTGGGCTCTGTTATCCCATCCCGTGGCAAAGAACACGTCCAAAACTGCCTCCTCACCCCCATGGAATGGCAGTGGGTGTTGGGAGCTCTGGCTGGAGCACCTGGAGACCAGGTAAGAATAGCAGTGGCATTGTTTTGGCTGCTGCTGGATGTGGTTTTCTCTTGTCAAGATGTTCCTCTGATTGATATTTTCACAGTAGCTTGCTAGGCCTCATTTGAGGATAATTCCAAGAATTTGGAAGTCGTTGGAAAAGAATGAGGAAAAAAGGTGAACCTGATCCAATTCTAGTAATTCTGAACTTCTCTTGCAGCACCGTTCCAGGGGAAAGCTGGTGAAAGGATAAAGATGCAGAGGAACAAGTGTTGTAAACCCCCTTGCCTCCCTGACAAAGCAAACCTTTCTGCAATCCCAGTAAATCTCTTGGAGAAACTGTGGGATCATAAGGTTTCCTAGGAAAGGAAAACTAAGGACAGAGATGAGGAAATAGGCTTCCAGTTAACAATGATTTGATGGAGGTAGGAATGATTCTTGTATGTTTGATGCACCCCTTTTTATTCCTGGGATAATTTTAAATGATTTCTTTAAAAAATCATTTTGATTTGGGAATTCAGATTAGAGAGGAAACGATGCAAAATAAATGCAGGGAGAGATCACAGAATCATCCTGGAATGGCGGAATAATTTGGGTGGGAAGGGACCTTAAGGATCACCTCATTCCATCCCCAGGGTGCTCCAAGCTGCGGCCAGCCTGGCCTTGAACACTTCCAGGGATGGGGCAGCCACGATTTCCCTGGGTTTACGGGCACAAGAGGAAATTTCCAGCAGGAACTGAGGGGTTTCCCTTGCTCTGCCTGGCCCTAGCAGGGCTTTGGGAGGCAGAGGCTGTGGGAACAGGAGCTTTGTCCACTGCCTTGGAGGAGTCTCTGATGTCCCAAAACCCAGCAGAGCAAGTGGTTGTGGTTTAACATCCCGTTCAAAGGAGATGCCAGGCCAGGAACGGGAATGGACTGCAGAGCAGGGATGGTGCCCAGCAGAGGGGTGAGTGTCCAGGGGGTCCCAGCAGTCCATCCCTGCTGCCCAGGTTTGGGATGAGCAGGCTGGTGAGTGTCCCTGTGCTTGCTCTGCAGGATGAGGAAGCCAGGCCTGCTGAGGAGGAAGATGAGGAGGTGTGGGAGGATGGAGACAACGGCCACCAAAGGCTGGGGAAGGCACAGATCCAGGTAGGAGACGTTGCCTTGCGAGGAGAGGGACTTGTCTGTCCCGTTGGAATTTGGGGTGTGAGGCCAGCGGAACAAAGGCTTTGATTCCATTTTCTTGCTCGGGTTTTCACGTGCCTTAAGAGAGCTTTGTGAAAATGTCATTATCCCTGATTGAGTCTCTGAAAAACAGGGATTGAAGCTTTCAGAAGGGGCCCAACCCTGCCTGCATGTATCCAAGTGCAGCCCCCACTCCCTGTTTTTGTGTACAGCTGGGATGAGACCTCAGCTGCTGTTACTTGCCAGCTCACAAGTTGTGTAGCTCAGAGCCTCAGCCATGAAGGGCCAGGCTGTGTTTAAAACAGCCCAAGGTGCCAGAGAGCTGGAGTAATTTCCTAGCAGGTAACTTGACTTGGAAGCTGCATTCTAAAATTTGTCCGCATTTAATTGATGTCCCACATGGAGACACCTAAAGAAGCAGAGGTGGGGTGTTCCTAAGAAAAGAGCATCTAAATTCTTTGGTGGTAGAGGGCTTAAAGTCTGAGTGAGGTGCCTTTAGGACACTTCCATTCCAGTATCTGAATGGAATTTAAATGAAGTAGCCAAATCCTGACAAGCTTGTATGAACTCCAAAGCCTCTGCAAGTGGTTTACAGCCAGGGAAGGAGATAAGAGTCTGGAGTCTCTTCCCCAAAACCTGGCTGCTGGTTTCTTTGGCCAGGCATAGGAAGAATTGTGTATTCCCTGGGGCTCTCCTTATGGGGAGAGGTTTACTTATGTGCCCTGGGTTTATTCAGTGCATCTTCAAAGTGATGGAAACTGATTGCATTGAAATGCCAGGGGTGCCAAATGTTTTCCCCAGCCAGAGCTCGGAGCCAGCCCAGTGGGAAGGGGTTTAGTGGCCATTTTCCCGCTCCCTCGGGGCAGCAGCACTGGAGCACTCGCAGCCACCCGTGCCCGAGGTGCCGAGTACTGGCAGGAGGCAAAGCCAGGGACTGGGCAGGAGGAGCTTGCAGTGCTCCTGGAATCGCAGAGCTGGAGCTGTGGGTTAGAACTGCCAGGAGCTGCTGCCTCACTCAAACCTTGTTTAAAGCTCAGCATCCCTCCTGCTCCCTTGGAATGATTGTTGCTTCTGTTGTTGCTCTTTCCCGATCCATTATGATTATTATTGTAAATTCCCACTCCATTTCTTCCATAGCCCTTTGCTTCCCAGAGGTGGTGCTTTAGGCAAGCCCCTCCAGCCTGGGAAGGGGCTTTTGGCTCCAGACTCAGGCCCAGTCCCCATGAGCAGCTGGAGCTGTGCTGTCCCCAGCAGGTGCCTTTCCTTCCTTCCCTGCTGCACTTTGGCTTTTTGAGGGCTCTCTAGGGGGCTGAGGGAGAAGTTCTTTGTCATTCCAGGGCAGCATAAGCCCTGATCCCACTCAAAGCAGGAGGAATCATTCCATCCTTGGTTTTGGATACACCTTTGGTGTTCTCTCTCTTTTGCTGACACTGTGTGGTGAAGCAGCAGCTCCCTGGAATAACTTTTATTTGTAAAACAATGAATTCCCTGCTGGAATCCCAGTCCCAGCCCCCCAGATCAAGGTGCAGTTTAAGGCCTTACACCCTGACCAGGACAAGTTCCTGTCCTTAGACATGGAAAACAGGGGAAAACTCAGACTGGATTGGAGCCAGCATCCAGAATGGGGAGAGTGAGGCAGCGTGCTTGGCCCAGGCTGGGGCTGGTACAGGGGGTGTTCCCCATAGGATGACACCCATTTGGAGCAGATGCTTCTCTTCCTTTGTCCAAAGTCCAATGGCAAAGGAGTGAAGAACCCACAAGTGGGGCCTGGAAGGAAAACAGTTCTGTTAAAATTAGGCAAAGAATGCACTAAGAAAAAATGGACATCCTTTTTAGGTATGAAAGTAAGTAGGGGAAAAATGTTGAAAAAGAGCTCTTTTATTTGGTGCCACCTCTCATTTTTTTATGGATAAAACCCTCTAGTGAGCAATCAGAACAGGAGTGGGAAAGCCAGGAGCCTTTGACTTCCACAGTGGACTTAATTGCCATGCTTAATTTCAACAATTTCTTCTCTCTCTCAGGCCAGGAAAACCCACTTAACTTGTCCCATCTTTGCCAAAAGCTTTGGTGTTTGAGCAGCCAAACCCAAGGGGCTCTGGCCCCACCAGCCTGTACTGGAGGGCCCCTGGTCCTGCCCATGGTGTGGGATGAATCCCCAGTTGTCCCCAGAGGGGGCTGCCCTGGTCCCTGCAGTGCCCAGCACCTGAGACACAGAGAGAGCCCTGTCCAAAGGGGCTCCTTGTCAGGAATGTGGCAGCAGCCCCAGGAGCAGGCTGGAGGTGAGAACTGGGGCTGTGTTTGAGACTGACCAGGTCAGCTCAGTGTTTACCTGTGGGGGGAGTTTGGCCCCCCATGCTGAGTTGAAGCTGGATCAGGGTGACAGATGCTGCATTTTGGGCACCCTGAGAGTTTCTCTCCCCCTTGGAGATTTCCTGCAGGGATGGGGCAGGGCAGGGAGCAGAATTAACCCTGCACCTCCCATGGGCACTGCTGGCCTTTGTCTCTCTGCTGTGCCATCAGCCTGTGGGAATTTGCTGCTGCCGCTGCCACCCCACCTGGGGGCTGCGTGCTCCTGGCAGCCCTTCCCAGCCCCACACCCGAGCTCCAGCGCTGCCTCCAGGCTGTGTTGGGAGAGTTTGCTGGGAATGTGCCTCATCCCTGGGAGTATCCTTTCCTTCCAGAGTGGCTGGATGGAGCTTCTGGGCTTGTCAGCTTCAGAGTTTGCTTGCAAAAGTCACTGCAGGGAAGAATGACAAGGAGGTTTGTCAGAGTGCTGCTGTCAGACCCCACCTGCCAGTCTGTGCTTTGGCTTGGAGGTTGTTGTGTATTGGCCCTGCAGGGAATGAATGTCCCCTTCCCACCTCAGCCCAGCAGATCCCAAGGGCTCTTCCTGGAGTACTTACTCTTTGCTTCCCTTTGGGATAACTTAATCTGCACCCTTCCATGAGCAATTCCTTGGCTTCTCCTGGAGAAAACCCCATGGCAGAGGCAGTGTGCAAAGGAGCCCAGAGCTGTGCTTGGAGCAGGGAGTGCTGAGAGCTGCATGTGCCTCTGCTGCCCCAGGCTGGCAATATCCCCATGGAACAGACTGGGCAAATGGCATTAGAGGGAGCACAGTCCCTTCCTGGAAGAGGTTTTCTCCTGTGCAGATCAGGCACAGGGCAGGAAGGGAACTTTGGAGATCAGCTGCTTTCCCCCAGAAAGCATCACTCACACCAGCATGGATGACATGACCTGTGCCCACTGCTCACCATGCACCTGGCCAGAATCAAGAGCAAAGGTGGGTTTGGGTGTGAGCACTTGAAATAACTTTGAAAGAGAAGCAATCACCTTTTGCTGCTTCTTTCTTTCTTGCAGATGCTGCGATTGTCTCTGGGCACATGGGCTGAGCTCTCCCTGCAGGGAACTGTCAGGCCTTAACAGCTGTGAGGTTGTGTTCTTCTCAGTGGGGAACTGGAAATAATTATTAATTAATTGCAGAAATGTTTTCTGAATCTTTCCCCTTTCCTGGTAGATCTTCTCTCTCTGCCTCTGAATTTACAGCTGTTCCCTGGTGTCATTGGCCCTGCCTGAATTCCTTGCAGCTCCTCACTGGGAAAACCTGGGATGACTTTGAGGGGACAGAGGAGACATTTTCAGCTGAAAACCTGGGGTGACTGAGAGGGGACACAAGAATTGTTTGTGTAGGAAAATGGGAGGTGATGTCAAGCAGAGCAAGGTGGCATTTTTGAGGGAAAAGCTGAGGTGATGTTTAGGGGAAAGAATGCACATTTTTGGGGCAGAAAAGAGTTAATATTGTACAGGAAGGAAAAACTGGGGGGTAAAACTTGATGTAATCTGTAGGGGACAGAATGAATATTTTGGAGCAAAAATGAGGTACTCAGTAATAGACAAAGAAGGAAAATTTTGGAGGCCAAACTTGACAAAGTCTCAAGAGCAGAGAATGAACACTTGGAGGGAAAAAGGAGGTGATGAATACTGAGCATGTGGGGAAAATTTGGGGGCTAAATCTGAGCTAATCTCTAGGGGAGAGCATGAACACACTGAGGTAACATGAGGGAATCAGTTGTGGGCAGATAGGGAAACTTGTGTAAAAATAATATTAAATAAGCTGTAGAAAGAACATTTTGAGGTAAAAATGAGGTAAGCAGTAGTAGACAGATGGAAAACTTTGGGGGTAAATCTTGATAGAAGCTACATGGTAGAAAGGAAATAAATATTGAAGGAAGAATGAGGGAATCAGTAGTGGACAGGTAGGGGAATTTTGGGGGGTCAAACTTGAAATGATCTAAAGGTTGAGAATGAATCTTTTTTGGTAAAAATGAGGTAATAAGTTGTGGACAGTTAAGGAAAATTTTGGGGGTTAAACTTGAGGTAATCTCTAGGGAGAGTGTGACCACTGACATGAACTGAGGCAATCACTGGGGCTAGGCAAGGAAATTTGGGGTGTAAAACTTGGGAAGATCTGTAGGGCAAAGAATGAACATATTGAGGAAGCAATGAGGTGATCAGTAGTCAAGATGAGGTAGAATGTGGGGGGCAAACCCTGAGGTAATTATGTAGGAACCATAAGTGGTTTTGAGAAAAAATCTGACCTAATTTGTAGGGGACAGAATGAATATTTTGGGGGTAAGACAGACATAACCTGCGTGGTTTGGGTTTTAAAATCTAGTCAGTGCACAGGGGACAAAATAGACATTTTGGTAATAAAATCTGAGTTCATCTGTAGAAGAAAGAACTCATGTTTTGAGGTAAAAAGGAGGTGATCAGAACTGGGCAGGTAGGGAAAACTGAGGGGGTAAAATGTGAGGTCATCTCTAGGAGAGAGCAGGAGCATCCTGAGGTAAACGGAGGGAATTGCTGTGGACAGGTGGGTAAATCTGGCAGGTAAAACTTGAGGGAATCTCCATGGTAGAAAATGAGTATTTGGAGGTAAAAATAAAGTACTCAGTCAGTGGTGGAGATGTACAGAAAATGTTGGAGGTAAAATCTGAGGTGATCTGTAGCAGAGAGAATGCACTTGATGGGGTAAACTGAGGTAATCACTTATGGACAGGTAGGGAAGTTCAGAGGGGTAAAAATTGAAAGCATCTGTAGGGCAAAGAATGAAAAGATTGAGGTGGAAATGAGGAAAGAGGTAGTGGACAGGTGGGGAAAGTTTTGGGGGCAAATCTTGTGGTAATCTCCAGAGCAGAGAAAGAATGCTTCCTTGTAAAAAATGAGGAACTCAGAAGGAGGCAGATGGGGACATTTTGGGGGTAAAATCTCAGGTCATCTCAAGGTGAGGGAAGGACTATTTGGAGGTCAACTCAGCACTCACTGTGTCTTCCTTCCTTGGCAGCAGCTGGCAGGGAAGGGAGAAGAGGCCTCAGGCTGGAGAGGGGCAGGAGAAAGGCACTGTGGGCAAAGGCACCTCCCTGGCATCCCCAGGGTACCTGTGGGGAACACAGTGGACACTTGGGGAGCAAAGGGAGGTGATGGCATTGTCCCTTTGGGGGATGCTGGCATTTAGATCATTCCATCCATTTGCCTGCTGACATTTCCCAGCCCAGGGGCTTTGGCTGCCAGGGCAGCACAAAGATTGTTCCCTGGGTGGTGCGCAGATTTGGGGGTTGGCTTTGCTAGTTCAGATGAATTCTACCCAAAGCCCTGAATTCCCTGCTGAATTGCCACTGGCATAGCCTCCCAGCGCCTCCTGGAGCATGGATATTCCCATGCAGAACTGCCTATTTAACACCAGCTGTGGCAGGACCCAGCAGAGCTTCCAGGGAAGCTCAGCAGGGTCAGGGCAAGGACAGCTTCATGTTCCATAGAATTTGCTGTTTGTAACCCTCATCCCCCAGCCCCCCCCCCCAATGTCCCTGGGGGCACCTGACAGAGTTCCCTGGAATTCAGCTGCCTGCACCCCCCGAGCTGGGGCTCCAGGTGATATTTGAAAGCAGGAACAGGCGCTGGCTGGACATAGTCCCAGCCCCTGCTGAGGCAGCCCCTGTGCCCACGGGAGGACTTCTCTCCCTGCAGGAGTTGATTTCATTCCAGAGCCTCAGGAGTGGCCTCTGCAAGTTCTTTTCCCTCAGGAAAGGGATGCACATCCCTGCCTTCAGGGCACCTGCAGTGGGAGCCACCTGGGAAAGCTTTCCATCAGTTGTGCAGTTCCAGCTGGCTCCCCAAAAACTCCCAACTCAATCCAAAGAGATTTCTCTGACTCTGACCTTTCATTTGAAGGCATCTCTGAGGGCATTGCTTGGCATTTCATTGCTGTGGGCGAAGCTTGCCTTGGCCTTAACACTGCTGAGGGATGATGGCCTCAGGCTGGAAGGGAAGGCATTTTGGGTGGCTGGGACATAGCTGGCAGGTGTGTGGGAGGTCAGCACTGGGAATTGCTGTCTGAGCCCCTCTGCAAACAGCCCATTCTGACATTCACCAGTGCCAGCTGTTCCTTGGGGCATTTTTGGGGTGTCAGTGGGGTCTGTCGGGACTGAAGCATCTCTGGGTGCCTGTTCAGAGCAGCCCCTGGCCGAGGGGCCGCGGGCAGCCCTTTATCCATGTCCATCCCAGCGCTGCCCGGGCAGCCCAGTGCCCGTTCCGGGGATGTGTGTTTGGCACACTGCGTGCCACGGGCAGGACACTGCAGGCACAGCTCCTCTCTGCAAATCCAAAGCACAAGAGCTGCTGCTTCCCTTCCTGGGCCTCCTGGCCTTCTCCTTCCCCCCATTCCCTGCCAGCTGGGACACACGGAAGGAGCACCAAGGAACACTCCTGGCAGTGAGCAGGAGTTGCTGAGAGCTCTGTGCAGCTCTGGGCCACAAAAGCTGGCCCGGCCTCAGCAGCCCCTGGGATTTTGGGCTGTGAACACTCACCTGTGGGAAAGGCCCCTCTGCAGGCAGGAGCAGCCCTGACCCTCTCCAGAAGAGCTTTGGCCGTGGACCAAGTGAACCCTCAGGACTTGCCTTGCTCATTTCTCCCTGGAAAGGGCCATGGAACAAGCACCTTTACAGCTGTTGGGTAAATCCTGGAAAGGGCAGGAAATCAGGGTTATGGGAAGAGTTCAGTGCTGTCACACAACTGCTCACCTGTGTTGTTGCATGATCAGGTGCTGGCCATGGAGCTCTGCCCTATGGCAATTACAGGGGCTGGTGTGGCAAGCAGCATTAGCATAAAAGAAGGAGTTGTATTTGCATAGGAATGATCTTGCTGGCACTTGGCATTCCTATCCCAGGCAGGACATTGCCAGGAGCTGAGATTGGCTTGGCTGGAGCAGGGTGCTGAGAGTGCCCAGGTGTGGGTTCAGTGGCCAGAGGAGCCATTCACATAAGGGTTCGACTTGGTGGTCCTTGTGTAGCCATTGCCACTCAGGATCTCCTGTGCTCTGGAAATAAAGAAGAAACATTTTTCCCTGGCCTTTTAAAGCCAGAGGTTTTTGCAGTGGAGCGTGCAAGCCGCAGAGAAAGCGGGGGGGAGGAAGGAGAGCATCAGGTGTCAAGCGGCAGTTGTGGGATGAGCGGCTCAAGCAGCAGCGAGCCCCGGCGAGGCCCCGGTCCCGCAGCGGGCGCAGTCAGAGCAGGAGCGGCAGCAGCGGCCTCGGCGCCAGCGGCCGGGCCGGGGGAGCGGCTCGTCCCGCTGCAGCCGCGCTGGTTGGGCGGGGCCGCGGCGGGCGGGAGGCCCCCGGGGGAGCGGCCCGGGGCAGGGGGAGGCGGGCGCTGCCGTGCGCAGGGGGTGCGGCGGCCTCGGCAGTGCCGGGGCTGGGGGAGCTCCGCGTCCCCGCGGGGGCTGCGGGCGGGGCCGGGCCGGGAGCGCCGGCGCTCCGGTTGCGCCAGGGGGCGCCCCACAGGGCGGGCGGCGCTGAGGGAGCGGCGGCCTCGGGGGGGGGCCGGGGCGGGCACGGGCGGTCCCCGCGGCCCGCCCGCTTCCAGGCGCGATCCAGCGCCTGCTGCGGGGAAGCGCCGCCCTCCCGGCGGGCCCGGCACCGGCACGGCCCCGGCTCCCCGCGGCCGCAGCGGGAGCGTAGCCGGAGCTCCGGCGGGAGCCCAGCCCCGCGCTGGCCGCAGCCGGAGCGGCAGCGCCGGGCTCGGCGCCAGCGCCAATCCCGGAGCGGCACTTGCCAGCCGCGGCGATCCCGATGCCTAATGCCATCCCCCATCCCACCTCAGTTCTCCGAGCCCGGCAGCCGCACCCCGCCCGCCGAGAGACAAGCGGCTCGGCCCGGGACCCCCAGCAGACACCGACAGGACCCAGCCCCGAATCCCAGGGCCCGGGTCCCGTTCCCACCTCAGCGCCTCGGGCTCGGCGCAGCGCCGGGAGCAGCCCCCGGTGCCGGGCTCCGCACAGCGCTCCGAACGACGGTCCCGCCACAGCCCGGGAGGAGCAGGATGAGCATCCACCACACAAAGCGGAGCGGGCGCGGATCCGCCGGCATTTACGGGCGCGGGCGGGGCGGGGCGGGGCCGGCACAGGTGTGAAGGGCGGGGTCCGCACAGGTGCGCGGGGCCCCAGAGCGGCTGCGCGGGGCGGGGCCGAGGGGATTTAAGCCTCGGGAATCGGCGGCGCCGCCATTTGCTCCCTCGGCGCTCGGTGGGAACGGTTGTGGCCGGACCGGGCTCTAGATCTCTGTATTTCCATATTTCTATGTCTCTGTAGTTCTTTTCCTTTATATTTGTGTTTGTTTGTCTTCTTCTAACCCTTCTCCGTTCTCCCCCCTCTGCCTCCCCTCCCCCACCCCCTACACCCCCCCCCCCACCCCCCCCCCCCCTCTCCCCCCTAGCCCTCCCCTCCCTCCCCCCCCGGCCCGGTCCCCCCCATCCCCCCTCCCTGTCCCCCTACACACCCCAACCCTGCCCTACCCCTCCACCCTCTCTCCCCTTCTCCACCGTTCCTTCGCCCCCATCCCGGGTCCCCCCTGCCCCCTCACCCTGCTCCCCTTCCCCTCCCAGTTCCCCCCACCTGCCCTCAATCCTCCCCCTCCGTCTCCCACCTTTCCTTCCCCCTCCACCTCCCCCTGTTCCTCTTCCCTCGTTTCCCCTCTGCACCTTGACCCCCCACTTGTGCTCCGTCCTCGTCTTCCCCCCGCCTCCTTTCCTGTCCCCCCATCCCACCTCTCCCTGCACACCCCGAACCCCCCACCTGCGCTCCTTCTTTGACCCCCTCTGCTCCCTTATTCCCATCCTCTGTCCCGTCTTTCCCCCGCAGCCGCGGGGCACGGGGCGCCGGAGAATAAAGCCCAGAGGGCCGGAGCCCGGCGCCCCTGCCCTCGCTGGAGCCCCACACGGGCCGGGCCCGCTCGGCGGGTCCCCCGTGCAGTACAACAACAGCGCCGGGGCTCCGGCTTTCCACACATCACACTGGGGATCCCCTCCTCAGGAGGGGTTCCCGGGGGGGTGGTGGGTTTCGGGGAGGGTGGTGGGTTGGGGTGGGCCCCCTCCTCAGGAGGGGGTCCCGGGGGGGTGGGTGGGTTTCAGGGAGGGTGGTGGGTTGGGGTGGGCCCCCTCCGGAGGAGGGGGTCCCGGGGGGGTGGGTGGGATGGGCCCCCTCCGGAGGAGGGGGTCCCGGGAGGGGGTCTGGGTGGGCCCCCTCCGGAGGAGGGGGTCCGGGGGAGGGGGGTGGGGCGGAGGGGGGACTTTCCCCCCCTCCAGTCCCCGCCCCCTCTCCCGGACCCCCTCCTCCGGACGGGGCTCACCCCAGCCCCCTCCCCGGGACCCCCTCCTCCGGACCGGGGCCTCGGGGTGGGGGGGGGGAAGCAGAGGGGGGGTCACGTCACTCTGTGGCATGAACAGACATAGAGACCACAGGCCAAACCAACAGCCCCTCCCGCCCGGACCCCCCCTCCCTCCCCCCGGGGCCCCGGTCCGCAGGAGGGGGTCCCGGGAGGGGGCCGGGGTGAGCCCCGTCCGGAGGAGGGGGTCCGGGAGAGGGGGCGGGGACTGGAGGGGGGGAAAGTCCCCCCTCCGCCCCACCCCCCTCCCCCGGACCCCCTCCTCCGGAGGGGGCCCACCCAGACCCCCTCCCGGGACCCCCTCCTCCGGAGGGGGCCCATCCCACCCACCCCCCCGGGACCCCCTCCTAAGGAGGGGGCCCACCCCAACCCCAACCCACCCCCCTCCCCGAAACCCACCACCCCCCCGGGAACCCCTCCTGAGGAGGGGGCCCACCCCAACCCACCACCCTCCCCAAAACCCACCACCCCCCCCGGGAACCCCTCCTGAGGAGGGGGCCCACCCCAACCCACCACCCTCCCCAAAACCCACCACCCCCCCCGGGAACCCCTCCTGAGGAGGGGGCCCACCCCAACCCCAACCCACCCCCCTCCCCGAAACCCACCACCCCCCCCGGGAACCCCTCCTGAGGAGGGGATCCCCAGTGTGATGTGTGGAAAGCCGGAGCCCCGGCGCTGTTTTTGTACTGCACGGGGGACCCGCCGAGCGGGTCCCCCGTGCGAGGCTCCAGCGAGGGCAGGGGCGCCGGGCTCCGGCCCTCTGGGCTTTATTCTCCGGCGCCCCGAGCCCCGCGGCTGCGGGGGAAAGAGGGAACGGGGAGGGATGAGATGGGGTAGGGAGAGGAGTCGGGGTGGGTTGGGGAGAACGAGGGGGGAAGGGAAAGGTCGGGTGAGGGGGAGGGATGATGGTCAGAGGAGGAGGAAGAGAGGGGAGTCGGGTTGGGGAGCGGGGTACGGAGAGGGGAGAAAGGAGGGGTGGGGGAGAAAGGAGGCGGGGGGGGTCGGGGATGCACAGGGGAGCAGGGAGAGAGGGTGGGGGGGCGCTGGGGAGAGGGCAGGCAGGGGGCTGGGAGAGACAGGGAGGGTGTGGGGGAGAGAGAAAGAAACTGGGGGGGGTAGGAAAGAGGTGATAAGCGGGGGAAGAAGGAGGAGGATAAGGGCAGGAGAAACAGGGGGAAGAAAGACGGGGAAGAAAGAGGGGGAGCGGGGGCCTCTCCCGGGCCACGCCGGGGGAGCCCGGCCCGGCCGCAGCCTCCCCGAGCTCTGAGGGAGCAAATGGCGGCAGGGGCGATTTCGGGGGCTTAAATCACCTCGGCCCCGCCCTGCGCAGCCGCCCTGGGACCCCGCGCACCTGTGCGGACCCCGCCCCGCGCACCTGAGCCGGGCCCGGCCCCGCCCCTGAAGCCGGCCCCGGCCCCGCTCGGCCCCGCCCCAGAGCCCCGGCCCCGCCCGGCCCCGGGGCCCGCCCTGCCCGGCACGGGGGCGGCTCCATCGCTCGGGGCCCCGCCCCTCTCTCCCGGGCCGGGCCCGCCCCGCGCACCGGGGCCGCTCCCGGGACCCTCCCCTCCGCTGACAGACACCGCCCCGCTCGCTCCCGCTCCTTGCCACGCTCGGCAGCCACCGAGGCCGCCGCCCTCTCGGCTCAGCCGCCACCGGGCGGCAGCAGCGCCGCCCAGCTCAGCCCGGGGGCAGGCACAGAGCACAGGGAAAAGCCGGCTCCGGGCGCTCTGCAGCTCCTGCAGCCCGAGCGTCTCGGCTCCTGGGGCCAGGCGCTTGCTGCTTTCCTTCCTACAGAAAAACGCCGGCTCGTTATTCTCAAAACCTGCTGATCTCTATTCCCAGCTTCTTATATTGCTGTATGCGACAGAGTAGACAGAGAGGGCTGGCTCATTTCAAAATGAATTTACATCTACATCAGTAGCATTTGCCTATAGATGTAAAAATGAAGAACTTAACACGTTTTAGTATTCTGCACACATCCCTCCCTGGGAGGAATGGTAAAAAGTTAAAAACAAATGAAACTTTACAAGTAGAAAGTTAGAAACAAAGTTACAACGGCAGAAATTTAGAAACAAACAAAGAGGTAAAATACAAGAAACAAACAAATTTCTAAAGGGAGAAAGTTGAAAACAAACAAAGTTAGAAACAAACAAACAAAAAAATTAGAAACAAACAAAATTAGAAAGGTAGAAATTTAGAAACAAAGTCACAAAGGCAAGTGTTGAGCCTTTGACAGGGTACCCCTCCTTCTCGGACCAGGGTGAAAGAGCAGAGGAGGCTGCTGTTCTGCTAAGTTCTTTATTTCACGGTCTCACAGCTGTCTTGAAGGCAGAGTTCGAATGGGGTTACATGATAAAGCCAAGCAGCAGCAGCAGGCAAAAACAGCTTCTTCTATATGCTCCATACACTCTATTTTTTCTTATAGAAGTGTGGATTCCATTTGTTCATTGACCAGTAAGATTAACACACGATTCTAGTTTTCCTTAAACCCATCCCGGTCTAATTCTAACAGTCGTAAGCCTCACACAAGTGTCATCTGCCCTTGTTCCATAAGGAATCCCTCTACAGACAGGGAGTTGTCACCGGCCCCGTGCTCATGGGCTGCAGGGGACACCCGCACTGAGGAGGAAATGGAAATGGGAAAGAGGGAACTGCAACCTGATGGGACGCACCTCTGGCACCACATTTCCTCTTCTTCCTGCTGTCCTGGAAAACCCCAAGTAAATCCGGTCCCTCAGACCTTGCATCCCTGAACACCAGGAGAGCCGGTGTTTTACCCAGATCCCAGTGCCCTGCACGGCTGCGCTGACACGAGCACAGGCCGATCGCTCTGCCCAGCACCATCCCTCATTTTCTTCCCATTGCTCCCCAAGCGTCCCCAAACCACCCCAGCGTGTCTGTGCCAGGGCCAGGGCCTGCCCCGAGCCCGACCAGAGCCCTGCACCAGCTCCCACCCCCGGGAGAGCTGGGAATGCACTGAGAGCTCGGCTCCCCGGGCTCCCCAGCACCCAAACCGGTCCTCAGACACACAGAAATGCCCAACCTGCCCCTCTGGGCACAGCCAAACACCACAATTCCATCATCCCCAAGCAACTCTGGCACTTGCCTCTTCACCTCCGCCCATTTCCAGTAGCCGGGGCTAGGACCGGGCTGTCAGAAATAGCATTCCCTAGGCAGTTCATCCCAGCACAGAGGAGAAGAGGAGCCTGTCCCTGACCCACACCATGGGCAGGACAAGGGGGGCCCTAGCTGGCTTTGCCTACTCCAGCACCAAAGCTCTTGGTCCCAAAGATGGGGCGAGTTCAGTGGTTTTTCCTGTCCTGAAAGAGAGCAGAAAAGGGAAGTTAATCCCACTGTGGAATCCAAGACTCCTGCATTTCCTATTTCTGCTCTGATTGCTCACCGTGGAGTTTTAGCCATGGGAAAAAAAAGGAGAATGACACCATATCAAATAAAAAGTTGATTAATCCACGTAGGGGCTGTGGAGAGGATACAAAGGAGCTTTTCCATGATTTTGGGGCTTGAAGAGGGACTGAATTTCCCTCAAAGCTGGGAAGGGCCTGAGGATAATAAAGCAAAGGAGCAGCTTCATCTCTCCCTGGCAGAGAGCTCGGGGCTCCATTATGGATACAAATCAATCCCAGCAGGATTTCAAAGGGTTTCTTTAGGATGTCAGGTCCCTCTTTGTCAGATCCCTGCTGGGATTCAGGGCCTGCCTGGTCACGGGGTGCTTTGATAAGGGCTGGATTTAAATCCCAGATCTGAGAACAGACATGAAAGGTCCCTGGGTTTCTAGGGGGTTGAAAAACTCAAGCTGGATTCGCTGCAGAGCTGAAAAATCAGGGTAAGAGAGAGCAAGGAGTGGCCAGCAGGCCCAGGCTCCTGATCACGCCCCTGGGATCCATGGGATCCATAGGATCCACGGCCTCTGGCACGCTGCTCCAGCACCCTGCAGGGTGACTGACAGCCGGGCAGGGGAAGGAGCCACCAGCAGCTCTGCCATGTGCACCATCATTCACCTTGCACGTGGCCTAAACAGCCACCAAGCACTGATGGACTGACTGAGCCGAAAATATCGGAGAGATCTCAGTTTGCACTCCAAATTCCCTGCAGCCTGTTCCCTTCCTGATCCATCCCTTCAAGCAGCAAGAGTGGAATTCCTTCCATCGTTGCTCTTTCCCTCCTGTTTTCCACTCAACAAGAAAAAGAGCAGCCACGTGAACAGGAGTAAAAGCCCCAAACCCACAAAAAAGCACATTCTCAGCATCACTAATCCCTGCCAAATTGCCAGGAACCTTCCAAAACTACATCCAAGCTTGGAAACAGGGATCCAGTTGTTTGTTTAAGCAGCTATTGATCCAGTCTCTTCCAGCTAATTAAACTATTCACTATTTAAACTCATTAAACTGCTCATCCTGCTCCTGGCAGCCAGAGGCAAAGAAGAAATCGTGTCTAGATTAAATGGTGTTGGTGAATGTGCCCATCCTTGGAGAGGTTGGAATTGCATCCCTGTTCCTCTGCTCTCTTTTCCTTCCTTTTTCTTGGAGTGATTCCCACCCGGATTCCTCAGCTCCAGCTCTCTGAGCAGCCTCAGGGGGAGCATTTCATCCCCTTGGAGCCAACTCCATTTGTTGCATCCTTCATGCCTCAACCACCCCTAAAAGCAGGCAAGTGCTGATGGGCAGTGCAGCTGCTTCCACTTGGGAATGTTTCCAGTGGAACAGGGAGGGAATTCTGAGAAGCTTCCACCCACTGCACGTTATTGCTGGATAAAAGGTGAGGCAGCAAAGGATCAACAAAGGGAGATTTCAGCAAGACAAAGTCCAGACAGAGAGGCTGCAAGTGTGGCTGGGGCTGCTAAACTGGGAAAACTGCAAGGTCAGGCTGTGGGAACATGGATTATACTGAGGTCTGGAACTGGTGTTGGGAAGAGAGGGAGAAGGAGAAGGAGAAGGAGAAGGAGAAGGAGAAGGAGAAGGAGAAGGAGAAGGAGAAGGAGAAGGAGAAGGAGAAGGAGAAGGAGAAGGAGAAGGAGAAGGAGAAGGAGAAGGAGAAGGGCCCGAAGTAACTGCACAGTGAATTTCCTTACCATGAGCCAGGCTCATTCCCTGAGCTGACCAATATCTCCGAGCTCCCCTTCATGGCACAGCCCTGCCAGTAAAGAACAGAAGTTCCTGCTGCTCCCACTGGAATTCTGTAGCGTGCCTGGCATTCCATACGTTCTGCTGCCTGAGAATTCCTGCAGCCGTCCTCGGGAAGAGCAGTTCACTGCCACAGGAGGAACAAGAGGAAAGCAGCTGCCACTCTCGGGTTCTGTGCCCTGTAAAAAGTAAAAGCAGATAAAGATCAAAGCTCCATAAAGCTGGAACCATCTCCAACCTCGGGACAGCACTTCTGTGGGAAAAGCGTAGATGGGCAATTAGGAAGGAGATCATCATGCAAATGGGCAAGGGGGGGAATTAAATTCTGCTGCTTTCTGATTGAGGCCTGCTTCAATTTGCAGCCTTTATAATATCAGCTTAATGGGACTTTTTGTGCTTTAAAGAGGTTTTTATTAGCTGGGGGTTGTCCCTGCCTGGACTGAGGCACAGCACAATGAGTCTCCTGCCTCCTGAAGCCATGTCGTTATCCCAGCATCTGAAATTAAAAACCAGCACTCTGGGAAACCTCTCTACTCTGAGGAGAAGTGTGAGGAGCGTTTGGGTCTGTGGAAAGCCTGGAACAGCTCTGAGAGACACCAAACATCCTGTGGATCCCAATAAACAGCAAAACATTCCAGCAGCTCCTTCCAACACCGCCCTTGTAGGGAACTCTGTCACCCCAGTGGGTATTTGTGGGAGTAAGGAAGAAATCCCACTGATGACCTCAGTGTGATCACCTCTGGTTCGTCTGGGGATAAATCTCCTTTATCCTTCTGGGAGAATAAAGGAATCCAATGCTGCCTTAATCCCCAGCTCCTCAGAGTCTGCATTTCCAGAATCCATCTCCTGGCCCAGCATGGGAAGGGTTGTCCAGCGCTGGAACAGCTGCCCAGGGCAGTGGTGGAGTCACCAACCCTGGAAGTGCTCATAAAATACATGGATATGGCACTTGAGTGTTCATAAAATACCTGGGTAAATACATGGGTAAATATAGGGATAAATTCATGGGTAAATACGTGGATAAAAATATGGATAAATGTATATGGATAAACATATATGGATAATCCATGGATAAATATAGGGATAAATATGTAGGGATAAATATGTATGGATAAATACAGACCTTGCTTCCCTGAACACCAGGAGAGCCGGTGTTTTACCCAGATCCCAGTGCCCTGCACGGCTGCGCTGACACGAGCGCAGGCTGATCGCTCCGCCCAGCACCATCCCTCATTTTCCTCCCACGGCTCCCCAAGCGGCCCCAAACCACCCCAGCGTGTCTGTGCCGGGGCCAGGGCCTGCCCCGAGCCCGACCAGAGGCTGTCACCCAGCCCTGCACCAGCTCCCACCCCTGGGAGAGCTGGGAATGCACTGAGAGCTCGGCTCCCCGGGCTCCCCAGCACCCAAACCGGTCCTCAGACACACAGAAATGCCCAACCTGCCCCTCTGGGCACAGCCAAACACCACAATTCCATCATCCCCAAGCAACTCTGGCACTTGCCTCTTCACCTCCGCCCATTTCCAGTAGCCGGGGCTAGGACCAGGCTGTCAGTAATAGCATTCCCTAGGCAGTTCATCCCAGCACAGAGGAGAAGAGGAGCCTGTCCCTGACCCACACCATGGGCAGGACAAGGGGGGCCCTAGCTGGCTTTGCCTACTCCAGCACCAAAGCTCTTGGTCCCAAAGATGGGGCGAGTTCAGTGGTTTTTCCTGTCCTGAAAGAGAGCAGAAAAGGGAAGTTAATCCCACTGTGGAATCCAAGACTCCTGCATTTCCTATTTCTGCTCTGATTGCTCACCGTGGAGTTTTAGCTATGGAAAAAAAAAGGAGAATGACACCATATCAAATAAAAAGTGCCCTTTTCCAGCATTTTTATTCCAGGCATTAAAAGGATGCTCATTTCTCTTCTAGCATTGTTTCCCTCATTTTAGGAGAACCGTTTTCATCCCAGGCCCCACTCGTCAGTTGTTCGATCCTCTGGCACTGGATTTGGACAAAAGAAGGGACGCACCTGGACTGCAGGAAATCACTGAGAGAAACCCTTCCAAAACGTGACAGAGAAAAACAACAGGAGATGCAGGAAGACACATCCCTCATTTGCACGTCTGGAACGCTTTTCTAAAGACTTCTCTGCATCTGGATGCTCTTTGCTCTTGGCTTTCTTCACAGGAATGCATTTGCTGCTAAACACGTCTCAGACCCTTACCTGATCGGGATAAGGTGGGATGGAGATGAAGACTCCCACAGGGAATAGCCAGGGAGATGCAGGGCCTGGGAACATCAAGGACGGAGAAGAGAAGGAACAGGGATTGTTTTTCTTGTTTAGAGCCAGCAGTGCTGTGAGCTTGGAGAACACACGGCACCGCAGGGATCCAGGGCAGGAGCGGGATAACTGCGGGATAAGGGGAATCTGCTCCCACTCCAGGGCTGTGCCAGTGAAGGAGGGGAATTTTTTAGTGCCTTCATTACACACAAAAACCAAACCCAGCACCACCGAGCTGGACTTTCGTGAGCTGCAAAACAAAGCGGCCCCTGGCCTTTGGGGGAACACAACCTCACCGAGTCACGGAACCAGGGCATGACACTTGGGAATGATCCTGGCTGCTGCCTGCAGGCAAATCAGATGAGGGAGCCACAGGAGCTGCGGGGTTTCCTGCTCTTCCTGCAACGCCATCGGGCCAGACCAGGAGACCTTTCCTGGAACAGATCTTCCCTGTAAAGGGAGCTACACCAAAGCTCAAGCCCTCATTTAGAGACCCTTGGAAAAGCAAAGGTGAGAGGGGATTACCTGGAGCCCCAGGGGACCGAGGCGAAGGCGATGAAGAAGCAGACAGCAAAGTGCTTCCACTGCTTCTCACTCCAGCAAAGGGAACATCCCTGGAATTTCATGGCCAGCGTCGCTCCCAAACCCCACAGGTGAACCCACACGTACTCCAGGACTGATCTCCTTCAAACTTCCAGCAGCACAGACTCACCGGGAGGAACTGCAATCCAAGGACACACAGCAGCAACCGTCTTCCCGCTTGCCCCTCTCTCCACATTTTCCCTTTCCAGCGGGATGCAGGTGCCACCCCCCAGAGGCAGGAAAACTGCCTTGCAATCCGCTACAAAACCTGCCTGGAAAGCCCAGGATGCCCGGAGCCAGCAGCCGTTTCTCCTGGAGCTCCTGCTGACAGGCATTTGAAGCCTGCTGTGCCTCACAGCTGCTTTTCTGCCAAGGGCATTCCCATCTTTTCTTTTTTAGCCCAAAGAAAGGCTTGCAAAGCTGAGTTCTGTGAGAAGCGCTTCATATTTGGATCATTCTTAACTTGGAGTTTCCCTTGGCACCAAAATCAGGGGCTCACCTTTTGCTTGGAGCTTGGCTGAAGTCCTCAGCAATGCCAGGGAATGTGGCCATTGGAGGCTTTGGGCAGATTTGGCTCATCTGCCTTTTTAGGCCTTGTTTCTTTCTCTCAGCCTTCCCACTGGATTGTGGCCTCCGAGGAATACGTAAAATCCCATTCCATTCCTATTCTTTCGGACAATTTTTTGTACCGTCCCTGTACAAAACGAGGCCCCCTGTTCGGATGCTTTTCCCCACCGTTCCCCGGCACTTTTATCTGCCGGTGCATTCCCTGCGTTGCTTGGGCTCTTCCCAGCTCTCTGAGCTCCTTCACAAGGCAGGAGATCGATTTGGCCCAGGAACTAAACCCTCCCGAGGAATTGTCTGATGCCATCTCCGCATTTGACACCTGATCCTTGTGCTCAAAGGATCCCTCTTTCTTCCCTTCAGCCAATTCCAAGGCTCGCTGCCCCCAGCTGCGATCAGGCCCCAGCCTGATCCCTGCAGTCTTCCCTGCCGGGATCCTGCTCAGGAATCCCTGGGCTACAAATGTAAGAATTCATTCTTCCCACCCCTGCCCAGTTCCAAAGGATTTGGTGTCTGCCTTACCCGGCTGGAGCCTGCTTCCAACTCTGTTCTTGCTGCTTCTGCTGCTTTCCAGTTCCCAGGAATTCCACCGACGGAGCGACAGCGTTTTCCAGCTCCGCCAGGATTCCCTCTGCTGCGTTTGGGTGCTGGAAGGATATCAAAACCAGGCTCTCTGGGGCTTTACTATCAGGAAATTACATCCCCGGATTTGTTCATTTCCAAATATTATCTCTTCCCAACAAAGCACTGGGCATCCAAGGAATACAGAAAGTGATGGGCTGACCACTGCTTACTCCTCTGGAATGTCAGAGCTTGGAAAAAAAGGGCACTTGAGGCTTCTCCTGGTGCTGCCCGTGAGGTGTATTTTACTTGAGAGCCCCTTCCCGTGTCTTTCCCTGTATCCACCAAAAAATCCACCCCTTCATTCCCCAGCTGCTTGCTTCCTCCCTCTTTTCCTGTATCCAACGGAATTTTAACAGGTCAATAGTCCCCTCTGCAAGAGCACCTTTCATTCCAAACCTAAGAACAAACGAATCACTTCCCTTCCACCGTCCTTATTAGGATTCCACTGAGAGCAGTGGATGGAAAATGATCCTCTCCTGGTCCCTGCTGGATTCCCGGAGCAGGGATCCTTTCCCTCTTTCCCCCCACCACGGTGCCCTCCTCCCCCTCCCGCCCCACCCCACACCCTTTTCAGGCTTTGTTCCACAGCTTTTGCCTCCAGGCCTCAGATCCTTTCGTTCTCCACGAGCTCCCAGCAGCTCCACAGCCTTCCCGCTCCCATCCTGACCATTTCTCCGGGAATGGAGCTCCGCATTTCAATTGCCTTCTCTTTTCTCTGACAATTCCCACCAATCCAGAAGACCTAAAGCTGACACAAGGAACACTCGGTGCCCACAAATCCAAACCCAGACCCGGCCATCCCCAAACCAGCAACTCCCGGACAATTTGCGTTCATTCCAACCTAACACTGAGGACTCACCCAACCCTTCAAAATTCCCAAGAAATATCCTGTTGCCTTCACAGCTCCCAGGGGATTCTGCTTCGTGCTCACACGGATTTGGGACTTCCCTGAAAAAACCCGTGCAGGGCACGCCGGAATCCCCGATCCCGTGAATCCGGGGAGCGTTAAAAGCTCGGTCCAGCCTGGGCCCCCGGAAATTTTTGCCAAGTATCCCCCAAGTCCTTGGGATAACAGAACTCTCTGGTACTGCATTTTTGGCGTTGTAAAGCCTGGAATTCCTTTATTCCTAGTGCTGGGCTCTGCATATGGCTGAGAAAATCCCGGCCTCCACACAGACCCAGATTCCAAACTTTTTGATACATTTCAGCAAGCCGAGAAATTCACCTTCCCTGCTTCTTCTTAAGGGCATCCTTCTCTTCCCTTACCCGGCGTGCTCTCTCCCACTGGGGGTGGGTTTTCCCCTTCCCATGCTAATTAGTCCCTACTTCTAGGAGGTTTAGGTACCTTTCTTCCCTGGGACGGATTTCTTAACACAGCTACCGAGGCTTTGGGAGTCTCCTTTATCTTCTACTTTCTGGATCCAGAAATGCCACAATCCAGACGCCCAACTTCAACAAGACATCCTTTCTACCTAAAAACACACACTCTCAACTCTTAGATCTTTTAAAGTTTTACCCCCGCAAAATTCCCCTATTTTTCCACCACTGAATTCCTCACTCCTGCTTCCAAGGATTTCTTGAATACCACGGGGCTTTTCTCAAGATTTACCCCCACGACCTTCCCTACGTGCCCACTGCTCATCACCTCATTTTTCCCTCAATGTGGTCGTTCTCCACCCCAGAGACTTTGTCAAGTGTTGCCTCCAAAATGTTCCCCATCTCTCCACTACTCAGTTCCCCATTTTGCCTCCAAAATATTCAATCTGTCCCCTCCACATTGCATCCACTTTTACCCCCAGCGTTTTACTTCCTCTACAATATTGATTCAACCTTTTCCACCCCAAAAATGTGCATTCTCTCCCTTAAACAGCACCTCAGCTTTTCCCTCAAAAATGCCCCAGAGGGAAACTCAGATTCAGCCCCCAAACTCCCATTTGCCTACACAAACAGTTCTTGTGGCCCCTCTCAATTCCCCCAGGCTTTCAGCTCAAGGAAGAACTGGAAGCCTATTCCCTCATCTCCACCCTTGTTTTGCTTTCCTGGAAAACCTTGTGATCCCACACTTTCTCCCAGAGATCTGCTGGGAGTACTGGAAGGTTTGCTCTCTCAGAGCGCCAGGGGGCTTTACAGCACTTGTTCCTCTGCATCTTTACCCTTTCATCAGCTTTCCCCTGGAATGGTGTTGTGGGAGAAGCTTGGAATTACCAGAAATGGATCACGTTCACATTTTTTCCCCACCAGTTTTTATCTGGTTTCAGATTCCTGGAATTACCCTCAAATGTGCCCTAGAACACTGCTGTGAAAGGATCAATGAGAAGAACAGCCGGAAAGCAGAAAACCACCTCCAGCAGCAGCCACAATGATCCCATTTCTCTTCTTACCTGGTCCTGCCAGAGCTCCCAACAGCCATTCCCATTCCAAAACAAGAGCTATGGAAGACATTCCTGCTGTCCGTGAGGGTGAGGCGGCAGTTCTGGATGTTCTTCGCTGTGCAATCAGACAACAAACAGAGTGTAAATGATCCTGGTGGTCCCTTCCAAGCCAAACCAGCCCGTGATTCCATGCGTGGATCAGCACCTGTCCCAGCTCCATTCCAGAAACCTCCTCCCACTAACCCAGAACTTTCCTTTTTCTGCTCAACATCAGGGCTTTGCTGCCGAGTGCCCCGGGCAGGGGACGCCTCAGCCTTCCCTGGGACCGCAGCATTCCCTGCGCTGCCTCAGCATCCCCTGCGCTGCTGTTCCACGCCCATCCCGTGGTCCAGCGCCTGCGCGGGCTGCAGTGCCGGGCTCTCCCCACGAGGCGGCAGCACCGGGAGCGAGCAGCCCCGGCCGGTCCCGCTGTCTCGGGGCAGCTGCGCCTTTAACCCGCCCTGAGCCGGCGGGGCCGTGAACACAGCGGGCACAAACGCCACCGCTCCCCTTTATTTCACCCTCAGAGGCACAGGATCGCAGCATTTCCTGGGCTGCAAGGGACCCACAGGGAGCATCGAGTCCAAATCCTGGCCCTGCACCCCAAGAATCCCACCCTGTGCCCGAGAGCCTTGTTCAGACCCAAACGCTTCCCCCAAGATCCTGAAAACACAGCGGAGCTGGGAGAAGGATGACCACGGAGGATTTTTTTATACAGATCTCCTTGCACGATCGTTAAATAATATTATTAGACAGTCCATGAACGCATCCCTGTGCCGGGACAGCCACCCCTGTGCCGGAACACTCATCCCTGGGCCGGAATACCGATCCCCCGCGGCCCCCACCGTCCGCTCGGGGCTGTCCCCGTTCCCCGCTCACCTCCGAGCCCGGAGCACCCGCCCCGGTGCCCCCGGCCCGGCAGCGCTGCTCCCCTGGCTCCCCGCCATTGGCGCTCCTGGCGAAGAAGGGCGGAAGTCACCGGTACCGCACCGATGTGGCTATTCGACCTTCTCAAGATGGCGGCCGGAAGGACCCCCCCCCCCCGCCCCCCCCGCTCCGTCTATTCGACTGCCTGAATGCTCCCGCCTGCCCCAGGCGCCGCTGGCCCCACAGTCGGTGTCCGCGTAGCGGGAAACGCCTCAGAAAATTGCGCGCAAGCGCTGGGCTAGCGTCGGCGTCGGCTTCGCGTTCAGGCAGCCGAATAGACGCAGCTTGGGGGGGGGGGGGCGGCCTTCCCTGCCGCCATATTGAGAAGGTCAGAAAACAGTGCGCATGACCGCCATCTTGAGTGTGGCAGTGACGACACTTCCGCCCTTCGCCGCCATCTTGGGTGCTGGCAGAAGCCACTTCCGGTCGAGCCGCCATCTTTAGTGTGGTACACTTAGGGCCCCCGCCGCCCCTCACAAGGGCTTCTGTCTAGTCGGCTGCCTGAATCCGGCCCGGACTCCGACGCCGGCCCCGCGCTTTCCGCGCGATTTTCCGCCGTGCTTCCCGGTGCGAGGACACGGCTGGCGGGGTCAGCCGCGCCGGAGGCGGGCGACGGCTCCGCGACCGGCGGCAGGCATCGGCAGGGACACCTCTCGCAGGGGGCCTACTGCGTCCGCCATCTTGAGTGTGGCGGAAGTGTAAACCACCCTCTGCAAGGTCCTGGCAGATAATAAAATAATAAAATAAAATAAATACTGTCATATTCTAATAAAAACGTCACTTAACGCCGTCCCGAGAGCGCGGAACTGCGCCTTCCTTTCCGAGCCGCCTCCTTGAGAGCGACACGCGGGCGGCTCGATTCCGACCGTGCCCGCCCGGTGCCTCCCGCCCGGGTCGCGCTGCGACCGCGCCTCTGCTGCCCGGCAAAACCGGCCCCGCCGGGCCGCCCCCCGCGCTGTCATTCCCCGCGGTCACCGCCCCGCACGGCGCCCGCTCCTTTCCATAGCTGTGGCCCCGCTCATGCACGGCCGTGTCCCTTGGCGCTGCGAACCGCCCTTCGCCCCTCCCCTCCGCTGACACACCCGGCCCCGCTCGCTCCCGCTCCTTGCCACGCTCGGCAGCCACCGAGGCCGCCGCCCTCTCGGCTCAGCCCGCACCGGGCGGCAGCAGCGCCGGGGCGCCGTGTCGGGGGCGGCAGTGCCGCGCTCTCGCCACCAGGCGGCAGCAGCGCCGCCCAGCTCAGCCCGGGGGCAGGCACAGAGCACAGGGAAAAGCCGGCTCCGGGCGCTCTGCAGCTCCTGCAGCCCGAGCGTCTCGGCTCCTGGGGCCAGGCGCTTGCTGCTTTCCTTCCTACAGAAAAACGCCGGCTCGTTATTCTCAAAACCTGCTGATCTCTATTCCCAGCTTCTTATATTCCTGTATGCGACAGAGTAGACAGAGAGGGCTGGCTCATTTCAAAATGAATTTACATCTACATCAGTAGCATTTGCCTATAGATGTAAAAATGAAGAACTTAACACGTTTTAGTATTCTGCACACATCCCTCCCTGGGAGGAATGGTAAAAAGTTAAAAACAAATGAAACTTTACAAGTAGAAAGTTAGAAACAAAGTTACAACGGCAGAAATTTAGAAACAAACAAAGAGGTAAAATACAAGAAACAAACAAATTTCTAAAGGGAGAAAGTTGAAAACAAACAAAGTTAGAAACAAACAAACAAAAAAATTAGAAACAAACAAAATTAGAAAGGTAGAAATTTAGAAACAAAGTCACAAAGGCAAGTGTTGAGCCTTTGACAGGGTACCCCTCCTTCTCGGACCAGGGTGAAAGAGCAGAGGAGGCTGCTGTTCTGCTGAGTTCTTTATTTCACGGTCTCACAGCTGTCTTGAAGGCAGAGTTCGAATGGGGTTACATGATAAAGCCAAGCAGCAGCAGCAGGCAAAAACAGCTTCTTCTATATGCTCCATACACTCTATTTTTTCTTATAGAAGTGTGGATTCCATTTGTTCATTGACCAGTAAGATTAACACATGATTCTAGTTTTCCTTAAACCCATCCTGCTCTAATTCTAACAGTCGTAAGCCTCACACAAGTGTCATCTGCCCTTGTTCCATAAGGAATCCCTCTACAGACAGGGAGTTGTCACCGGCCACGTGCTCATGGGCTGCAGGGGACACCTGCACTGAGGAGGAAATGGAAATGGGAAAGAGGGAACTGCAACCTGATGGGACGCACCTCTGGCACCACATTTCCTCTTCTTCCTGCTGTCCTGGAAAACCCCAAGTAAATCCGGTCCCTCAGACCTTGCATCCCTGAACACCAGGAGAGCCGGTGTTTTACCCAGATCCCAGTGCCCTGCACGGCTGCGCTGACACGAGCACAGGCCGATCGCTCCGCCCAGCACCATCCCTCATTTTCTTCCCATTGCTCCCCAAGCGGCCCCAAACCACCCCAGCGTGTCTGTGCCAGGGCCAGGGCCTGCCCCGAGCCCGACCAGAGGCTGTCACCCAGCCCTGCACCAGCTCCCACCCCTGGGAGAGCTGGGAATGCACTGAGAGCTCGGCTCCCCGGGCTCCCCAGCACCCAAACCGGTCCTCAGACACACAGAAATGCCCAACCTGCCCCTCTGGGCACAGCCAGACACCACAATTCCATCATCCCCAAGCAACTCTGGCACTTGCCTCTTCACCTCTGCCCATTTCCAGTAGCCGGGGCTAGGACCGGGCTGTCAGAAATAGCATTCCCTAGGCAGTTCATCCCAGCACAGAGGAGAAGAGGAGCCTGTCCCTGACCCACACCATGGGCAGGACAAGGGGGGCCCTAGCTGGCTTTGCCTACTCCAGCACCAAAGCTCTTGGTCCCAAAGATGGGGCGAGTTCAGTGGTTTTTCCTGTCCTGAAAGAGAGCAGAAAAGGGAAGTTAATCCCACTGTGGAATCCAAGACTCCTGCATTTCCTATTTCTGCTCTGATTGCTCACTGTGCAGTTTTATCCATGGGAAAAAAAAGGAGAATGACACCATATCAAATAAAAAGTTGATTAATCCACGTAGGGGCTGTGGAGAGGATACAAAGGAGCTTTTCCATGATTTTGGGGCTTGAAGAGGGACTGAATTTCCCTCAAAGCTGGGAAGGGCCTGAGGATAATAAAGCAAAGGAGCAGCTTCATCTCTCCCTGGCAGAGAGCTCGGGGCTCCATTATGGATACAAATCAATCCCAGCAGGATTTCAAAGGGTTTCTTTAGGATGTCAGGTCCCTCTTTATCAGATCCCTGCTGGGATTCAGGGCCTGCCTGGTCACGGGGTGCTTTGATAAGGGCTGGATTTAAATCCCAGATCTGAGAACAGACATGAAAGGTCCCTGGGTTTCTAGGGGGTTGAAAAACTCAAGCTGGATTTGCTGCAGAGCTGAAAAATCAGGGTAAGAGAGAGCAAGGAGTGGCCAGCAGGCCCAGGCTCCTGATCACGCCCCTGGGATCCATGGGATCCATAGGATCCACGGCCTCTGGCACGCTGCTCCAGCACCCTGCAGGGTGACTGACAGCCGGGCAGGGGAAGGAGCCACCAGCAGCTCTGCCATGTGCACCATCATTCACCTTGCACGTGGCCTAAACAGCCACCAAGCACTGATGGACTGACTGAGCCAAAAATATCGGAGAGATCTCAGTTTGCACTCCAAATTCCCTGCAGCCTGTTCCCTTCCTGATCCATCCCTTGAAGCAGCAAGAGTGGAATTCCTTCCATCGTTGCTCTTTCCCTCCTGTTTTCCACTCAACAAGAAAAAGAGCAGCCACGTGAACAGGAGTAAAAGCCCCAAACCCACAAAAAAGCACATTCTCAGCATCACTAATCCCTGCCAAACTGCCAGGAACCTTCCAAAACTACATCCAAGCTTGGAAACAGGGATCCAGTTGTTTGTTTAAGCAGCTATTGATCCAGTCTCTTCCAGCTAATTAAACTATTCACTATTTAAACTCATTAAACTGCTCATCCTGCTCCTGGCAGCCAGAGGCAAAGAAGAAATCGTGTCTAGATTAAATGGTGATGGTGAATGTGCCCATCCCAGTCCTTGGAGAGGTTGGAATTGCATCCCTGTTCCTCTGCTCTCTTTTCCTTCCTTTTTCTTGGAGTGATTCCCACCCGGATTCCTCAGCTCCAGCTCTCTGAGCAGCCTCAGGGGGAGCATTTCATCCCCTTGGAGCCAACTCCATTTGTTGCATCCTTCATGCCTCAACCACCCCTAAAAGCAGGCAAGTGCTGATGGGCAGTGCAGCTGCTTCCACTTGGGAATGTTTCCAGTGGAACAGGGAGGGAATTCTGAGAAGCTTCCACCCACTGCACGTTATTGCTGGATAAAAGGTGAGGCAGCAAAGGATCAACAAAGGGAGATTTCAGCAAGACAAAGTCCAGACAGAGAGGCTGCAAGTGTGGCTGGGGCTGCTAAACTGGGAAAACTGCAAGGTCAGGCTGTGGGAACATGGATTATACTGAGGTCTGGAACTGGCGTTGGGAAGAGAGGGAGAAGGAGAAGGAGAAGGAGGAGGAGAAGGAGGAGGAGAAGGAGGAGGAGAAGGAGGAGGAGAAGGAGGAGGAGAAGGAGGAGGAGAAGGAGGAGGAGAAGGAGGAGGAGAAGGAGGAGGAGAAGGAGGAGGAGAAGGAGGAGGAGAAGGAGGAGGAAAAGGAGGAGGAGAAGGAGGAGGAGAAGGAGGAGGAGAAGGAGGAGGAGAAGGAGGAGGAGGAGGAGGAGGAGGAGGAGGAGGAGGAGGAGAAGGAGAAGGAGAAGGAGAAGGAGGAGAAGGAGGAGAAGGAGGAGAAGGGCCCGAAGTAACTGCACAGTGAATTTCCTTACCATGAGCCAGGCTCATTCCCTGAGCTGACCAATATCACCGAGCTCCCCTTCATGGCACAGCCCTGCCAGTAAAGAACAGAAGTTCCTGCTGCTCCCACTGGAATTCTGTAGCGTGCCTGGCATTCCATACGTTCTGCTGCCTGAGAATTCCTGCAGCCGTCCTCGGGAAGAGCAGTTCACTGCCACAGGAGGAACAAGAGGAAAGCAGCTGCCACTCTCGGGTTCTGTGCCCTGTAAAAAGTAAAACCAGATAAAGATCAAAGCTCCATAAAGCTGGAACCATCTCCAACCTCGGGACAGCACTTCTGTGGGAAAAGCGTAGATGGGCAATTAGGAAGGAGATCATCATGCAAATGGGCAAGGGGGGGAATTAAATTCTGCTGCTTTCTGATTGAGGCCTGCTTCAATTTGCAGCCTTTATAATATCAGTTTAATGGGACTTTTTGTGCTTTAAAGAGGTTTTTATTAGCTGGGGGTTGTCCCTGCCTGGACTGAGGCACAGCACAATGAGTCTCCTGCCTCCTGAAGCCGTGTCGTTATCCCAGCATCTGAAATTAAAAACCAGCACTCTGGGAAACCTCTCTACTCTGAGGAGAAGTGTGAGGAGCGTTTGGGTCTGTGGAGAGCCTGGAACAGCTCTGAGAGACACCAAACATCCTGTGGATCCCAATAAACAGCAAAACATTCCAGCAGCTCCTTCCAACACCGCCCTTGTAGGGAACTCTGTCACCCCAGTGGGTATTTGTGGGAGTAAGGAAGAAATCCCACTAATGACCTCAGTGTGATCAGCTCTGGTTTGTCTGGGGATAAATCTCCTTTATCCTTCTGGGAGAATAAAGGAATCCAATGCTGCCTTAATCCCCAGCTCCTCAGAGTCTGCATTTCCAGAATCCATCTCCTGGCCCAGCATGGGAAGGGTTGTCCAGCGCTGGAACAGCTGCCCAGGGCAGTGGTGGAGTCACCAACCCTGGAAGTGCTCATAAAATACATGGATATGGCACTTGAGTGTTCATAAAATACCTGGGTAAATACATGGGTAAATATAGGGATAAATTCATGGGTAAATACGTGGATAAAAATATGGATAAATGTATATGGATAAACATATATGGATAATCCATGGATAAATATAGGGATAAATATGTAGGGATAAATATGTATGGATAAATACAGACCTTGCTTCCCTGAACACCAGGAGAGCCGGTGTTTTACCCAGATCCCAGTGCCCTGCACGGCTGCGCTGACACGAGCGCAGGCTGATCGCTCCGCCCAGCACCATCCCTCATTTTCCTCCCACGGCTCCCCAAGCGTCCCCAAAGCACCCCAGCGTGTCTGTGCCGGGGCCAGGGCCTGCCCCGAGCCCGACCAGAGGCTGTCACCCAGCCCTGCACCAGCTCCCACCCCTGGGAGAGCTGGGAATGCACTGAGAGCTCGGCTCCCCGGGCTCCCCAGCACCCAAACCGGTCCTCAGACACACAGAAATGCCCAACCTGCCCCTCTGGGCACAGCCAAACACCACAATTCCATCATCCCCAAGCAACTCTGGCACTTGCCTCTTCACCTCCGCCCATTTCCAGTAGCCGGGGCTAGGACCGGGCTGTCAGTAATAGCATTCCCTAGGCAGTTCATCCCAGCACAGAGGAGAAGAGGAGCCTGTCCCTGACCCACACCATGGGCAGGACAAGGGGGGCCCTAGCTGGCTTTGCCTACTCCAGCACCAAAGCTCTTGGTCCCAAAGATGGGGCGAGTTCAGTGGTTTTTCCTGTCCTGAAAGAGAGCAGAAAAGGGAAGTTAATCCCACTGTGGAATCCAAGACTCCTGCATTTCCTATTTCTGCTCTGATTGCTCACCGTGGAGTTTTATCCATGGGAAAAAAAAGGAGAATGACACCATATCAAATAAAAAGTTGATGAATCCACGTAGGGGCTGTGGAGAGGATACAAAGGAGCTTTTCCATGATTTTGGGGCTTGAAGAGGGACTGAATTTCCCTCAAAGCTGGGAAGGGCCTGAGGATAATAAGGCAAAGGAGCAGCTTCATCTCTCCCTGGGAGAGAGCTCGGGGCTCCATTATGGATACAAATCAATCCCAGCAGGATTTCAAAGGGTTTCTTTAGGATGTCAGGTCCCTCTTTATCAGATCCCTGCTGGGATTCAGGGCCTGCCTGGTCACGGGGTGCTTTGATAAGGGCTGGATTTAAATCCCAGATCTGAGAACAGACATGAAAGGTCCCTGGGTTTCTAGGGGGTTGAAAAACTCAAGCTGGATTCGCTGCAGAGCTGAAAAATCAGGATAAGGGAGAGCAAGGAGTGGCCAGCAGGCTCAGGCTCCTGATCACGCCCCTGGGATCCATGGGATCCATAGGATCCACGGCCTCTGGCACGCTGCTCCAGCACCCTGCAGGGTGACTGACAGCAGGGCAGGGGAAGGAGCCACCAGCAGCTCTGCCATGTGCACCATCATTCACCTTGCACATGGCCTAAACAGCTACCAAGCACTGATGGACTGACTGAGCCGAAAATATCGGAGAGATCTCAGTTTGCACTCCAAATTCCCTGCAGCCTGTTCCCTTCCTGATCCATCCCTTCAAGCAGCAAGAGTGGAATTCCTTCCATCGTTGCTCTTTCCCTCCTGTTTGCCACTCAACAAGAAAAAGAGCAGCCACGTGAACAGGAGTAAAAGCCCCAAACCCACAAAAAAGCACATTCTCAGCATCACTAATCCCTGCCAAATTGCCGGGAACCTTCCAAAACTACATCCAAGCTTGGAAACAGGGATCCAGTTGTTTGTTTAAGCAGCTATTGATCCAGTCTCTTCCAGCTAATTAAACTATTCACTATTTAAACTCATTAAACTGCTCATCCTGCTCCTGGCAGCCAGAGGCAAAGAAGAAATCGTGTCTAGATTAAATGGTGATGGTGAATGTGCCCATCCCAGTCTTTGGAGAGGTTGGAATTGCATCCCTGTTCCTCTGCTCTCTTTTCCTTCCTTTTTCCTGCAGTGATTCCCACCCGGATTCCTCAGCTCCAGCTCTCTGAGCAGCCTCAGGGGGAGCATTTCATCCCCTTGGAGCCAACTCCATTTGTTGCATCCTTCATGCCTCAACCACCCCTAAAAGCAGGCAAGTGCTGATGGGCAGTGCAGCTGCTTCCACTTGGGAATGTTTCCAGTGGAACAGGGAGGGAATTCTGAGAAGCTGCCACCCACTGCACGTTATTGCTGGATAAAAGGTGAGGCAGCAAAGGATCAACAAAGGGAGATTTCAGCAAGACAAAGTCCAGACAGAGAGGCTGCAAGTGTGGCTGGGGCTGCTAAACTGGGAAAACTGCAAGGTCAGGCTGTGGGAACATGGATTATACTGAGGTCTGGAACTGGTGTTGGGAAGAGAGGGAGAAGGAGAAGGAGAAGGAGAAGGAGAAGGAGAAGGAGAAGGAGAAGGAGAAGGAGAAGGAGAAGGAGAAGGGGAGAAGGAGAAGGAGAAGGAGAAGGAGAAGGAGAAGGGGAGAAGGAGAAGGAGAAGGAGAAGGAGAAGGGGAGAAGGGGAGAAGGAGAAGGAGAAGGAGAAGGAGAAGGAGAGAAGGAGAAGGAGAAGGAGAAGGAGAAGGAGAAGGAGAAGGAGAAGGAGAAGGAGAAGGAGAAGGAGAAGGAGAAGGAGAAGGAGAAGGGGAGAAGGAGAAGGGGAGAAGGAGAAGGAGAAGGGGAGAAGGAGAAGGAGAAGGGGAGAAGGAGAAGGAGAAGGAGAAGGAGAAGGGGAGAAGGGGAGAAGGAGAAGGAGAAGGAGAAGGAGAAGGAGAAGGAGAAGGAGAAGGAGAAGGGCCCGAAGTAACTGCACAGTGAATTTCCTTACCATGAGCCAGGCTCATTCCCTGAGCTGACCAATATCTCTGAGCTCCCCTTCATGGCACAGCCCTGCCAGTAAAGAACAGAAGTTCCTGCTGCTCCCACTGGAATTCTGTAGCGTGCCTGGCATTCCATACGTTCTGCTGCCTGAGAATTCCTGCAGCCGTCCTTGGGAAGAGCAGTTCACTGCCACAGGAGGAACAAGAGGAAAGCAGTTGCCACTCTCGGGTTCTGTGCTCTGTAAAAAGTAAAAGCAGATAAAGATCAAAGCTCCATAAAGCTGGAACCATCTCCAACCTCGGGACAGCACTTCTGTGGGAAAAGCATAGATGGGCAATTAGGAAGGAGATCATCATGCAAATGGACAAGGGGGGGGAATTAAATTCTGCTGCTTTCTGATTGAGGCCTGCTTCAATTTGCATCCTTTATAATATCAGTTTAATGGGACTTTTTGTGCTTTAAAGAGGTTTTTATTAGCTGGGGGTTGTCTCTGCCTGGACTGAGGCACAGCACAATGAGTCTCCTGCCTCCTGAAGCCGTGTCGTTATCCCAGCATCTGAAATTAAAAACCAGCACTCTGGGAAACCTCTCTACTCTGAGGAGAAGTGTGAGGAGCGTTTGGGTCTGTGGAGAGCCTGGAACAGCTCTGAGAGACACCAAACATCCTGAGGATCCCAATAAACAGCAAAACATTCCAGCAGCTCCTACCAACACTGCCCTTGTAGGGAACTCTGTCACCCCAGTGGGTATTTGTGGGAGTAAGGAAGAAATCCCACTAATGACCTCAGTGTGATCACCTCTGGTTCGTCTGGGGATAAATCTCCTTTATCCTTCTGGGAGAATAAAGGAATCCAATGCTGCCTTAATCCCCAGCTCCTCAGAGTCTGCATTTCCAGAATCCATCTCCTGGCCCAGCATGGGAAGGGTTGTCCAGCGCTGGAACAGCTGCCCAGGGCAGTGGTGGAGTCACCAACCCTGGAAGTGCTCATAAAATACATGGATATGGCACTTGAGTGTTCATAAAATACCTGGGTAAATACATGGGTAAATATAGGGATAAATACATGGGTAAATACGTGGATAAACATATGGATAAATGTATATGGATAAACATATATGGATAATCCATGGATAAATATAGTGATAAATATGTATGGATAAATATGTATGGATAAATACAGACCTTGCTTCCCTGAACACCAGGAGAGCCGGTGCTTTACCCAGATCCCAGTGCCCTGCACGGCTGCGCTGACACTAGCGCAGGCCGATCGCTCTGCCCAGCACCATCCCTCATTTTCCACCCACGGCTCCCCAAGCGGCCCCAAAGCACCCCAGCGTGTCTGTGCCGGGGCCAGGGCCTGCCCCGAGCCCAACCAGAGGCTGTCACCCAGCCCTGCACCAGCTCCCACCCCCGGGAGAGCTGGGAATGCACTGAGAGCTCGGCTCCCCGGGCTCCCCAGCACCCAAACCGGTCCTCAGACACACAGAAATGCCCAACCTGCCCCTCTGGGCACAGCCAAACACCACAATTCCATCATCCCCAAGCAACTCTGGCACTTGCCTCTTCACCTCCACCCATTTCCAGTAGCCGGGGCTAGGACCGGGCTGTCAGAAACAGCATTCCCTAGGCAGTTCATCCCAGCACAGAGGAGAAGAGGAGCCTGTCCCTGACCCACACCATGGGCAGGACAAGGGGGGCCCTAGCTGGCTTTGCCTACTCCAACACCAAAGCTCTTGGTCCCAAAGATGGGGCGAGTTCAGTGGTTTTTCCTGTCCTGAAAGAGAGCAGAAAAGGGAAGTTAATCCCACTGTGGAATCCAAGACTCCTGCATTTCCTATTTCTGCTCTGATTGCTCACCGTGGAGTTTTAGCTATGGAAAAAAAAAGGAGAATGACACCATATCAAATAAAAAGTGCCCTTTCCCAGCATTTTTATTCCAGGCATTAAAAGGATGCTCATTTCTCTTCTAGCATTGTTTCCCTCATTTTAGGAGAACCGTTTTCAGCCCAGGCCCCACTCGTCAGTTGTTCGATCCTCTGGCCCTGGATTTGGACAAAAGAAGGGACGCACCTGGACTGCAGGAAATCACTGAGAGAAACCCTTCCAAAACGCGACAGAGAAAAACAACAGGAGATGCAGGAAGACACATCCCTCATTTGCACGTCTGGAACGCTTTTCTAAAGACTTCTCTGCATCTGGATGCTCTTTGCTCTTGGCTTTCTTCACAGGAATGCATTTGCTGCTAAACACGTCTCAGACCCTTACCTGATCGGGATAAGGTGGGATGGAGATGAAGACTCCCACAGGGAATAGCCAGGGAGATGCAGGGCCTGGGAACATCAAGGACGGAGAAGAGAAGGAACAGGGATTGTTTTTCTTGTTTAGAGCCAGCAGTGCTGTGAGCTTGGAGAACACACGGCACCGCAGGGATCCAGGGCAGGAGCGGGATAACTGCGGGATAAGGGGAATCTGCTCCCACTCCAGGGCTGTGCCAGTGAAGGAGGGGAATTTTTTAGTGCCTTCATTACACACAAAAACCAAACCCAGCACCACCGAGCTGGACTTTCGTGAGCTGCAAAACAAAGCGGCCCCTGGCCTTTGGGGGAACACAACCTCACCGAGTCACGGAGCCAGGGGATGACACTTGGGAATGATCCTTGCTGCTGCCTGCAGGCAAATCAGATGAGGGAGCCACAGGAGCTGCGGGGTTTCCTGCTCTTCCTGCAACGCCATCGGTCCAGACCAGGAGACCTTTCCTGGAACAGATCTTCCCTGTAAAGGGAGCTACACCAAAGCTCAAGCCCTCATTTAGAGACCCTTGGAAAAGCAAAGGTGAGAGGGGATTACCTGGAGCCCCAGGGGACCGAGGCGAAGGCGATGAAGAAGCAGACAGCAAAGTGCTTCCACTGCTTCTCACTCCAGCAAAGGGAACATCCCTGGAATTTCATGTCCGGCGTCGCTCCCAAACCCCACAGGTGAACCCACACGTACTCCAGGACTGATCTCCTTCAAACTTCCAGCAGCACAGACTCACCGGGAGGAACTGCGATCCAAGGACACACATCAGCAACCGTCTTCCCGCTTGCCCCTCTCTCCACATTTTCCCTTTCCAGCGGGATGCAGGTGCCACCCCCCAGAGGCAGGAAAACTGCCTTGCAATCCGCTACAAAACCTGCCTGGAAAGCCCAGGATGCCCGGAGCCAGCAGCCGTTTCTCCTGGAGCTCCTGCTGACAGGCATTTGAAGCCTGCTGTGCCTCACAGCTGCTTTTCTGCCAAGGGCATTCCCATCTTTTCTTTTTTAGCCCAAAGAAAGGTTTGCAAAGCTGAGTTTTGTGAGAAGCACTTCATATTTGGATCATTCTTAACTTGGAGTTTCCCTTGGCACCAAAATCAGGGGCTCACCTTTTGCTTGGAGCTTGGCTGAAGTCCTCAGCAATGCCAGGGAATGTGGCCATTGGAGGCTTTGGGCAGATTTGGCTCATCTGCCTTTTTAGGCCTTGTTTCTTTCTCTCAGCCTTCCCACTGGATTGTGGCCTCCGAGGAATACGTAAAATCCCATTCCATTCCTATTCTTTCGGACAATTTTTTGTACCGTCCCTGTACAAAACGAGGCCCCCTGTTCGGATGCTTTTCCCCACCGCTCCCCGGCACTTTTATCTGCCGGTGCATTCCCTGCGTTGCTTGGGCTCTTCCCAGCTCTCTGAGCTCCTTCACAAGGCAGGAGATCGATTTGGCCCAGGAACTAAACCCTCCCGAGGAATTGTCTGATGCCATCTCCGCATTTGACACCTGATCCTTGTGCTCAAAGGATCCCTCTTTCTTCCCTTCAGCCAATTCCAAGGCTCGCTGCCCCCAGCTGCGATCAGGCCCCAGCCTGATCCCTGCAGTCTTCCCTGCCGGGATCCTGCTCAGGAATCCCTGGGCTACAAATGTAAGAATTCATTCTTCCCACCCCTGCCCAGTTCCAAAGGATTTGGTGTCTGCCTTACCCGGCTGGAGCCTGCTTCCAACTCTGTTCTTGCTGCTTCTGCTGCTTTCCAGTTCCCAGGAATTCCACCGACGGAGCGACAGCGTTTTCCAGCTCCGCCAGGATTCCCTCTGCTGCGTTTGGGTGCTGGAAGGATATCAAAACCAGGCTCTCTGGGGCTTTACTATCAGGAAATTACATCCCCGGATTTGTTCATTTCCAAATATTATCTCTTCCCAACAAAGCACTGGGCATCCAAGGAATACAGAAAGTGATGGGCTGACCACTGCTTACTCCTCTGGAATGTCAGAGCTTGGAAAAAAAGGGCACTTGAGGCTTCTCCTGGTGCTGCCCGTGAGGTGTATTTTACTTGAGAGCCCCTTCCCGTGTCTTTCCCTGTATCCACCAAAAAATCCACCCCTTCATTCCCCAGCTGCTTGCTTCCTCCCTCTTTTACTGTATCCAGCAGAATTTTAACAGGTCAATAGTCCCCTCTGCAAGAGCACCTTTCATTCCAAACCTAAGAACAAACGAATCACTTCCCTTCCACCGTCCTTATTAGGATTCCACTGAGAGCAGTGGATGGAAAATGATCCTCTCCTGGTCCCTGCTGGATTCCCGGAGCAGGGATCCTTTCCCTCTTTCCCCCCACCACAGTGCCCTCCTCCCCCTCCCGCCCCACCCCACACCCTTTTCAGGCTTTGTTCCACAGCTTTTGCCTCCAGGCCTCAGATCCTTTCGTTCTCCACGAGCTCCCAGCAGCTCCACAGCCTTTCCTCTCCCATCCCGACCATTTCTCCGGGAATGGAGCTCCGCATTTCAATTGCCTTCTCTTTTCTCTGACTATTCCCACCAATCCAGAAGACCTAAAGCTGACACAAGGAACACTCGGTGCCCACAAATCCAAACCCAGACCCGGCCATCCCCAAACCAGCAACTCCCGGACAATTTGCATTCATTCCAACCTAACACTGAGGACTCACCCAACCCTTCAAAATTCCCAAGAAATATCCTGTTGCCTTCACAGCTCCCAGGGGATTCTGCTTCGTGCTCACACGAAGGATTTGGGACTTCCCTGAAAAAACCCGTGCAGGGCACGCTGGAATCCCCGATCCCGTGAATCCGGGGAGCGTTAAAAGCTCGGTCCAGCCTGGGCCCCCGGAAATTTTTGCTAAATATCCCCCAAGTCCTCGGGATAACAGAACTCTCTGGTACTGCATTTTTGGCGTTGTAAAGCCTGGAATTCCTTTATTCCTAGTGCTGGGCTCTGCATATGGCCGAGAAAATCCCGGCCTCCACACAGACCCAGATTCCAAACTTTTTGATACATTTCAGCAAGCCGAGAAATTCACCTTCCCTGCTTCTTCTTAAGGGCATCCTTCTCTTCCCTTACCCGGCGCGCTCTCTCCCACTGGGGGTGGGTTTTCCCCTTCCCATGCTAATTAGTCCCTACTTCTAGGAGGTTTAGGTACCTTTCTTCCCTGGCAGGGATTTCTTAACACAGCTACCGAGGCTTTGGGAGTCTCCTTTATCTTCTACTTTCTGGGAAAACACCCTGTGATCCATAAATGCCACAATCCAGGCGTCCAACTTCAACAAGACATCCTTTTTACCTAAAAACACACACTCTCAACTCTTAGATCTTTTAAAGTTTTACCCCCGCAAAATTCCCCTATTTTTCCACCACTGAATTCCTCACTCCTGCTTCCAAGGATTTCTTGAATACCACGGGGCTTTTCTCAAGATTTACCCCCACGACCTTCCCTACGTGCCCACTGCTCATCACCTCATTTTTCCCTCAATGTGGTCGTTCTCCACCCCAGAGACTTTGTCAAGTGTTGCCTCCAAAATGTTCCCCATCTCTCCACTACTCAGTTCCCCATTTTGCCTCCAAAATATTCAATCTGTCCCCGCCAGATTGCATCCACTTTTACCCCCAGCGTTTTACTTCCTCTACAATATTGATTCAACCTTTTCCACCCCAAAAATGTGCATTCTCTCCCTTGAACACCACCTCAGCTTTTCCCTCAAAAATACCCCAGAGGGAAACTCAGATTCAGCCCCCAAACTCCCATTTTCCTACACAAACAGTTCTTGTGGC
The DNA here is from genome assembly GCF_965178545.1 of Coloeus monedula. Taxonomy (NCBI): domain Eukaryota; kingdom Metazoa; phylum Chordata; class Aves; order Passeriformes; family Corvidae; genus Coloeus; species Coloeus monedula. Next base: position 210,114 of record NW_028120734.1, on the reverse strand, counting down.
CCCTCTCAATTCCCCCCGGCTTTCAGCTCAAGGAAGAACTGGAAGCCCATTCCCTCATCTCCGCCCTTGTTTTGCTTTCCTGGAAAACCTTGCGATCCCACACTTTCTCCAAGAGATCTGCTGGGAGTACTGGAAGGTTTGCTCTCTCAGAGCGCCAGGGGGCTTTACAGCACTTGTTCCTCTGCATCTTTACCCTTTTATCAGCTTTCCCCTGGAACGGTGTTGTGGGAGAAGCTTGGAACTACCAGAAATGGATCACGTTCACATTTTTTCCCCACCAGTTTTTATCTGGTTTCAAATTCCTGGAATTACCCTCAAATGTGCCCTAGAACACTGCTGTGAAAGGATCAATGAGAAGAACAGCCGGAAAGCAGAAAACCACCTCCAGCAGCAGCCACAATGATCCCATTTCTCTTCTTACCTGGTCCTGCCAGAGCTCCCAACAGCCATTCCCATTCCAAAACAAGAGCTGTGGAAGACATTCCTGCTGTCCGTGAGGGTGAGGTGGCAGTTCTGGATGTTCTTCGCTGTGCAATCAGACAACAAACAGAGTGTAAATGATCCTGGTGGTCCCTTCCAAGCCAAACCAGCCCGTGATTCCATGCATGGATCAGCACCTGTCCCAGCTCCATTCCAGAAACCTCCTCCCACTAACCCAGAACTTTCCTTTTTCTGCTCAACATCAGGGCTTTGCTGCCGAGTGCCCCGGGCAGGGGACGCCTCAGCCTTCCCTGGGACCGCAGCATTCCCTGCGCTGCCTCAGCATCCCCTGCGCTGCTGTTCCACGCCCATCCCGTGGTCCAGCGCCTGCGCGGGCTGCAGTGCCGGGCTCTCCCCACGAGGCGGCAGCACCGGGAGCGAGCAGCCCCGGCCGGTCCCGCTGTCTCGGGGCAGCTGCGCCTTTAACCCGCCCTGAGCCGGCGGGGCCGTGAACACAGCGGGCACAAACGCCACCGCTCCCCTTTATTTCACCCTCAGAGGCACAGGATCGCAGCATTTCCTGGGCTGCAAGGGACCCACAGGGAGCATCGAGTCCAAATCCTGGCCCTGCACCCCAAGAATCCCACCCTGTGCCCGAGAGCCTTGTCCAGACCCAAACTCTTCCCCCAAGATCCTGAAAACACAGCGGGGCTGGGAGAAGGATGACCACGGAGGATTTTTTTATACAGATCTCCTTGTACGATCGTTATATAATATTATTAGACAGTCCAGGAACCCATCCCTGGGCCGGGGCAGCCATCCCTGGGCCGGAATACCGATCCCCCGCGGCCCCCACCGTCCGCTCGGGGCTGTCCCCGTTCCCCGCTCACCTCCGAGCCCGGAGCACCCGCGCCGGTGCCCCCGGCCCGGCAGCGCTGCTCCCCGGGCTCCCCGCCATTGCCGCTCCTGGCGAAGAAGGGCGGAAGTCACCGGTACCGCACCGATGTGGCTATTCGACCTTCTCAAGATGGCGGCCGGAAGGACCCCCCCCCCGCCCCCCCCGCTCCGTCTATTCGACTGCCTGAATGCTCCCGCCTGCCCCAGGCGCCGCTGACCCCACAGTCGGTGTCCGCGTAGCGGGAAACGCCTCAGAAAATTGCGTGCAAGCGCTGGGCTGGCGTCGGCGTCGGCGTCGCGTTCAGGCAGCCGAGTAGACGCAGCTTGGGGGGGGGGCAGTGGGGGCCTTCCCTGCCGCCATATTGAGAAGGTCAGAAAACAGTGCACACGACCGCCATCTTGAGCGCGGCAGTGACGACACTTCCGCCCTTCGCCGCCATCTTGGGTGCTGGCAGAAGCCACTTCCGGTCGAGCCGCCATCTTTAGTGTGGTACACTTAGGGCCCCCGCCGCCCCTCACAAGGGCTTCTGTCTAGTCGGCTGCCTGAATCCGGCCCGGACTCCGACGCCGGCCCCGCGCTTTCCGCGCGATTTTCCGCCGTGCTTCCCGGTGCGAGGACACGACTGGCGGGGTCAGCCGCGCCGGAGGCGGGCGACGGCTCCGCGACCGGCGGCAGGCATCGGCAGGGACACCTCTCGCAGGGGGCCTACTGCGTCCGCCATCTTGAGTGTGGCGGAAGTGTAAACCACCCTCTGCAAGGTCCTGGCAGATAATAAAATAATAAAATAAAATAAATACTATAATATTCTAATAAAAACGTCACTTAACGCCGTCCCGAGAGCGCGGAACTGCGCCTTCCTTTCCGAGCCGCCTCCTTGAGAGCGACACGCGGGCGGCTCGATTCCGACCGTGCCCGCCCGGTGCCTCCCGCCCGGGTCGCGCTGCGACCGCGCCTCTGCTGCCCGGCAAAACCGGCCCCGCCGGGCCGCCCCCCGCGCTGTCATTCCCCGCGGTCACCGCCCCGCACGGCGCCCGCTCCTTTCCATAGCTGTGGCCCCGCTCATGCACGGCCGTGTCCCTTGGCGCTGCGAACCGCCCTTCGCCCCTCCCCTCCGCTGACAGACCCGGCCCCGCTCGCTCCCGCTCCTTGCCACGCTCGGCAGCCACCGAGGCCGCCGCCCTCTCGGCTCAGCCGGCACCGGGCGGCAGCAGCGCCGCCCAGCTCAGCCCGGGGGCAGGCACAGAGCACAGGGAAAAGCCGGCTCCGGGCGCTCTGCAGCTCCTGCAGCCCGAGCGTCTCGGCTCCTGGGGCCAGGCGCTTGCTGCTTTCCTTCCTACAGAAAAACGCCGGCTCGTTGGTTTCAAAACTTGCTGATCTCTATTCTCAGCTTCTTATATTGCTGTATGCGACAGAGTAGACAGAGAGGGCTGGCTCATTTCAAAATGAATTTACATCTAAATCAGTAGCATTTGTCTATTGATGCATAAAAGAAGAACTTAACACGTTTTGGTATTCTGCACACATCCCCCGCTGGGAGGAATGATAAAAAGTTAAAAACAAATGAAATTTAAAAAGTAGAAAGTTAGAAACAAAGTTACAACGGCAGAAATTTAGAAACAATCCAAGAGGTAAAATACAAGAAACAAACAAATTTCTAAAGGGAGAAAGGTTGAAAGTTAAAAACAAAGAAACAAAAAATGTAGAAACAAACAAAATTAGAAAGGTAGAAATTTAGAAACAAAGTCACAAAGGCAGAAGGTGTTGAGCCTTTGACAGGGTACCCCTCCTTCTCGGACCAGGGTGAAAGAGCAGAGGAGGCTGCTGTTCTGCTGAGTTCTTTATTTCACGGTCTCACAGCTGTCTTGAAGGCAGAGTTCGAATGGGGTTACATGATAAAGCCAAGCAGCAGCAACAGGCAAAACCTGCTTCTTCTATATGCTCCATACACTCTATTTTTTTCTTACAGAAGTGTGGATTCTATTTGTTAATTGACCAATAAGATTAACACACGATTCGAGTTTTCGTTTTCTTAACCCATCCTGCTCTAACACTCGTAAGCCTCACACAAGTGTTACATCTGTATTACACAGATTTGCACATACAGTTTCTATCAGCTCTTATGGTTTATGTGAACACTCCATCTAAAACATGTGAACAGTGTAATTCTATCTAGATTTTGTCTAAAGTAAAGAATTCTGTGAAAAGGTAACACTGCTGCAGCAAGAGCTGTGTTTAAGATCTCTGCTACAGCTTTTTCAGGTTTAAGGCACTTAGCATCTATTTCTACTAAAAGTTAAAAATCTGTATTTCTATTTCACTTCGGTGTGGCTCCATGGATGCCAGCTTGTCCAAAGGTTTTAATTCAAACCTAGTGCTTTGGCTTCCCTCTGGGCCTGAGGCCAGAGGAGCCTTCACTCTAATAAGAAGGTTAGAAACAAAGTTAGAAAGGTAAAAGTCAGAAAGTAAAACACAAATTTAGAAAGGCACAAAGTTAGAAATGTAGAGTGTTCAAAACAAAGTTAGAAAGGTAAAAATGGGGAGAAAAACAAAGGTATAAAGTTTCAAAGTTCCAAACAAACAAAGGCAGAAAGGGACAAATCTAGAAAGTTAGAAACAAACAAAGAGAGAAAGTCAGAGATGTAGAAAGTTAGAAACTAACAAAAGTAAAAATGAACAAAGGTAAAAAGAGAGAAAACTTAGGTGGTACAAAGTCATAAAAGTAGAAACAAAAAAGGTAGAAAGGCAGAAGGTCAGAAGGGTAGAAATGAACAAATGCACAAAGGTAGAAATGCAGAAAGCTGGAAATGAAGAAAGATAGAAAGTTTGAATGGTAGAAACAAACAAACGTATCAAGTTAGAAATTGAGAAAGGTAGAAAACAACAAAGGTAGAAAAATAGAAAGGTAGAAATGAACAAAGGTAGGAAGTTGGGGAGGCAGAAAGTGCAGAGGCTGGCAGCAGCCATTCCAGCCTTAACAAGAGCCCTGTGTGGAAGAGCAACTTGTTCCATTGATCTTCACTTTGCTAAGGGCCTTCTGCTCTCCTGGGAAAGATGCAGAGCAGGCAAATGGCTACAGGTAGAAGCACCAGGTGTGACTGTTCTTCCTTCACCTCCCAGAAAGCTGGGGGGTTTCATGTTTGAGTCAGTGGCCCAGAAGGGGCAGAGAGTCTGCCCTGACCAGTCTGTGGGCATGGATCTGTTTTGTCTTTCCCTGTGCCCATTCCCAAAACTCTTAAAACTTTCCCAAAATAGAAACACAAAGCCTGGGGCAGATCGTGCCTGAAGAAAGAGTGGTCTCTTGTTTTATTCCAAGCTGCTACAGAAACAAACAAAGGTAGAAAGGTAAAAATGAACAAAGGAGGGAAGGTGAGAAAGGTAGTTCGAAAATCAAAGTCAGAGAGAGAGAGAGAAAGAAAGTCAAAGTCAGAGAGAAAGAGAGAAAGAAAGAAAGTCAGAAAGAGAGAAATAAAGTCAGAGAGAAAGAAAGAGTCAGAAAGAAAGAGAAAGAAAAACAGAGAGAAAAAGGAATAGAGAAACAGAAGAATAGGGTTTGAGAGAAAAAGAAATCGAGTGTAAAAGAGAATTAGTGTTGAAGAGAAAAAGAGAAACTGAGAAATAGAGTGACAGAGACATCCAGAAACAGTTAAACAGCAAGAAAAAGATAAAGAGTTAGAAAAAGTCAAGTGAAGAATAGACTGAAAAGTAAAGCAAAGCAGAGTAGCAAAGCAAGAAATACAGCAAAAAAATTACTAAACCACACCAAAGGAAGAAAGCAACCAAAAGGGAGGAGGGGGGTATCTTTATTAGGGTTTATTCAACTTGATTGAACGAGGGTTTTTTATTTACACTTCGGCAAAGCAAGTGGAAACAACAATGTACACAAGCACAAATACAATCCATATGCACACTGGTCAAAGTCCAATTGACATACAGAGCAATATGTGCAAGTGCAGCAGCAAACACCAACACAGAGCAACACAAGCCAACCCCCTATCAGTACAATGTAACAATTGTTCTATTTCTGGAAAATTCATTGCGTTTTATTGTTCCAGGAAACCCAAAACAACAGCAGCACAGGGAGAACAAAACATTCATCCACCACACACCTCCTTCAGCTGACACACAAACCCACCCTCGCTCTCGTCTCGAGAGCACCCCATGGGAACGCGGTTCCTGGGAGCCCCAAAATCATCCCGCCTGACAAATCTCCAGCACGGTCGGCACCCAAACCCTGGCGATGAACGGCACCTCACAGACCGGCCGGGTCCCAGATAAAAAAACCCAGCCGGGAGGGAAAACATCCCCAGCCAGCGCAGCAGGTTGTTTTTACTCTGAGTTTAAAAAGTAGCTGAAAAGCCTGAAAGGCAAAACTCACAACAGAGAAGCACAAAACAAGACAAATTATCTTCCACCGCCCTCAGTAGCCTCAATTCAGGCAAGTCAACAGAAACTCAAGAGCGCCACAAGGCAAAGGTCCAGGTGTACCTTTAGATACACTCAAACATCCTGGAGTCCTGGATGTGGGAGCTTTGCCTCGGGGGTGCTCGGTGCGGGTTCGGACGGTCGGGACGGTGACGAGAGATCTCTGCAGTCAGATCTTGGAACACGCGGTTTATTGCAAAGGGCGTGGGTACAGGGGCACTGCTTAGAGCTGCAGCTGGCAGCTCTGAGCAGGCCCAAGAGAGTAAGCGGGTAAGTAAAGAGAGGGAGAGAGAGGAATGAAGGTGAAGAAGTAGTGAGAGAGAATGTGTGTAGAGTATAGTAAGAGTGTCTGAAGTCCTGGTTACAATACAATAAATCATCTTCTGTACTGAATATTCTAATTGTCACTAACCAATCTAATACAAGATACAAATCCTATAGCATTTACATACAGCCTATAAGAGTTCTTATATTACCATAGAGTGTTACATCTTAACTTCTAAAAACTACTCTTTGGACCCCTTCTGCTGAGCTAGTAGAGTCTGCTCTGACCCTTGGACCTGCCTGCAAGCAGAGGGTATTGTTCAATCAAGAGGGGATTACCTTCAGTCAGCCATACCATTGTTTTCCAGTTGTTCAGTAACTAAGACTTGGTATTTCAAAAGGTGGCTTTCATTTCGATCTCGCTTATAGTTTTCATATTCCCAAAATCTTTTGTCAGGCAATCATATTTATAAGGCTTTCCTGTTTGATCTTCCCCAACACCTGGATTTTCCTAGTGCCTCGGTACCCAACGTCAGGGGGGAAAATATCCCAGTTGAGGCTTCCCCAGCCCATCTCCAGGTGTCACCCCCAGCCCTCCCAGTGGCTCCCAGTTCCCAGGCACCCAGCCAGCAGCTCCTTGGTCCTGGGAGGCGTGTGGCACTTCCAAAAGTACACCATGCCTTGGAGCAAGCTGAGCAAACAATTCCACACCTAAACCCTTCAATCCCTGCACGTCAAGGCAGACTCACAAATGCCCAAGAATTCACACCTGCCATGGAAAAGTTAAAAGATCAACGTCTGCCTGAACTGCATTTGCAGAGTCCAATTGCACCCATTTTGCTCTGCCTCACGCTCGCAAATTGCCCGGAACGTGCTGTGTACAACAGCCATGGAAAACTCCTGACACTGGTATCCCGATGCCTCTTGCAGACACCCAGCTCAGGGAAACCTTTGCAGCAAAGCAAATCCTAAAGGAGCTGTTTTCCCCGAGGAAGCCCAGCAGCGGCAGCGCTGCCCCAGAGCACAAAGCAGCAGCTCTGCTGGGGAAGAGCATCCTTCAGTTCCTCTGCTGCTCACTTGACCAGAGAGCTGTTCCTAGGCCACATTCACTGCCCCACCCTGGATGAAATACCTGCACCCCCCCTTCCAAGTGCTCACTGCTCCCTGCTGTTCACGTGACCTTTTCTACATCAAACTACCAGGAACAGTGCCCAGACAAATGGAGACCTTTCAAAAAAAAAAAAAAAGATAAAAAACCTGGGTTTGCATAAAGCACTGAATCTAAAAACTTTTATGTTTCCAGTATTCCAACCATGTCCAGATGGTGAGCAGGTGCTAAAAATAACAACAGAAAAGCACAAGAAGAGACAAATCTTCCTTCTCGACCTTCAATATCCTCAATTCAGGAAAATCACCAAACTCAACAGCTCTATATAGAAGGGGAAAAAACCCCACGTGTACTTTGAGCTGGTGAGAAGAACAGGAACCTGCAGCAATTAAGGCTGCACAGTCCACAGCAGCGAGAGCTCAGCACACATCCAGAGAGGCAATTCCAGCACCTAAATTAAAAAAGAAGAAAAAGTTGATTACTTTTTTTTAAAGTTACTCTAAGTTCGTAAAACCAAACCAACCTTTGCTCTTGATTTTGGCTCACTGATGCACACACACACACAAGAAGCCAACGGTCACACAGGCCCTGCTTGCAGAATTCCTGATCCAAACCCTCGCCTTTTCTGCCCAGCACTGAGGGAAATCTGACAGAGGATTCATAAAGAGCCCTCGCTGAGAGCAGTCATCGCCCCAGGCCTTCAGGCTTGGCAAGATCCTGAAGTGAACGGACCCAAATTCAATTCCTAAATCTGAATCTCTGACAAGTCCTGTTAGAAAGACAGTGGACAGTCCATCAGAACACAGAATTAAAAGGCTGCACAAGGAATAACAGAAGCTTTTCCAGGAATAGCACAAGTTCCTTCTCTCCCTCACCGGTCCGGGACCGTGAGACCGAACCTTGGGCCCCAGGAGACAGGAGAGCTGTTATCAACACCCGAACCTCCCAAGCGTTGTTATTGCTCAGAGAGCTGCGCCGGCACTGAGCTACTCCCATGCGCCTGCAGGGCTCTGGGGAGGGGCAAGACGACCTCCCACTCCTGCCTGGAGAAATTTCAACACCCTAAAAAGTCATTTCCCTTTTCTCTCTCTGACCCACGGCCAAAGCAGCTGTATAGAACGACCCGGGGGATTTATGGGAGGGCTGATTCTCTCAGGAAAGACCCCAGACCCTGAGGAAACAAAACCACCCCAAATTTCCAGCTGGAAACACGCTGCCTCCTGAACGGGAGCGCACAAAACTCTCTAGAGCCAGACAGGAGGTGACAGACCGGAAAAAGCCAAAAGATGTGCTCTGCTTGCATGCACTCTCTGACTGGTAATTCCACAGGAAATTCCCCACGGATCGTAAGCAGTTGCCTACAACTTGTCCTCTGCAATCATGACTGCCTTGGCTTTCTGTGGAAGCGTTTCAAACATCCAGGGAGGGTTCAGGGCCTCGGCTGGCTCGTTTATGGCTCTTCCTGACAGGCCCAGGCCAAACCCAAGCACCCCCCTCACTGCTCCAGCCCCAGGTTCAGGGAAATATTGATACGGCTTAGAAATACTCTCCTTCCCTGAAACTCAGTCCCTCCCTGCACATCCCCTGAGAGGATTTACTCCGTCCTTTGTTCCCAACAGCACCTCTCCAGCGCAAGTCCCGCTTCACACAGACACTGACTAAGCAGACCTAAGGCAATGGTTCCAGCAGCAGCTGCAATCCCGAGCTCCCTGTCTCCTGCACAGCTCATCCAAGCACTCCCAGCAATCTCACCTCGGCCCAGACACCCTCTGTCCTCAGAGGGAAACACAACCCGATGGCACGCAGCTCTGGCACCACATTCCCTCTTCCCTTCTCCCTTTTTCCAGCACACCAGGCTGCTGGCAATGGCATTCCCATGGCAGTTCATCCCAGCACAGAGAAGAGGAGCCTGTGACTTACCCACACCATGGGCAGGACAAGGGGGGCCCTAGCTGGCAGGGACAGGTTCTTCTAGCACAGAGGTTTCTGAGCCCAGAAAGGAGCCTTGCTTTGGCTTCCCTGACTTATTCAGCAGCCCTCTGGAAACACGTGGCAGGGAGGGAAGCTGCTTTTCCTGACACCATTCAGCTGCCAAAACCAGTAACCCCTCCACAGTGCTCCTGCAGCCTTGCCTGGCCCTGGGGCCATAGAGCAGGAGCCTTGTGGGCATGAACCTGCCCCTGATTCATCCCCTGAGCAAAACCCGCTAGTGAAAGGTGGTGAGAGCAACCAGGGCAGGGGTGGTAAGCAAATCTGGGACCCCTTAGGAGAGGCCTGTGCCACCAGAAATGTAGAATGGTGTCTTTCAGTTGAAAGGGACATACAGTGTTCATCTAATCCAGTTGCCTCACCAAACACAGTATCTGACATACAAAATAATAAGCAGAAACCTTATTTCTGATATTTCCTTACTTCTAAGTCTCAGAACTTGCAACTAAACCTACTCCATCTGAAAATTTGTGAATGTCATTTATTAGATTATTTGTAATCTTCCTCGCTGCTGAAGGGTTAACATGGTGTCCTTACATCCTGATGCTTATCAATAATTAAGGACACAGCAGAATTCTTCACTAAAATCTACTGTAGTCTTTTCCAGAACTGATTTCTAATCCTTTCCAAGACAGCTGCACAATTTAATATTAAAAAAAAAAAGTGCTGAACCATATTTCACAACTTGCCAGCTGCCTGCCAGGGCAGACGGGTGCATGGTTCTGGCAGGGAGGGCACAGCCTCAGCACCAGCCTGCCTGGAGAACCTAGCTCTGCTCAGTGCCTCAGGAAGGACCCTTTCCCAGCCCATCCAAAAGGACATAGGCACTTACTGGTCTGGCCACAGGGAGGGGGTGAGTGCTGCAACGGGGAGGCTCCTGCACAAGTTTGGAGTGGGCAAAGAAGGCACAACTGAGAAGGAATGGCCACCTCAGCCCCTCTCCTTCATTACAGCTCTGCACCTTCCCCTACCTGTAGGTCATAGGGAGAGGTGACAATGGGCACTGAGGGAATTAGTTGGCTGAGCAAGCTGGCGGGCAGAAGGTCCAAGAAGCTGACTCGTAAAAAAAAAACCCCAAAACCTAGAACGGTTCATCGTGATTAACCACATATCAGAAATGCCTTCCTCTCTAATGGTAAAGCCACTGACACACTTCTTCTTCTCTTGCTTTGTCATTTATCTCGTAAATCAACCCATCTGCTTTCAAACCAAACGTGCCAAGTAAATATGAAGATTATTAGGAAGCCTTTTTATTTCCCTAGAGCAAATTAAACAGCTGGAGGCTACATTTTTTTTAATATTGCCAAGCTGTTACCAGGCGTAACAAAAGGCAGTTGGCTGCACACACAGCCCCGCAATGTTTCACTGGGCTGATGCAGCAAAATCAAGGAACTTGTGCCTTGCACCCAGCTGCAAATGCCAGAGACGCACCGCTGATTTTATGGCAACTGTCACACCAGGAGAGCTGATCCTCCCAGACAGTGGAAGTACACAATTAGGTCACATTAAACATCGAGAAAATGCCACAGCAGTTCCACATGCCAACTACAAGGGAGTGACACTGGAAAACAGTTCCTAGCTGGCAAGAGCCATCCCAGCATCAGTGCATAATAAACTGCTAAAAGTTGACAGATTAAGTCTGAGGGTGCAGAAGCGTGAGCAATCGCCCAAACAGAGGGATTCATAACATTTTCCCACAAGGCAGAGAAGTAAGACAGGCAAGCACCAAAGCCTGGTTTATTCCCCCTGGGAAGCCACCGCTACCTCCTGTTCACAGAAACGGAGGGGCTGGGTACAGCATTCCTTCAGGAGGGTTTCCTTTAGGGCCAGAATAACAAGATGAAGCAGTGGTGCTCACAGCAGAAGCTTCAGACTTGTGTAGGCTTTTTTTCCATGTACAACACCAAGCTCCTAGCCCTACCACAGGAGCAAAAGTGTTTGCAGTGTCCTGACCATTGCACCCACACACTACAAAGTACGTCCTTGGCCAGAGGTGGACTAGCGAGAAAAGCACAGCCCACTCTGCTTACAGAAAGCCTTTTGCATCCTGTCAGCACCACCTACGTTCAGCTTAGTCCAGTCTTGCACACCTGAAATCAAAGGTAGTTATGAAAGGCAGCTGTTGTCACAGATAACAGACATTCTGTTGCACAATATTTGGTGCTCGCCACAAATTGCACCGAAACAACTTCTATGCCATTGCCACAACAGTGGTAATTCTTTAAAACATGAATAAAAGGGCTCTGTACAGGAGGGCAGTGCTGCATGGGGAGAGAACACATCACACCATGTAAACTTCAACACTGTGAGAAGTGTCAGTCTATGTCTTTTTACTCCCATATACTCCCATGTATCTTGAAACTACTTGTGGAGTCTACTGATGACAAAAGCATGCTTAATTTTGCCTGTGATCAAAGACACAGCCATGATGCAGCAGCAAGCAGTGCACCTCAGGGAAACGTCACACAGTTTTTGGGATGGTAAGTGGGCAGCACAGCTTTCTCAGCACATGAATTAACACCTCAATTCTTTAAAAGTTTCCATTTTACCAGTTTCTTCACCAGCACTAGTTGGCGTGATCAGCAGTCCTGTTGCAATATCTCCTCTGCATGCATCCTCACAGAGCATCCCCATGGTTCACTCCCAAACACAAGAGCAAGGCTATTCTTTACACTTTTAGGTCAGCCCTTTAGCACAGGCCAAGAGCAGCAGCTCATCCCAAAAGCAGCTGTCAGAAAGGCACAGGCAGATACGCATGCAGGAAGTAACCTCCTGAGGTACTGCTGCTGCACTGCCCATGACCAGGTCTGAGAGCAAAGCCACGCACCAGCACATGCTAAGAACCAAGCTGAGGGCTTAGAGGAAACAACCAACCTCCAGGATATTTTGAATTGTGAAACTTAATTTAAGCTACAGCCCAGAACAAAGAAGTTATGACACCCTCATAAACCAGATTTAGTCTGCTCTGTCATGGCACAAGATTACAATGTCACACTTTCACAGAATGGTTAAAGATTGGAAAGGGACCACTGGAGGTCACCTAGTTCCCAGACATGCAAGGGTCCCCCAAAGCAGCTTATTGAGGATTGTGTCCAGATACCTTCTGAATACCTCCAAAGAGGGAGACTCCACAACTTCTCTAGGCAATCTGTTCCAGTGCTTGGGCATCCACACAGTGAAGCTCTTGCTCATGTACATCAGTTTCTGCCAGCTGCCTTTTGTACTATCGTTGGGCAAAACCCAACCAGAGCCTGGCTCCATCCTCTTGGCATTCTCCCTTCAGATACTGATAGACTTTGATGAGGTTCCCTCTCTGTCGTCTCTTCTCGAGGCTGACCAGGGCCAGCACCCTCTGCCTTTCCTCACACATGAGATTCTCCTTAATCATCTTTGTCACTCTAAGCCGGACCCTCTCCAGAGGCTCCATGTCTCTCCTGTCCTGAGGAGCCCAGAACTGCACACAGCACTCCAGATGCGGCCTCAGCAGGGCCGAGCGAAGGCGCGGGGTCCGTCCCTCCCGGGGAGGCTCCGGCGGCCTGTGTGAGGGCCGGGCAGGAGCGGGGCGCGCCGGCCGCTCCCTCTCGCGGCCGCGGGGCCGCGCTGGGCTCGCAGCGCTGCGGCTGCCGGGCCCTCGCTCCCGGCAGGGCCCGGCCTGGGCCCCACCGCCCGTGCGGGAGCACCGGCCGCCGGACCCGCCTCCCGGGACACAGCCCCGCTCCCGCCCGACCCCGGCCCCGCTTACAGCACCTCGAGCCCTAAGTGACAGCTGGGCTTCGCAGGACCGAGCGCCATGGAAAAAGGGAATCCAGCCGAAATACGCACGCCTCACACTCCCAAGCTGTAGGGTGGGCTCTGATGAGAGCAAGAGCTCATCAAGACAGGCCCAGCCTAACCTGGGGGAGACCTGCGACAGAGGAGCTTGAATGTCCCATACCTGGGAAAGCAACAAAAAGCCTTAACCCAAAATTATTTAAGTAGTTCATATTCAGCATAAGTTTTCCTCCCTAATTCCCCATGCCCTCCCCACGACCCCAGCCAGCCTGGGTTTTGTAGAGTAATTTTAGGGCTCCGTGTTTCTGACCAGATCTCATCTACTGTGACATGTGACAGAGCCCAGTGAGTGGAAGGCTCCAGCCCACAGATCCCCAAGAAAATCTAACATTTCCTTGCTGCTCATGCAGTTTTCTCAGACTGTTTGTCAAAAGTTATTGGTGGCTATTTTTTAAATGAAAGGAGTAGAGAGAAAATAGCTTTGAGGCATATTGGGCTAGCATATTGTTCAGACTCTGTACAGGAACAATAAAGCTTTTAGGATCCTTTGATTGACATATATAATGAAGGTAGCTGTCAAACCTTTGTGCAGCAATTTTATTTTGTATTGACAAGCTATTTCACTGGCCAGGGTTTTGCATAAAAGGAATCATTCACATTGTTGTGGTGCTGCTATTTACAGAGCCTAGAGGACAGTGGCATCACTACAATATAAAGATTAATATTCAAATTTCTTTTGAAATACATAACTCTGTATGCAACCTATCCTACGTGCACATCTTCATACAGGGAGAAAGGCATTGTTCTGCAGAGAGAAGGGGGCCTGGAGCTGCTGGGGGTTGTTGTTCATTCACTGAATCATCATGTAGCCTTTGAAAAGCCACTTAGTCACTCTGCAGTTGAATGTTTCTCTCTGGGGAGCAGAGAACAAAGCCTCAACACAAACTGCCATCACTGTTACCAGTCAGTGGCAGAGCTCACAGAGCCAGCATGGGGTCAAGGGGCTGCTCTGAGCAGCCCTTGTGTGCACAAAGCCCAGGACAGCTGTGCTCCTCCCAAAGAAGCTTCTTTCTCCTGCCAAAGCAGTGGCAGGGTCAGCTTGGGCTACCTAAGACAGCAGTTGCTGCTTGCCCACTACCTTTCTTTGATTATGAACAATAACTTGCCAAGAAATCACTAGCCTCAGAGAAAACAGGCAGAAAGCAAACGAGAGGGCAAAGCAAAACATAAAGGAGAGGGGGGGAAAAAAAATACACATAAGCAAGGATGACTCTCACACTATTTGCTATGCAGTCAAGCCCACAAGTGGGTTGTGTATCTGAAGGTGGAAATACAAAAACGTGTCCTGTTCCCTGGGGAAAGGTAAGCAACTTCTCAAATGATCTTTAGAGGCTATTATCAGTCTCGCAGTAGCACTGACATACCCTGTGCCCAAAGCCACAGCATGCACACACTGTATCCATAAAAAGAGATATTCATAGCTCTGCAGCTCATAGAAGTGCTGTGCCCGTGCTCTGGTACCAGTATCATTTAAAACAAAACAAAACAAAAAAAAGTTTGAGTTGCAAGTGAGGGTATGGAAGAACTTGCACGGCAAGAATTTGGAAAGAGCGTGGTAATCCAGCTTGGTCAATGGGCACACAATTTTTTAAGAGTGTACCACGTTTGTTTGTTCAGTCATTCCTATATTCATTTTCAAGTCCAGAGACAGCAGCTTCATGTCTAGCCCCAAAATAACAGCACTGTCTGAGACAAAACCAGCTTGGTCAGGGGTACCAGAGCTTTTCCCAGCCCGTTTATGTAATAAAGCATTATATACAACTGTTGGAAAACATACCAGTTTAAAAATCTTTTATCTATGACTTTAGCCAGGTTTGCTCATCTTTGCCCCAGGGGAAGGGAACTGAAGCTTCTTTCCAGGGCATTGTTTCTCTAGGTGAGGCCTGATGGGCTTAGCATTTCAACAGACTGGGAGTAGCCCCAACAAGATAAAGCCATCGATGGAACATCAACAGAACCAACAGAACGTCAGTGGCCATCTAGGAACATCTACCCCAGACTCTGCCTCCGGCAAAGACTGATAAGAAATTCAAGCAATGAAGATCTAATTAACATCAGAAGCGAAGAAATCCGGATCTAATAGGAGAGCAGATACTAGGAACTACACAACTTGAGACCAATGAACACTGACCCAATTCGTTTCTATGAGTTTTGACTGCAAAAAAGATCTGAAAATTCTAGTAAAGATCATGTGTCATGGAATGATTCTCTGCACACCCGGGCTATGTGCGGATGAGATGATTTCTGTGGTACATCCTGGCCAGAGAAGAAAGTAGTGCCTTGACTCTCTAACATTAAAAATGTTGTTGGAGGGCTTTTTGTTTTTCCTGCAGTTTCAGTGACACAACCAGGAAGCAGAACAGGAGCTTTATGTCCCTGTTACTTGGGTCCTAAAATACAGAGAAAGAAGACAGGGCAGAGAGCAAAGAAGAAAAACAGAGCTTTGTCCTCATTCACATGATAGCCCTGTAAGGCTTTAACCCAAAAGATGTAACTGTATAGTGAAACATCTATGGGGGACTCTCTTGCCTGGCACAGAGGGGTTCTGCAGATAGACTTCCAGGGTGGGGAAAGAGTACCAAGTCGGCAACACAAATTACTTCAGGCCAAACTCCAATACATAACTAGAGATTCCATAGATACATCCAGCCTTAAGCCCAGGAGCAATACAGGTGGAGAGAACGGAGCCTGGGTGATTAAAACTACCTATTTAAGCAGTTCAAGGCAGCTGGAAGCAGCACTGGTGCCTCTGGGTTTCTCTGTTCATTATTTAAGGTGAACATAAAAACACAGAGTGCAGGAGCCCAAGGATGTTCCTCACTGGCTTCAAGCTGGCAGTTTGCTAAAAGCAGCGCTCCTTGGTTTCCTTGGTTTGCCGACCAGCAGTGCCACCTCCCCTCCCTGCTGCCACGGTGCTCAGCCTTCCCCAGGGTTAACAAAAGGGCACGTTACTCTGCTTCGCCAGATTTCAGCTCTGAGAATTTCATTCTGAACAGTTCAGCATCTGCTTTAGCCAAAACAGTTCCGCTATTTCCAGGAATATTATTAAAGGAAAAATATACTGCTTGGCACACGCTACCTAAATTCAGGCAACCTTTTATATGAGGATCTCTAGCTTCAGAAGGGAAATTTTGAAATCTGGCAGAGAGGTGACCTTTGTGGTAGAAATGTGTCTATCCCTATCAAAACCTACCTACCTTTGGCCAGATTACAGAGCAGGGAAATACTGCAGTTAAGGGCGCAGTAACGAGTTCTGAGAACTGCAGTTACTTGCTGTTTCTGCTGTGGGCAAGAGGTCCCTGATCTCCTGCAGAGCTGCAGCTTGTGCTCACCCACTGCCTTGGCCAGTTATGGCTGCACAGGTCCTCCATGGCTGGATGATGAAATTACAGAGCCAAGGGTGAGCGGAGAGACCAGCATTCCATCTGACGCCTACATACATTCCCGTAACTTTCGGATACGGGACAGCCCCATCTGCCACACAGCCCAGGGTCAACGTCAGCATCACGAGTGCTGCGCAGGCACGAGGGCACTGCAGGAAACAAACTGCGACCAAAAAAACCAGGGCCATTACAATACATCGATGCACAGCTGGAAGAATTAATGTCAAGCAGACAACGGCATTGCAGACGTCCCCTAATAACGAAGGCTTGAATCTGCTGTCTCAGTAAAACTCTCTAAACGAGGTTTGTGTGCAGCTTATGGGGAGTTTCTGAAAGAAATATAAATATAGGCCATCATTCTGCAAAGCTTCACAAACCCAAACCCTTGCATTCAGGTGCCATTTCTCGGACTTTGCTGCAAAATCAAGGCCATTCACGTTAAAAGCACAGACAAGAACATCTGCTCAAACTGATGTGTTTTAACTGTATTAGTTAATTATCCAGACAACTCTTCTTATGTCATGGAAATGCAGTTTGAACACTGGCAGATAAATGCTCTTGCATTAAAAAGGGAGAAATCAGTATTTGCTGTTGGATGTAAGCAGCCATTAGAAGAAACAGTCCCACCTTTCACCCAAGCATACCTTCTCCCCATCTTCAGCACATTATGCAGTCCTTCTGTGTATCCGTGTGTGGGATCTCAGGACTCATATCCATATACCGAGAACTGGCATGTCATCATCATCCTGGAGAATGATTTCAGTTCATTAAGTGCTGCTAGGAAAAAGATTATAATTCCTCTCACCAAAAGCCTCAACAGGCTACAAAGGAAGAGTACAAGGAAAAGTTAACTTCTTTCTTCATTATATGTATGCCCTTTCCTCATGCATAAAGCAGGAGCAACACAGAACTTCTATACATATAAAGAAGTTCTATAGATAGATTATATACTTCAGTACATATATGTACGTAGATAGATACAGATCTATGTATTATTATGTACATACTTCAGGTCTGGTTAAAGCACAGCGGCGAGCAGAGGGGGTCTGTGGTGCTTTCATTCCGTGAGAGAAGAAAACCGTACCTCCTGCAGAAGGCAAACTGTCCGTGCAGACTGCAGAAGGCACTCAACAAACAGTTTTGGTTTGTCACTCAAGTGCTTGGTTAATGATTCACCCTGAACAACCAGGCAAGGAAGAAGCGAGCTTGTCCTCCTTCAGTGCACTGGCTGCATTAAGAAGAAAGAGCTCAATGTGGAGCCAGTGCAAGAGAGAAACTTCCCACCTGCACTGCTGCAGGAAACTCTTCCCAGGAGTATGAACTGGGATTATGTATCACAACAGCAGGTATGGCTGGAACTATGGAACCAACCCAGCCACACACGGACCTTGTGATATATTTTTCATTAGCAGAACCCAGATCCTTTACGCAGTAGTTGCCTCCCAAATGTGGAAACTGCAAGATAAAAAGCACATTTGGGTGACTTCTTGATGGGTGACTGCAGAGCCACAGGCTCATCTCAGATCTCCCACAAACCCAGCCTCGGAGTGCCTGCAAATTCCTTTTTTCCTCTTATGCTTCTGAATGGTTAAGGC
Organism: Coloeus monedula; assembly: GCF_965178545.1. Taxonomy (NCBI): domain Eukaryota; kingdom Metazoa; phylum Chordata; class Aves; order Passeriformes; family Corvidae; genus Coloeus; species Coloeus monedula. Next base: position 192,204 of record NW_028120734.1, on the reverse strand, counting down.
AGCGTGGCGAGCCATTTTACAGGGGATTTCAAGAAAATGACACGCTTGATGTTTACATGTTTTTGCCCATGAGACAACTTTGATATGCCTTGTGAAACACATGCTTTCACAGAAATCTGAGGAGGAAAACGACATCACCAAGAACAGTAAAATCTTGTTCTGTTTGGAACAGACAATTTTAACAAGACTGTTTTAACGGGAATAGCATTTGGTAGATATTTTTAAATGTTGGCAGCAGGTTTTGCTAGACAAAATTTTATGATATCATTCCTTGGATAGATTGCTAATCTGCAAAAACCCATCATTTGAGACCCATTCTAACATTACAGAAGTCCCTTGATTTCCATGTACACAAGGTCAGGCCATTTATGAGTGTAAAGTGTCCCCAGTACTTAATTTTTCCAGGTGACACCCGGTGCCACTTGGCTGTTTGAAAGACAGTTTGAGCCAGTACACTTCCACAAAGGACTGCACAGAATGGCCATGTTCTTCTTCCCTTCTAAGAGTTGCATAAGCAGATATAAATGTTTCTGTGTTCAATAACTAAAATTAAGATTCCCTTTGCTTGTAGCCTCCTTCGAGAATGTCACTATTCTGTTTGAGAAACCACATCCTGCTCTGCATCCTATGTGGATTCATTCTGTCAATCCAGGGAGATCAAGTTCAGCAGCCTCCCCAGGACTGCTGATAATCTCCTGAAAGTCCACAGTAAACATTTCTTTACACATTGGATCAGATCTGATGAACTATACAACTTCACACCAGCCAGGAAAGTGTGTGGGACTGACTTTTTAACCAATGCAGACGTGGGGGTACACTTACAGGCCAACTATAATTTTCCCTAGAGAATGCTGAGCATATATTTTTTCCACTCAGAGCTATTGTTCCATGTTTTCCCAGGACTTCAGAGTATGTCCAGCAGTGACTGGAACCCCCATGCAGTAAACCCACTCAGGCTTACCAGGAAGCTTCTGTGGGAGCCTCAAGTTTCGGTGCAGCTCAGAAGCTGCACGCACCTAAAGCATCTCCACGGGAACACGAAGCTTCCCTCGTGCATTTCATTTCTTTATCCGAAATATTCTTCCCACTCAGCCACAACCTAGAAAGGAAAAAAAAGGAAAAGAAGGAAGATCAATTAATTTTGACATAAGGAGTCTTGACTATCCCAACACACTGCCAGGTGAAAAAACATCCCTGCCCCTCTAACAAATCCCCCTGATACTGTCTCCATCAAGTATCAATTATTTAAACGCTGTATTAAGGAGAGTAAAGACACAATGCTTGGAATTCTCAACAACGGCTCAGCTTGGCTACTCCAAGCACTTTCCCACCCGGGGAGCTGAGCAGTTCCAGATTTAAACACCACATTTAATACAAATCTGACAGCAATTTGATTTGATTTGGCTGCCAGCATCGGAGCTGCTTCCACACAGACACACGAGGCTGCTCCGAGCTGCCATTTCATCGGCGCCTGGGGACAGGAACAGCACCCGCACCGGCCACCTGGCTCAGCCCGGGCTCCATCCAGCACCCACCGAGAGCCGCTGCGAGCTGAAATCCTCCCGGCCCCTCCTGCCGGGGAAAGCCTGCCTCCGGCTCCGGCTGCCCCCAGCTCTCACCTCCCGGCAAACAGCAGCTCCATCCTTGGTGGCCGCTCCCGGCTGCGGGCAGCCGCCGCCCTTCGGGCAAGCCGATGGCTCGGGCAGCTCCGGTGCCCGCTCTTCCTCGATGCTTTTGCGTTTTCCTGCAGCTCCCCGGGCCGGAGGGAGCGGGGGGCGGCGGCGGCGCGGGGGGGGGGGGGGGGGGGGGGGGGGGGAACGAGAGCCCGGCACGGCACCGCGGGGCGCGGGGACCTCTCGTGGGAGAGGCGCGGCGCGCGCGGCACGGAGGTGTCCCCGCCGATGCCTGCTGGCCGGCGCCCACGCGCCTCCCGCCCGCCCCCGACGCCGCTGACCCCACAGCCCGCAGCAGCCCCAGGTGTGAGCGGCCAGGATGAGGAGGGGGCGGCTCCTGCCAGAGGCCGCTCTCCGAGGGTTCCCCGGGCACAGCTGTGCAGGGAGCTGCTGGTCCAGAGGGGCAATGGGGGCATCCCGAGTGTCCCTCCAGGGACAATGGTCGGAGCATCCGGCAGGAGCTGGGGAGCAGCCAGAGGCACCTGGGCACAGAGCACTGCTCCCAGAAAATGCCCAGGGAAAACCCCTCGTGCCAAGGGGCAGCACCTGAGCAGGCAGGGCAGCATGTGGGGTCCCAGGGAAACATTCCACTTTCCCCTTTCATCTTGGCAGCCCTTCCCCAGTGCCCCCCCCCCCCCCCCCCCCAAAAAGGGGGGTTATGAGGAGAAAAGGGATTTAAACGGAGGGAAAAAAACTTCCTTTTCCATAATTGTCTGTGTTGAAATTGAGGGGGAATCCCCTTCCTCTGCAATTTTAAGGGCATCAGTTGAAGAAAACCCTGCCTTTTCCATGCTCTTAGGGGTATCACTTGACAGGGAATCCCCATTTTCCATTATTCGCCAGTTTAAATAGAAGGGGAAAACCTTGACAATGCTATTTTATTGATTGGAATTGAGCATAACTCCCCCATTTTCATCATCCCAAGGTTTAAATTGAGGGGAAAGCCCGGTTGTCCCTCCTTTATAAGGGTTTGAATTGAGGGAGAAATCCCCCTTTTTCCATCACTGGAGAGACCTGAAGCAAGGAAAACCCCTCTTTTTCCAGTATTTTAGGGGATTCAGAGGAGAGAACCCATTTATTGCTATGGCATCTATTTAAGTAGAGACAAACACTCCCTAGTCTCTCATTTTAAGGGGTTCAATTGAAGGAAGCTCCCCCTTTTTCAGCATTTTAAGAATTTAAATCTGTACTTCAGGGCACTTCTAGCTGTGTACTGGCACCTAATCTCTCACAAGGGAGCAAGCCCAGCACTCACAAAACCCTCCTGCTGCCAGAGAGCCCATTATTTTTTCAGTTTTATTTATAATGAATACATCCCTAATTAGAGACCCCAACAGGAGTTACACCATGTATATTATTACTATTCTTCTCCACCCTCCATAGTCCTGTGACTCAATAGCCACCAATGAACAATTACAGAACTTAACAAGGAATCATGCAACTCATGTGTCTACGCTGCCAAAACAAGAAGCTTTTTTACCCTTTCAGTAGATGCAGCTGTAGTAAAACAGAAGGCATCTACAAAGCCCTTTACTCACCTGGAATTTAAGGCAGAGCAGCCAAACAGCTGCAGCTCCTCCCAGTGCTTTTATCCCTTCTGGTAAAATTGCCTCCTCCCTTTTCCCGGGCATTGTGGGAACGAGAGGCGGGCCCGGCCAGGGGTATATTAACCCCAGCCCTGGGTAAAAAGAGGCCCATTCTTTCTGTGGGGTTAGTGGGGGTGAGGGTGTCTTCTTATTTCCATGAAGGGGGGGGGGGGGTGTCATTCAGGGTTTCTCAGCTTTCTTTCAGCAGGTGCTTTTGGCATCTAAAGCAATAGAGGCTTTGAAGACACTGTGAAGAAGATAGCATTGAGTGCATAGTTCATGATTTTTGCATCGAGTGTTCAAGGTTGTTAAGGTGCTTGGTGCTTTTTGTATTTTTTTTTTTCTTTGCCTTGTTTTTCTTAGAAGCACTGCAATTTCCTGAAATTCCAGATTGTGTCAGTATTACACTCCAAATGTTTCAGCAGGTTCATTGTGCTGCAAGAGGGAGCTACCCTGGGTCAGAGATGACATTGGAGATGGAGGCTTCTGATAGGTAAGTTAAAGACTGCAAGTATGAGTGGGAGTGGGAGCAGGGTCCCAGTTAGTAGCTGACTTGTTAGGATTTGGCTTGTATGCCACTACACTGGTGCATTGATTTTGGTTTTCTTTGTCATAGCTGACTAAGAGGCCAACCTGGTGATCCCAGTACCTTTGGAGATGGCTGAGGTGGACTCCTTTGCATCCAGTGTGGATTCACATCACTGGTCATCTGAAAGCTAAGTTGGGGGCTGGGGCCCAGAGAAGGGATGATAGCAGGATAGTGGGTTGGAAATTGCTGGGAGAGATTTAAAAAGTAGTGTAGGGGAAAGGGATGCTCTCCAAGGGCCTTCTTAGGTAAGCTAAAGGGAGTAGCCCTACTTTTGACTGCAACTGTAGGGTGTGCAGCGCAGAGCAGTTCCAGTGTGTGTTGTCTTGTCCGGTGTGTGTTCTGTGTCTTTGGCTTCCCTTGGATCAGATCTCTCTACCTTTTACCCTTAAGGGGCTCATCATAAGCATTGGCCATCATCTCTAGCTTCTTGAACTTTCGTACTTCTTGGTAGGATGCCAATATCACTTGTTCTTTTACCAGTGGGCTTGGCCACATCTTGGAATCACATCTTGAAAGCATTGAGTCGGATCTCTTCTGAGGCCTTGTTCCTGGCTGTACTGCCATCCATCCTTTCCAGCCATGAGCTGTAATGTCCTGGGGCTTGTAAGATTGTCAGGATATGGGAGCATTCTAAATGTGGCCTTGTCTCTCACAGCCATCTTGATCATTGTGACTGACAGTTCTTAGAACAGGTCACTGTTCCAGTCTTTTCTTCTGCTCCTTAGAGCCTCTTTCATCCACCATTGCCATACCATCAGTTGTCTTTTTTGGCGTCGTCCCTGTCCTTGCTATCGTTCTTCTTGCCGAGAGCTTTTTTTATCATCCTCATGTCACACTGCTTGTAGTATAATGTGTTGTTTGAGTTTGTGTCTAGCCTGGAATTGCTCTGCTCTGTAGAGTAGTCTTGGGGGGGGGTGGGTTAGGTGGAGAAGAAAGGAGACTTTATAGGGAGCCTTTTGCTTTGCTCAGCCACCTGAGCCACGCCTCGGATGGAGTGACTGTGGCCAGTCTGTGTGGTGTTCAGTGGAGATGTGGGAGTGGTGCAGTGGTGTCTTGCAGTTTCATAGTAGTTTGTCCTAAGACTCACTGTTGTGGGATCCTAGGCAGTTTGCTTTGAGGAATGAGAACTTGGGAAAGGCTAAGCTTTCCCTGTCTGTCTGGGTAACTTTGACAAATAATTCTTTTGCAGAGGGAGAGCATGTAAACCTGATATGAATGGAGGAGACCAGAGGAGCACAGCAGCGAGGTGGGTCAGTGCCTGAAGTCCAAGCTACGGCCTGACTTTGGGCTCTATGTTTACCTCACTGTTGGGATTTTTATTTTGAAGATGTGAAGCACTTGGCACAGCAGGGTATTGGCACTGGGGGGACCATGAGCTGGATGAGTATTGATTCCAGCACAGAACTGGATGCTACTGGAGTTGTTGTATTAGTGATGAAACTATAAGTAGCCTTTGATTTTTTTTTTTTTTGTTTTACAGGTGGTCTGCAGCATTCAAATCGCTACTCCAACATGACAGACACCCTTGCAGAAAGAGGTCACAGTCAAGCACTTTCAGGTGGAACCTATCTTGGCAATGCAACCCTTTTGGACACTTCATGGGCATGTGCCTTTCCATTTTGTTTTGCCCCTTCTCCCCTGGGAAGGTTGGTCATCATTCAGCTTTTCAGGGGTGGTGTTTCATTTTGGTTATGTTGCAGGGCTGTTCTTTGTCTTTGTTTTTAGGAAGTAAACCTGGATATCAGCAGTCAAGGTCAAGTGAGTGAGGTAAGCAGTGACCAGTGGACGCAACCAGTTACTGCTCGGGTGCCAAATTCTGGGGCAGCTCAAAGCATGCATTGTCTGAGCATCCATTTGTGTGTTTTAGGTGGCCCACTTGTATTATGCCTACAGGGGCTGAACCCCCTCATGGACCAGCTGATGGAGCCAGTTTATCACCCTTGAGCTGCCTGTCCCTGTGAGCCTTCCAGAAGTATTACAGGGCTCTGCGATGAAGCCTGTACCTTTTCTGTTTGAAGGTGCCATCTGGGCAGCCTTTGGCAATGGCTGAGGAGTTGTGGAGAGTCGGGGAGGGAGGGAGGAGCGAGGGTCCCCTCAAGTTTCAGCAATGCCACATCACCTTGTCTCCCCTTAACCCAGGGATACCCTGCGATGTCGGCCTCGGAGTGTGGCCACAGAGTATGAGCCAAGGACCGGGGCGTTCTCAGGAGCCGGTGAGTAGTGGAATTGTTGGGTTTTGGCTGATGTGCTGCTGAGTTCAGGCACTGATGTTTGGTTTTCTTTATTGTAGTAGACTGAGAGAGAACAGCCCTCTGAGGGCAGGAACTTCCCAGATGATGAGGTGGCCTTGTTTTGCACCTGATGAGGATTTGCATCCCTGGATATCTGAGAGCTAAGTCAAGGGCTACACCTCAGGGAGGGGGATGAGAGTGGGGTGCTGGGTCAGGACTTGGTGGGAGGGATCTTTGAATTAGCTTTGGAGATGGGGATGTCCACGAGAGGGGCCCTTAGGCCACGTAAAGGCAAAGTCTCGCTGTTGATCGCAATGCTGAGGTGTGCAGGGCAGAGCAGTCCTGGTGCATGTTGTGTCACTTGTCTATTGTGTGTTCTGTGTCTCTGTTGTGGGCATCTTGTGTCACATGTCTTTTGCCTTACCCCTTTGAGGGGCTTATCAGAAATGCTGGGCATCATCCTCAGCAGCTCCTTTGCGTTCCTTGGCCCGACGCTGGTACCCTTGAACCTTTGACTTGCAAGCTCGGACATGCATCGGAATCGCATCTCTCTTTAGCACTATTGAGTCAGACACCTTTTACAGTCTTGTTCTGAGCTGTATTGACAGCTGTGCACTGCAACGGTCCCTTATAACAGATTAGGACTTGGGAGAATGTGAGGATAGGTAGAGGATTCCAACCGTATGATCCTCGGGCATCCATCTTTGCAGTGCTTGGCATAAGTCCTTCTGTTAGGGTCTTTTTCTGCCAGAGTTCTTTGAGCCTCATCGGCCTCATCTAGGTCATGTCATTGGTAATTCTTCTTGCTGAGAGTTTCCTCTCCTTGTTGCATCCCCTTGTTTGTCATCTCCTGTGTCACAGGTGTCTGTGTGTTTGGCCTGGGGCTGCTTTGCCCTGCTACATAGTCTGGGTGTAGGTGTAATAGGATAAGTCCTAGGGACTTGACATTTGTAATGTAGGGATTAGTTGGACTCAAGATGGTATTTCTAGATTAACACAAAATGTCTGGAGCTGCTAAGTCATGATGCAGTACTCTGACTTTTGTCATCACTTTCTTTCAGATGCAGATGGATTGAATCTGTGGCAGAGTGCCCCATACCAGGTGAGGTGGTTCCCACAGGAAGGTCAGTCACCGTTTGTCTTTGCAGGGCAAGTGTAAATGGTGACTGTGTTACAGCTTTGTTCTTCATCTTTATTTGTAGGAAGTAATGCTGAAGATCAGTGGTCAAGGTCGATGGAGCGAGGTGAGCGGTGACTGGTGGCCAGAATGAGTTGTTACTGCTTGGGTATCAGTTTCTGGTGCAGCTCTAAGCATCCGTTTTTGTTTGTGCATTTTAGGTGGTCCACTGGGAAGGTGTCCCGGCCCTGGGATGCTGGAGGCCAGGTGGGTGCAAGCTTAAGCTATAGGTGTGGTGTACTTGAGTTGGAGCGGGGAGGCTGTGGTTTCAGTCTCTCAGCATGTTTTTTTGCTTTGCTTCTCTGCAGGTGCTGCTGCTGCCCTGGGCATGCCAAGGGACAGAGGCGAGCAGGTGAGTTGGCATTTAGGTGGGGCGACTGATAGGTGAGAGGTACGTGGCAGCATGCAAAGCGTGTCCCTTTTCGCTTTGCGGGTATCGTCCGGGCCACCTCCGGAGTCGGATGGAGATTTGAGGTGAGCCTGGGCCAGTGGTGCAGAGGGAGCCCAGCCCGTGCATTTATTCTTCTGGAGGGCAATAGTCGCAGTTTCTGTTTTGTTGTCTTAGGTACTACAAGTAGGTGCAGAGCCTAAGTTTGGAAACGGCTGGTGAGCGATGAGCCTCAGCAGTTATGAGGGAGAGAGGCATTGTGCAAGGGGTCACTTCTGGGACGTGTCATCACAGTCTGAATTTTGTCATTATTCTCCATCTTTTGCAGCCACCCAAGTGGGCTGTGGGCCATGTATTGACATCCACGGTGCTGAAGCGTTCTTTTCTGTTGAGGATGGATTTCGTCTGCTGGTCTTCAGAGAGCTAAGTGTGGGGACTGTTGGTTGGGAGAAGGCAAAAACCTTTGGAATCACAGGAGGCAATTTGAAGTTAGCTGAGAGGAGAGGGCTGTAGTGGGCCAGGCCCCTTGGAGGTTAAGGGAGAGAGGGTTTCTCTTCAGCATCACTCGAGCCTTTGCCGGGCCGGGCAGTTCCAACCCATCTCCATGTTCTCGTGAGCTTTGCATCATTGGATTTTGAGTCTCGATGTCATTGTCCATCTTTTCACCCGAGGAGCCTGCCTTCGGGTCTGGCACGATTGCCACGGTCTAAAGTTTGCCTACTCTTCAGTGTAGCCATGCTTTTGAGCACTTTTGAGCATAGCAGGCATGTGGACATCTTGCATCTTGGCCATTTGTGGGTCGGTCATGTTTTGTGATGTCACTTCAGCCTTTGGCAGCAGAATCCTTCTCTAGGGATCCCTTTGTATCAGCTGGCAGTCGTTGCCTCCTTCTCTAGGCCTACTGCACTTCTTGAGCATCCTCTTACCAGCTTTGGCACTAACTTCTCATAAGGAGTTTACCTTTCACTGTCACGTACTACTGCCGTAGAGCCTTCTTTCCTTCGGCGTCATCGGCCTCTGGCTCATCTTGCACTAGCAATCTTGGGTCCATCAGGTAAAACTGCTGGGCAGTTTCAGTTGATGTCTATGTGATGTGGTCTGTGTCCGTTGTCTTCAGTGTCATAGGGCTTTGTGATGTCTCAATGCTTTACAGGCATCGTTATGGGCCATATTGGCAGCAGGAGCACTTGCATACTTTCCTGGATCGGGCTTATTCTGGCATCTTTATGGTTTTGCTTTTTGAGACCAGAAGAAGTACACAAGGTGTTCCTATCCATCTTCCTTCTCAGTTTTGGTAGTATCTTTTTTTATGTGCCGTTCCCTTGGACTTCTGTATGAAGTGTACTAGACCCTCCTCACTGCAGTGGTTTCGTAGCTTCCGTTGCCTCAAAGCATCCTGGTCTCAAAAATTTATCTTCTGAAGCGTTATCTCAAGTCTTCATGTCATCTTTGCTTATATTTGATGCACTGTGTGTCCATGTGCCACTTATGCTTGGAGCTGCCCTGCCCTGGCACATTCAGTCCTGGCTAGTTTGAACAGTTTTAGAACTCTCCTCTCCTGTCTATGGGCTTTTGGGTAGAAAGTTTATGGGCCTGGTGTGGGGATAACTCCTAGCTGTCAGCTACTTGCAGACTGCCTCATGCTGTCTTGCAGGTCCCTAAGGCAAATTTTGATCCCTATGGTCACTGATGCTACCAATTTTCCCAGGATCTACTGTTCCACATCAAGGAGCAGCAGATGGAAGAAGATGTTAAAGCATCTTCTTTAGGGGGGAGTGTTTCTAGTAAGGGCTGCAGTCAGCGTGTAAACTGAAGAAGGGGTGTCTGAGAGTGTGTCTGTCTGTGTGTGTTGACTGGCTCTAACCTTATATGTGTGTTGTTTTTTGCCTTTCAGGTTCTTCAGTTCATTTTAAAATTTAGAATACGAAGAACCCAGCTGGTCCTGCCCATGCTGTGGGGTCAGTCAGAGGGACACAGGGTTCCTCTTCTCCTTTGTGCTGGGATGAACTGCCTAGGGAATACCATTTCTGACAGCCCAGTCCTACCTGTGTCCTTTGGAAAAGGGCAGAGGTGAAGAGGCGACTGCCAGAGTTCCTTGGGGATGATGGAGTTGTGGTGTTTGGCTGTGCCCAGAGGGCAGGTTGGGCATTATTTGTGTGTCTGAGGACTGGGGAGCTGAGCTCTCAGTGCATTCCCAGCTCTCCCAGGGGTGGGAGCTGGTGCAGGGCTGGGTGACAGCCTCTGGTCGGGGCAGGCCCTGGCCCCGGCACAGACACGCTGGGGTGGTTTGGGGACACTTGGGGAGCAATGGGAGGAAAATGAGGGATGGTGCTGGGCGGAGCGATCGGCCTGTGCTCGTGTCAGCGCAGCCATGCAGGGTGCTGGGATCTGGGTAAAACTCCAGCTCTCCTGGTGTTCAGGGATGCAAGGTCTGAGGGACTGGATTTACCTAGGGCTTTTCAGGAACAAGGGGAAATGTGGTGCCAGAGCTGTGCCCTATCAGGTTGTGTTTCCCTTTGGGGACAGGGAGTCTCTGGGCTGAGGTGAGATTGCTGTGTGAGTGGCAGGGAACAGGGAGCTGAGAATTGCAGGCACTGATGGAATAATTGTCTTAGGTCTGTTTGGTTTGTGTTGGTGAAAACTGGGATTTGGGCTGGAGAGGTGCTCTTGGGAACAATGGATAGAGTACATTTGCTCCATGGATGTGTCAGGAAGGACAGAGAAGGGGAGTATTTATAACCTGTTCTCAGTATTTCATGCAAATTTGGGGTGGAGCAGCAATGCAGGTGGGTGGGTTTGGCCTGGGCCTGTCAGGACTAACCACAAAGAATCCAGCCAAGCCCCTGACCCCTCAAGGCATCTGTGAAACACTTCCACAGCAACCCAAGTCAGAAATCCAGTGATTAGGGAGGTAAAATTATAGGTAATTGCCTATGATCTGTGGGGAATTTCCTTTGGAATTATCAATCAAGGCAGGGCCTATCTTTCAGCTCTTTTCCTGGTGTGCAGTTTGCTCTCTGGTTTAAATGAGTTTGTGTGCTCCTGTTAACAAGCAGTGTGTTTTCACCCTGAAATTTGGGGTGATAGGCCTTCTTTAGCGTTTTTCCCACAACTGAATCATCCCTTCCATGAGTAGTCCATGTTGTTCTACACAGCTGCTTTGGCCGTGGGTCAGAGAGAGAGAAGGGAAATGACTTTTTAGGGCATTGAAATTTCTCCAGGCAGGAGTGGGAGGTTGTCTTCCCCCTCCCCAGAGCCCTGCAGGCGCATGGGAGTAGCTCAGTGCCAGCGCAGCTCTCTGAGCAATAACAATGCTTGGGAGGTTTGAGTGTTGATAACAGCTCTCCTGTCTCCTGGTAGCAGTCCTAGGCGGAGGAGGGGAAAAAAGGAACTTGTGTTATTCATGGAAAACTTTCTGCTGTTTCTTGTGCAGTGTTTTAGATCTTTGTATGATTTACTATCCAGTGTCTGTAGGTAGAGAATGACTTATTGGAGGTAAAAATTGAGATAATCACTAATGGAAATGGTAGGGAAAACTTTTGAAGTGAACTTGAGGTGACCTGTAATGGAGAGCATGAAGATTTTGAAGTAAACTATAGCAATCAGTTGTGCACAGGTAGGGAAACCTTTGGGGGTAAAATACAAGGTCACCTCTAGGTGAGGGAATGAACACTTGTTGAGGTAAACTGAGTGAATCAGTTGTGGAAGTATTAGTAAATTCTGGGGGTGAAACTTGATGTAACCTCCATGGTAGAAAATAAATGAATCTTTTGAGGTAAAAAGGAAGTAATCAGTGTTGGAGAGGCAGGGAGATTGAGAGTAAACTTGAGTCTGTAGTCCAGAGAATGAACATACTGAAGTTAAATGGAGGTAGTAACTTGCAGACAGGGAAAAAATGTGGGGGTCAAGTCTGAGGTAATCTCTAGGGGAGACAACATTTTTGAGGTAAACTGAAGCAGTCACTAGGTGACAGGTTGGCAAAGTTTTGGGGGGTAGAAATTAAAATGACCTGTTGGGCAGAGAATGGACATACTGAGGTGAATATCAGGTAATAAGTAGTGGACAAGTAGCAATAATTTTGGAGGTGAAAGCTGGGGTGATGTGTGGCAGGGAGAGCGTACATCCTGAGGTAAAGTGAGACAGTACTGGAAAGATAGTGAAATATTTCAGGGTAAAACTTGATGAAATCTCCAGGATAGAAAGAGAATATTTATAGGTCAAAAAGAGTAAATAGTTAGTGGGCAGGTAGGGAAAATACTGGGGGTAAAACCTGAGGTTATCTCTAGGGGGAGAGAATGAACATAGTGAGGTAAAAATCAGGCAATGACTAGTGAATGTTAGGGCAATTTTGGGGGGGTAAAACTGGAGCTAATCTCCAGAGTAGTGAATGAATACTTTCTTGTAAAAAAGAAGAAATCAGAAGTGCACAGACAGGGACAGCTTGGAGGGAAAATCTGAAGCAATCCCCAGGGAAGAGAATGAACAGCATGAGGTAAACTGAGGTAGTCACTTGCAGAGACACAGTGAAAATTTTGGGGATAGACACTGAGACATTCTGGAGGACAGAGAAAATTACTTTTGGGGGTAAAAATGGGATGATGGGTAGTGCAAAGCTTGTGGGAAAAACTTGAAATAATCTGTAGGAAAGAGCATGAGCATTTTGATGGAAAAATGAGATATTTATTCTTTGCTTCCCTTTGGGATAACTTAATCTGCACACTTCCATGAGCAATTCCTTGGCTTCTCCTGGAGAAAACCCCCATGGCAGAGGCAGTGTGCAAAGGAGCCCAGAGCTGTGCTTGGAGCAGAGAGTGCTGAGAGCTGCGTGTGCCTCTGCTGCCCCAGGCTGGCAGTATCCCCATGGAACAGACTGGGCAAATGGGATTAGAGGAAGCACAATCCCTTCCTGGAAGAGGTTTTCTCCTGTGCAGGTCAGGCACAGGGCAGGAAGGGAACTTTGGAGATCAGCTGCTTTCCCCCAGAAAGCATCACTCACACCAGCATGGATGACATGACCTGTGCCCACTGCTCACCATGCACCTGGCCAGAATCAAGAGCAAAGGTTGGTTTGGGTGTGAGCACTTGAAATAACTTTGAAAGAGAAGCAATCACCTTTTGCTGCTTCTTTCTTTCTTGCAGATGCTGGGATTGCCTCTGGGCACATGTGCTGAGCTCTCCCTGCAGGGAACTGTCAGCCCTGAATGCCTGTGCAATAACTGCAGCTGCCCAGGCAGGCACAGGAAACTATTCCACACATTAAATTGCCGTGACCCAAGGCACGCCTGGAGAGAGAGTGTAGAGAGTTAGAGCACTGATCCTGCTCCCTGCTTTCCCAGTAGTGCATGAACATGATTTCATCCTGATCCTGAGAGCTCCAAGGACAGTAACAACTGAGGTGCCACTGATGCTGCCACTTTTCTGATGGGCCTGGCCCAGAACCATAGCCCAGCAGGGGTCTGTGGGAGCAGTTCAGTTCCCCCTCCCTTCCTGCACTCTGGGCAGTTCCAGGAGCCATCTGATCCCTTTCTGAGGTTGCCACCACAGCCTAAGCTCCCCCCCCCCACTGGGCCATGATGGCATCTGCGTTCCCAGAGCCAGCGAACGGTTCCAGCCCTCGCACCACTGCCGCACATCAGGCCGGGCTAGGGGAGCTAAAATAAAGCCTGGAACTCTCAAGGGTAAACTGGCACCACAACCACAAACCTCCCTCACTTGAGAGTAAAGAGGTGTCCCTGTATTTACACACGTCCAGGAACAATACTCCTCTAGAGCAGGCGTGGATTTACTTTTTTATCAGTTGAACTGGCACTGCTGCCACCTGATGCCATTAAATTCTCCATCCCCACAATCCCTGGTTACCCTTGGCTGTGGGGTTTTTGCTGTCCCACAGTGAGTTAGGAGGGATCTCTGGCCAGCCTTGTTGCCCAAGAGCATTCAAAATCCTAATCCTCACTTCTCTGACTACTGACTACCTTAAACGCCACTCTGCGTTGTGCAAAAAAGTGCCTTGGGCCCACTGGGAACTGCACATCTCTAACAGCTGTTCTCAGTTATTCCAACTGAGTAAAATAATTATTAAGGAAAAGAGGAACCAGTTAAACCTAACAACTTTTGCCTGATGTTTTCCTCAGGAATGAGTTAGGAGCGCAGTAGCAAGGCCTTCAGACAGGCACAGTGTCTGATATAAACTATATCTGGGCACACATAAAAAATAGGTTATATATAAATAGATAGCTATATGCCCTAATATATAATACATATTTATATTACAGAGTTATGTAAGGCATAAATATCTGCCCTACATATAACCAAAAATATTTATCACCAACTACCTCTAAATTACCCCCTGACCCCTGATGCTAGGAATGTAACATTTTTAGGGATCCTAAAATCAAACAGATGCAGGAAAATAAACCACGATTTTATGCCATTAATTCCAAGATGTTTTCCTGGATGTGTGCTGCTCTGTCTGTTTTTCTGTAAGATCTTGTGCCTTATCCCTGAAGTGCACTCAGAATTGTCAGGATCATGAAATCCATTTGGGATTTTACTGTTGCTGCAGTATCCAGTGAGATGAGTTTTTTCAAAATTATTTCTCTTGGACCGAGCACATCTCCTCAAGTTCCTTCTTACTTTCTGCATCCTGGAAATGCAAAAAGGGAAAAGATCAATGTACAGCTCAAGTGAAACAAATAAAAAGCATCATTTCCCTTCTTTCTCTCCAACCCCAAATCAGTTTTTAAGCATATCATGGAATCCTGGAATGGTTTGGGTTGGAAGGAGTCTTGAAGCTCATCCAGTTCCACTCGCTTCCACTGGGCCAGGCTGTTCCAAGCCCCGTCCAAGCGTGAGTCTGAAAAACCCCAAACAAGTCCCAGATCTAGACAGCCCACTGGCAGAAAACCCAAAATTAATTAGAGCAGCAGAGCCTGGCTTCAGTCTGGCACTTCTCCTTGACAGCACGCAGAGCTGAACGGAGTGGTCAGGGCACACTCGAGGGCAAACTGGGAGAAATCACGGCGGGGTCTGCCCTGGGATGGAGACCCAGCGCCGCGACCGAGCGCCGTCCCGCTCGCCCCCCCTCCGGCCCCAGGGTGGGTCGGTCCCCGCAGCGCGCGCCCCTTCGGCCGGGCTCGCCCACTCTCCGTGAAGAGGGGCGGGAGAGGGGGCTAAGCAGAAGCTGCGGAGACAGGATCCCCTCATGCCGCTTCTCACCGTTGAAGTCCCCGGTGTCGGCCACCACCGTGGTGTGGTGCTTGAGCTGGTCCAGCGCCGACTCCACCTTCTGCCGCTTCACGGGGGACACCGACACGTCCGCGGCTCCGGGGGACTCGCGCGCCCAGGAGGGACGGTACGTGCCCGAAGGGCACCGGCCCGCGCGCTCCCGCCGCCCGCCGCCAATCCCAGCCTGGCTGGGCGGCAGCGGCCAATCAGGAGCGCGGACAGGAGACGGACGAGGCCGCGGGAGGAGCCGAGGCGGGGCAGCGGGAGGGAGAGCGATTCTGATTGGCTGGTTCGTGAGGGCCGGGCGGGGGTTCGCCTTGGCGACCGTGACGCCGCCATCGTCCCCGACGGAGCGTATCGGGGGAGTCTCCTGGCCCCGAGATCTCTCGGGCCCGGAACCTCCTGTCCCCGGAGTCTCCGTGTCGCCAGAACCCCCGGCAGTCTTCCCCGCGGCCGGTACGGCGCCCGACCCGCCCCTGAGCCACCCGTCCCTCGTGGCCGCGCGGGGCCCGGGCGCGGCCGGTGCCGCAAGGTGGCGGCGGGCAGCCCCTGAGGGAGGCGGCCGTGAGGGAAGGCTCGGGGCCGCGTCGGTGGTGCCCCGCTGCAGGAGCTGAGCGCTCTGGGCTCCCTTCCCCGCCGTTGTGGCAAGGTTCGAAATGGTTTATCGAGTGCAGCTCCAGGCGCTGAGAGAGCCCTCGGCCCAGTAAGGCAGGTGTTTTGGGCTCGTGGTTCGCCTGAACTTTATTTAGGCTGTAAAAGAGGTGATCTTGTTAGTGTGGGCCCACTTGGAAATTGTACTCTCCAAAACATCTACAGAAGGAATTACCAATTATTTCAGCTGGGTAATTTAATTGTTAAGGAAAAGAGAAGACAAACTTTTGCTTCTGGAAACAGGATGGCTCTTGGCTGGAAATGTTGGAGAATCCGTGTAACAGGCTCCTAGTCATGGGGTTATGCTGTTCCCTCTTTCTGTATGGTTCCACTTGGGACAGCTGCCACAGTCGTTCCCCTTCCAGAGAGGCAAGAATGTGCTTTTGTGCAGCCTTCTCATGCTTTGCCCCTATTCTTAAGACACAGCTATCCAGGCCGTAACATCCTTCCTGTTGAATGTCAGTCCCCAAACCCAAAAGGAAATGTGTGGTTTCAGACATTCTGCTGAGTTTCTGAGACTCTCAGTGACAAAGCATTATGAAAACCCAGTGAAAGAGACGGAGATGGAGTTATAACTTAACTATTTTAATAAATCTTGTACAGTGCATGGTTATATCATTGTCTCCTTCGCTCAGTTACATCAATGTACAGTAGTTTATAGCAGTGTCTGCAGGCAGTACAAACAGAACAGATGCACAGCTCAGTCGCGTGGAAATTTGTAAAAGTGGCCTCTGCAATAAGGTCTACTGAGCTATTTGTTTTAGGAAGTGCTCCTGTGGCTCCCGGCTTTACAGAGCTGTCATGTACACTCCTGTTAAAATCCCAGATAACCGTAATTCCCTGTGATTTGCTTTCCTCTACACCCCAGGACTAGAAGATGGTGTGTTTCCTAGCTCAACATTCGTTTTTATTTTCATTTTAGAAACTTTTCGCCTCCCGTGCTTGCCATCCTGCCTCCCATCTCCACCCTAATCCGGAGCCAGGGCTTCTCAGGAGGATTGTCCTCTTCATCCCTCCCTGACAAGGTGAGTGCCCTTCTCAGATCCTAGCAGGGCTGTGACTAAACCCAGGATCCTCCCCTGCCTGCACCCTAATTCTGCTGGTGAGAGCAGTGTCCTGTTTCAAATGAAGAAAACAGATTATCCATTGGAGACGCTTAAGAATGAAGCGAAAACTAAGGTGCACTGGTGTTCTCAGTTTTAGACATGAGCTCCCCAGATGCTGTTTTAAAGCTTTTTCCATTAAATGTGCAATGACAGGCACAAATTTGGACAAAGACTCAGCATGTGCTGAGAGAGAAAACCCAGCTGTCCCTGGGCTGTGGGCAGCTCTGGAGCTCTGTGTGCTTCACTGCTTTGCAATCAGATTGGTCTGTCAGTCAAACAGAGCTAGAAATGCAATGTGCCAAACTTGCTGTGGACAGGAACTACGCTGCTTGCTTGAGTTTTGAAATGGTGAGTAAATTTTGGAAGCATAATCACTTAATTCTGCTTCTAGGGAGAGGGATTTTCCTCACCCCTATTTACAGATTGCTATATACAAATGCACATAACTTTATGAAGGAAAACGGGAAGTAAAGAGCAACACCCTGTGCTAAATTAGAGGGGGTTTTTTTCTTGTGGCCATTTAATTTGCGTTAAACCTGCCTTTCCCAGTGTGCTTTGGGGTTTCAGCTATTTGGGAATCATTTCAGCTGACTTTTTGCAGTGAAAATGTGAAGATGGGGACAAGTGACCAACACCCTGGGAAGGGCTGTGGGTGTGCCTGGGTCGGGAGCAAACGGTCAGGGCTTATCTTCTCCTGGTTTGAGGCCCGGTTTGGCAACACCACCACAACATTCCAGTGCAGGATCTGTGCCCCAGGGAAGGGCTGCACAGCTGCCCCCAGCCCCAGCCTCTGCATCAGCAGCGGTGGGCGGTTGGAACTCACCTATTTCCAGATTCAAATCCCTTTGTTTGTCACTCCTGCTCATTTCTAGGCACTGAAAGCTCATTTCAGCTGTTCAGAGATAGCACTAGCTGGTCCATGGATTTAAGGAAGCAGCCAGACTTTGGGAATGTGTGTTGCCATTCTAGCCTTGTCCAACGAGGGGGCACAGGGGGACAGGACAAGGACAGGCAGTTGTCACCGGCCCTGTGCTCGTGGGCTGCAGGGGACACCTGCACTGAGGAGGAAATGGAAATGGAAATAGAAAGGGTTAGGTTGCCCAGAGAGGTCATGACTCACCATTCCTGGAAGTGTCCGAGGCCAGGTTGGACAAGATTTGGAACAACTTGGGCTTGTGACAGGCATTCCTGCCCATGGCAGGGGGGTGGAATGGGATGAGCTTTAATGTCCTTTCCTTAAACCCAAACCATTGCAGGGTTCTAAAGCCTTATTCCTCTGGTCCAGGCTCCAAGCCTTGAGGCTGGCCTCTCTTGTGCTGTGTGCCACACCTGCTCTGCCAGGGGAGAGTGGGGAGCAGGGGACAGCCCTCGGAGAAAAGCTTTGGGGGTCTTTTTTTGCTTGAAGCCAGCCCTTGTACATCCAGCCCCGTGTGAATCCTGCTCTGATCGCATGCACGGAAAATTTCAGTATAAAATATATAGTTATAAAAAAAATACTTCATGCAAAATTAAAACACCTTTCCCAGTGGGACATGGTCTTATTGTCAACCCTTCCCAACAGTGTTCAAGGAATTGTCACTCTGATGGCAGCTGGACCCCAAGGGGAGCTCTGTTGCATCTGGCCTGGGCCAGGAATCATTGCTTTCATTCCCTTTTTTTCTGCACTACTTAGGGCTAAGAGCTGAAATAAAGCAGAGAGACTTTAATTTGCAGAATCAATCCTTTCCTGGCGGCGCTTCGTGATTTCTTGGAGCTCCGACTCCCCTCTGCTTTTCTGGAATGGAAACAAAACAGGCAGTTTGGATTTGAACTTCAAGCTGCAGTTAAGTGACAGTATTTAATTAATGCTGTAAAAGTAGAGCTAGTTTCAAAGAGATAAGTGATATCAGTAAAAAGCAGATTAATTAGTGGAAACAGGGGGATCTTACAGATTTGCTCAAAAGACACTTCGGAATTTTTACGTGTGTTTTATTGCTGGTGTAGGTTTGGTTGCATTTTTTTTCCCCACAATTGTATTTTTTAAAATGCCTGTTTAATGAGCTATCTGACGCTGCTGGTACAGCCCCCATTCCAGCAGGAATTATCCAGAAAAATGCTTACCTCCAGCTGGTTTTTCTCCACTGTGATCTTGCTGTAGACTCTGTTTCCCTCATCACCGCACACCTTCTTCAGCTCCTCTCTGTTGAGGGAGAAGAGCTGAGCTCCGGTGAGGATGCCCAGGTGTTCCACGGTCCTGGGGAGACACAAAGTAGGGAGGTGACGATTGTGCTGCACGTGGCCTCGTGCCAGAGGTGAGGAGTTGGAGATGGGAGGCCAGGAGCTGCAGTGGGACCATATCACGGGGCCCTGGGGCTGTTCCAAGGTGGCAGCTGCAATTCCAGTAGCATTTCAGGCCTTGGATTTAGTTAGTTAACTGTTTATCTCCAAGAAAATATTTATACCAGAGAAAGGGAGTGACTTTGGGCTCTGAACATTCTGGTTATAGAGCCTGGATTGAACAGGGTTGAAATCTAATTTGCAACACAGGCTCTGTAAGTAAATCCAAGTGGCTTGTCCCAGGTGAGATGGTGCCGGTGGCCTCCCCCGCTCCTTCTCCAGGGAAGGACGAGCATTGCACGTGGCAATAGGGCAAATCTTACTCTTTGCTGAATGACTTGGCCTCCAGCCAGGCTTTGACTTCTTCAGTGCTGGATTCAAAGGTGAGGGGCACGAAAACTTGCTGAGGCTTTTCCACTTTGAAATTCCTGTGGGGAGGCTGAATTTTATTGTTTGTGATCTTCTTTAGCAGCTCGTCGTTCAGCTCATCCGTTTGGTGAATAAGTTCTGTAGAAACAAGTAGGGAATGAAAGCAAGTCTTCAGTCAAAAATGCCATTAAATGTTTGTGGGGAAACTGTAAGGCAGATGGGGATGTGGCTCAACATTCTTATTTAAATTCAGCCCAGAAAAGTGATTCCCATTTTCCTGTGCCCCTGTGTTGCCATTTATTTTGCTCCCATCACCCCTTGGCTGTTGCCTGATGTGGAAGCACAGTTCTGTGAGAATCTACAATTGGAGGTTTGGAATTGAGACCTTTTCAGTCCTCTCTGCTGCTTCTAGTCACTAATTTGCTGATCGCAGAGCTCCAGGTTTTGCTCCGCAACAGAACGGAAGCGGCAGGAAGCACAAACTGGGAATGAGCAACACACTCATGATGGGATGAGCTTGAAGGTCCCTTCCAGCCCAGGGCATCCTGTGCTTCTGTGAAAACTCCAGTGACTCTTCATCCAGTATCGCTTTCCCCATGAAACTCCTGAAGACTGTGGAGAATAACTCAGTGATACGAACAGATTTGTGTCCTTGTATTGTGGGGCTTCCTGTCGTCCCAGAAGGGCTCCTGCTTCCAGGAGTGGACAGGGTGGGATAAGGGGTGAGGTGAGCAGGGCCCCAGATCTCTCTCCTGCTCTGTGAGCCCCACAGCACGTGCAGGGTGAGGGAGTGATGCGGATCTCCTGTTTGGCCGGGAATTCTGTGGAACCACATGAAGGAAGCGGCCAGGCGGGCACTGTGTGTGTGCCGGGAGATGAGCAAAAGGAAGTGAGAGAAAGGGATTGACCTGAGCTGTTCCTTAGACACACTTAAACATTTTGGAAGAGAAAGGAAACTCTCTCCTTGGGAGGAGGAGGAGGAGGAAGTTAGAACTGGAGGAAGGAGGCATGGGGTGATCACTTATTGCCCTGCTCGGCCCGGGCCACCCGAGAGCCCCGGCGGTGTCACAAGCCCCAGGGCTGCTCTCTTGGCTCTTGTCCTGCCTGGAATGGCCTCCAGACACAGTGCTGCTCCATTGCTGTGATCAGTAAAAGGTGCAGGGGAGCCCCTTGGGCAGGTCTGGTCCCCCGAGCGCCCAAACCCAGGGGAGCCCAGAGTGGGACACACACGTGCGTTCTTTGGCGTCCTGTGCAGAGTGGCGCGACAACATCTCAGTGCCCCACTTATCCCCGGCGTAGCTGGCAGGCAGCTTGTGGGTTGGGCTGGATGGGCCATAGCCCCTGGGGCTCAGGTCTCCTTTGTACCTCTGGTTAGACTGGTTAGAAAGGGAAAGAAAAGTAAGAATTTTTTTTGGTCGTTTTTAATTTTCTTAAGCTTTCTGCCTCACACCCACGGAGGGACAAACTGCCGTGTTCTCCTTGTGCTGATGTGGGGCTGGGGAGACCTCAGGTGGAGCTGCATGGAAGAAGTTAATTTCTGGGAATGAAGAACCCAAAGCAAAGTCTGAAGTTTGCGCAAGGGAATTCCTAGTTGTGCCAAACGTGTTCGATCTCATTGGAAGGCAGAGCTCACTGCTCCGTAGCTGGGATGTGAAGCGGGACCACTGCCAAGGGCCTGGAGCGGACTGGAAAGTTTTTTGACGTTTTGATTAAACTAGCAGGGATTTATCCAGAAGCCTGCTGGGCCGCCTTAGGCTTTGCCCAAACGCTGCAATACCAAAATGGGGAAGCAATTCCATGCTTCCCTAGGGTGTTTAGAACACTCCAGCTCCACGTTTCTGCAGTGCAAGTTGCAGTATTCAGTTAATTCTCACTTAGATGGTGTTTCCATCTGCCTCCACTCCAGTAACGTGTTCCTGGTGCTGAACTGAACTGGCTGAGGGAAGTGTCCATCTTTAATTTAACCCCCAAGAAAAATCTTGATGTGGAAAAATATGGAAAGCAGGAGGCTGGTGCACAAATAGGAAGGATAGGCCTTATTTGGGAAGACGATCGTAGCAAAATGTGAATTTTATCATAGGAGACTCAGGAATCTCCTGGCTTTGTCTACTTCTGAAGGTCTGTCCTGATTGGTGCATAGTATCCTAAGAAATCAGGGAGGTCTAATGACAACATTATTCCCAGAGGCAGATTGTGCCCTGCAGCTGATACCAGTCAGGTATTACCTGACTACAGACCTGTTTGAGCTCTTCCAGTTTCACCACATCCAGGATATTGTACGGAACATAACCGGCCTGCCCACTCCGGTTGAGCAACTTCCACCACTGCTTATTATCTTCCAACACCTGAGAGAGGGACAAAAATAAATCTGCTGTGGGAAAATGGGATTTCAGGCATAAACAACCAGGATATAGCGGGGCCGAACCATCCAAAAGGTGAAGTTGCCAGAAGGACATCACTGAGGCCAGGAGCTCTAATCAGATCTGTTGCTCTCAGATGCAATCCAGGACTGAAACTTTTCCTGGAAAGCATCAGAATGTATCGTAAGGATGAACAGGAGAGCACCTCTGCGTGCTGAAGAACTCATAGTTCCTACATAATGTCCCTGTTTCTCCAGACCTTTTTTTCCTAATGACTGAGTTTCTGATGTCTTTTTGCATTAAAATAAATAATTAAATAAATAAAAAGCCACATTTTGCAGAGAAACCTTTTCCTCAGGTCACAGATCAGTGTCAGCCCAAGTCACGTCCCACCTTGTCCAGCTGCCAACAGTGCTGCAGTAAGAGAAAGGTTATGAGAAAGGTGCTTTTCAGAGAAAACAAATCCTCGTGGAGGAGGAAGTGGTGATAAGGAACCGACCCAGCGGGGGATGAGCAGGGCTCTAGAGCGAGTTGTTGTCCTCCCTCCTCACTGTGGTTAAAATGGGACCGATGTCTTTGAGCTGAGGAAATGACACGACACAGCACAGGCAGCCTGCTCCAGCTTTGGGTTTGAGCAAAGCTTTGTGTCACTGCTGAGATACCACCAGGGAAAATGGAGTTGGTGCTTGTTGCTATCCCGAGCTCTCTCCTGCCCCTGGGGGACACACCTTTTCCAGGAGCGGTCACGTACCTCCAGGATTTCATCCTTCAGCACCGAGAGCTCACTGGCGTTTCGCGCGGTGAAATCGTAGCGGATTTTGGCAAATCTCTTGGGCACAGCCACCCCCTGGGCCTCGAAATTCCTGCAGAAGAGAAGTGTCCTGAAGTTCATTAACCTGAGCTAGACTGTTGGAAGGACTCTGTGTGGAAGCTGGAATTGTATTAGAGGATCATCATAAACTAAAAATATATGTGACAATGTGGCCAGATTGCAATGAATCTAAAGACAGGACAGGGTTGGCTCGAGCTCACAGAGCTGCTGCCTCCAGTGTAAACTAACCGCCTCGTGAAAGCAAATGGTTTTTCACAGACATTATTCAAATAAAAGGGGAAAGGGGAAAAAAAAACCCAACCAAGAAAAAAGGAAGGTTCCCATTAGCAAAAAAAGCCTACATGAAAAAGTGAGGTTGTGAGCTATGGCCGAAGGGCCGAGTTTGGTGCTGATTCTCAATCAATTCAGCAAATGACAGTGCATTGATGCAACTGTTTTTTTAGTCAAATTTAGTCCTGATTCTTCACAGTAATTTGCCTCAAGAAAATGAGCCCCATATCCTTTGGTGAGTTCCCTGTTGGCTGAGGCCCAGACCTTCAGGCCGTGACTTCTCAACATACTTGCAGTGAGACTGGCTCCCTCTTAATTGCTTCTTTTTGAAGTATGGTTTGTCACTATCATCCTGCTGAAGATGAACAGGGCTGGTGTCTCATCTTCATATATTCTTCCCCCTTGTCCCCTCTCCTTCTTTTCCCCTTTTTCACCTCTAAATAAATTTCTTAAAGGCGATTTAACCCTGGGATAGTCTAATCCACTTTAGTCCTTCGTGGTCCACCCTCAGATAGATGTGTTGGCACAGAAGAAGTAAGGGTGTTCCTTTAGGATCTGATACTGTAATAAAGGGAAGAGAAAGATGAAACAGGCATTTCATGTTTGTCTGTTTTCTCTCCATGTCATTTCGTGAACATGTACTCACACTTGGCCAAGAGTAGTGCATTCAGACACTGCATATGAGTGTTGAAGAGGGGACTGAGAAGGAAGAAGCTTAGTGTTCTGCAATAGGAATTATGCTTTGGGGATTTTACGAATTGTTTCCCTCTTTTTCACCATCATGCTCTTCTTGCACACTTCCTTGTCTTTTGCTATTGAGCGAAAGTCTGGAGGCTCAGAAAGCCCAAGTTTCATCTGAGAAAGATTTCCTGTGTCAGAGAGAACGGAAGGGATTCTGTTTCCATCCTTTCATGCCAGGAAGGATGAACTGCCTGTATCAGGAGGTGCCGAATTGGTTCTGGGTGCTGCTGTAGCTCACAGAATTGCAAGACCCAGTGCTGCAGGAGTTCAAATAACAGACCGGTGGAAAGGCTCAGGGGCCACAAGCTGTGCTGCATCTCTCATGGACTTGCAAGGAACCTCTCCTTTGGTGTCTGTGCAAGTGCTGGCTGATGTGGGCACTAGGATTGCTCTTTTAATCAGGCAGCTCCAGTACCTTTCAGAAAAGAATTTTCATGGCACATCATGAGCCATTAATCTCTTGACTAACCATAACATTTCCTTACTCCTTGGTTTTACAGCATTACTCAAACACTGACATTTGTCATTTCACCAGCCATCTCCCTTGACCTCTAGCATCAGGCACTTGCAGGGGGAAGGATCTGGTCTCACAAATATTTTCATACTCTGATCTCTGTGATTTATTAACCATGAAGTTTTGCCTTCAGAACTCAAGATGCCATTTCAAATAATTTCATGTGCAAAAGTCGAGTTATTGGGCAAAAGGGATCCTTGATAGCTGGGTACAAAGGACAGCAGGACTGCTGTTGCTGTTTTCTTTTCAACTACTGTGCTTGCTGTGTGACCTTGAGGAAATAGGTTCACTGCAGCTTTATGGTTCCGTTTTTGCATAGGGAAAATAAGGGCAGTGATAATTGCTTTCAGTTGTAAAACACTTCAAGATTTATGGAATATGAATGATTCTTACTAAGTGAAAAGTGTTGCAAAGCTGGCTTAGTTGCACACTGTGCTAACAAAATCCCCTATCAGCCTATTGACCCCAGCCTGAAACACTCATTAAAGTTTATAGGACATTTTGGTGGATGAGTTGAGGCAGTTGTTCTGCTGGAAATATCATACTGAAAGCACTTTTAAATCCATCATCCGCTTTGACTTTTTTCTCTATTAAAACTAAACACAACTGCTTGCTCTTTCCAGTTTTCTTAGTTTAGTTTTTGATGGGTAAGTACTCACTGTTAACTCAGCTTGTACCCCCATGGCATCTGAGACATTACAGTTCATTCTAGTCATAGCATAAACACACAATAGCTGTTGTACTGAGACAAAAAGAGTTATAAAACATGTAAGATATCCAATGGACTGGTATTAACTATCAAGTTGCATGGTCACTTTTGAATGTCAAATGTTCTTTTTATGGATACTGCATTAATTTAATTTGTGCTTAAACGTTAGCTAGGCTAGACATTGGTGTTTGAAAAGTTTACATATTTTTCCAATGTCAAAATGTGTAAATTTAGTATTAAAGAAACAAAACATATTTACTTGTACTAGAGGAAAAATACTTTCGTAGCAAAGAAATTAACTGAGGTGCTCTTTAGAAATAGGTCTGGCTTGCTTACAGAATTGTTGCTTATGCAGTAAAGCAGATCTACAGATGTTTTCTTTTTTTCTTCCAGATAAAACTTGGATTGTTTGAAAAGTGGGGAGATATTTCACCATAGTACAAAAGAAGATACAGAAGAGGAGAGCAGAATGAGAGCTTTGCAAGTGCCACGTGCCTGCAGCCTGCTGTCTTTAGCGATGCTGTTCCTTCCAGTCACTGGAACGTCAAAACAAAATATCCCAAGACTGAAGCTTTCCTATAAAGGTAAACTTTTCAGTAGTTTTTCTGATTCTGCCACTTTGGTTTCGATGTGATACTGCCAGCAGTTCTTTTTGTATTACTAACCAGGAAATACATAATAGAAGCCTTAAAGATGGATGAATTCTGCCTCGGGGCAGTATTAAAATCTGGGTTTTTTGTTGTGTCGGGGCACATGTTTCTGAAGTATAAATGTCTTTTAAAAGTATTATTTCTGTTTGCTCCAAGAGGATGTTAACAGACTATACATAAATTAGAGGGGAGTGGTCCTTGAAAGGCTCTGAGGTGCATTGGAGACATTCCTGTGTGGCTGGTGTGGATGATGTGACACATGGAGGACATTCACACCTTCCTACAGCATCAGAGAAAGTTGAGAGCGCTGACTCAAGTGTTTCAAGGGGACTGACATTTATTTTTGTAATAATTCTTTTTCTATCACTAAGTGGGTATGTTAAACTCTTCATATGTGGTTTTCTTTCTCCTTGCCTCTTTGGATCACAAAAGCGTGATTCTCTGCAGAATTTCTTAGTCTTGTGTGTAGTTCTTGTTAAGAATGGTACCGTCTGAGGGATTTCAACACAGACATATTTATGTATTAATGGCCAATTTTTTAAAGAAGGTGGATTTCTTTTTGCTTTGCATGTACAGTACACCTCCACAGGCACAGAGATGTGTCACTGACACTTCCTTCTTTAGTGAAAACAAATGCTCTCCAGTTAGTTATGTTTCAGCTATGTCAGCCCCTTGCCCTTAGGGGAGCTATTTCTGCTCTGTTTTTCAAACTTATGTCTTCCTATGCATTGCAGAGTTACACTCAGGATGGTGTGATGGGACAGGCTGTAGAGCCTTCATCGGGGCTTATGATATGTTTATCATGAGTTTAACACCCAGAGAAATGTATTGAGTAAGCAGAATGACATGCTATTTATTTACAAGCTTCTCTTTTGCTAGATTTGCATGCCACTGTGCATGCTATTCCACTGTGTATATAAATGTGTTTGGATGTGTTTGTGCGAGAGAGACAGAGGAAGCAAGATCAAGGGATCTTGACAACATTTTTATAAATTCAGGGAACAGTTGCACTCCCTGAAGCCAATGCATACAGAAACTGAAAGAGCTGACATGAGTTATGAAAGTTAGCAGTAAAACCCTCCTGACATACAGCCGGCCTTCTCACAGCTAGGCCTTTTGAGCTAATTCCCAAAAGCAGCATATACCATATGGCCATGGCATTTACTGTGGATTTGACACTCACGATTAGTGAATTCCTCTCAACTTCAAAAGCAGATAGCCTTTGGCAAAATCCTGATGGATGCCTTTGGCAGGTAAAGAGGGGGAGAAAGAAAAATTAGTGAGGTCAACACAGGGGAAAAAAAATGGCTGAAATCTTAGTTTAAAATAGTGGCAGAGACCTGCTGGGAACAGTTGGGAAAATGCCTGAGCTCGTTTAAAAAGACAGTGAGCAGATGATTGATATTTAGGCCCTGACCCAAACTTTTCTTAGCAACTTTATAAACCTTTCAGTTTGGCTTGAGGGATACCGTTTCCTGTCCAAACTTATTCACCTATATCCCTGTAGGGGGGGAAAATCAACAACAGATACAGATGCAAAATAGCACATAAATCTTAGTTTTGAGAGCTGTGATGGAACTGAAAAGTCAGAAGAAAGAGAATTACCAGAATTTATTGTGCCTTGTCTTACTTTCTTGGGGGGTTGGAAGGTCTATATTTTTCCACATGGAACAAGAAATAATTTAATGCTGTTTTTTCACATTTATGTATTGTAAATGATTCCAGTATGGCTTATCATAATTAAACTATATTTTGCGTGTTGACAACAGAATATCAGATGTACTGAATATTTAATATAGTTGTGAGAATTAAGTCCACCTTCCTCCCCCCAAATCTTTCAGACAAAACAATTCCAAGGTTTCTGAGAATAAGATGTAGGAGAAATGAACTGTTTTGCCAGTTCTCATAAAATTGTTAGTCATGTCACTGACAAGTCCTGGCATCTCTGTTCTTTGGAATTCATACTTGAACTATCATGAAGAGGAGAATACAGGGCTCTTTTCCTTCTTTATGGAAAACAGATGAGAACTGGCCACATCAGGCAGTTCCAAAAACCTGGTCACATGTGTCTTTGAAGGGAAGGTTTCATCTCCTTTCAGGTGCAATGTGCTTATGGCATAGCTCCATCTTCCCAGAAGAGCTGAGCATTTGCTGGGGCAGGAGAGCTGGAAGTAAGCGGGACTTTGCTCTGCAGTTACTGAATCTTCCAGTTGCATCAATCAGTGGTGGATGGAGGAAGAGGGAGAGGGTAGGGTGGTTAAAGATGTGTCTATAACTGCAGGAGTGCTTCAATAAACCACAGCATGTCAAAGCTCCTTTGTGTTCAAACAGCAATTGAAATTTTAGACCTTCTCTGAATGGCAGTTATAGGTTTCCTTCTTCTCAAGGTTGTCATCTTAACGAATGGGAATCTGTGCAGGAAATGTTAAGATATTCCAGTGAGTGATGTTGGGATCAATGTAAAGTCATACAATGGATTTCCTTTATTGTTTGTCCCAGTCTAAAGATGTGTTCTAAAAAATTGTGCATGTATAAAACTAAAACTACACACAAATCAATTAAAATATGTTGTAGTACAGCATCAAAGTCATATATTTTCCACCTGTGTTAACCGAATACACTATGATCTTTAATCACATATCTCATCCTTTCACATTTTCCCTGATCCATTAGTTGAAAAATTCTCTTATTCACTCAGACTTAACGTTTAGATACTCGTTCATGTCATTACTATCCCAGAAATTGTCACTCCTCTTGTGATGTTTTTAGGGTGCTCTCACTGCATATACCTTACTTATTCTGTGTATCTTAGATACTTCTACAAGATTGAGGTGCTTTTACTATTACAGCTTTACTATTAGGAGAAGGTAACAAACTGTCTTCTAATAGAAGATTATGATCTTTAGAAAACCAGGGGATGATTTTGAGTAATATTCCATATTTTGACTCTCTTTGCCCAGTACTGCTTTCAGTCTAAGACCAACAGTGTGTATTTATCACTCATTTTCATGTAGCTGGAGATAACCTGTGACCTTCATCCAAACTGCAGAACTCCACAAGCACAGAAGTGATATTCAGCTTCCCTAAGCAGCACGTCCTTGTTGTCTGCTGCCTCATTTAACATCCTCATTCCAACCTCTAGAGCAGATGCAGAAGGTTTTCATATACCAGTCTAATTCATTAATGTCATTTTCAGGACAGCATCAGTTCTGTTACTAAAGAATGGAAGGCTCAGTGTCCTAATTCATGTATGTTTAATTCATACAGTGTAGACAGTCTTGTTTCTGTTAGATCTTCTGAGTAATAATTTTTCCTAATTCATTGGGAGGTCCTTCCATAAATATCGTGTGTGTGTCTTTTTAGATTTTACTTCATAGGGAGAAGTAAAGAATAGCCAGACCAGAAGGTTGATTGCCTTCTGAGAAAAAGAAGAAAAAAAAGCAAATTTTTCTCAATTTGTGGCTATCCTAAAATTTTCCTGCCGAAAGAGAGAATCCTAATTGCAAATTTAACCCTATTGATTTGATTTACTTGGCTGCTTTTCATGGACATTTTAGTAAGTGTAGTCTGTGTTCTCAGTGAATGCATTTATATTACAAAAGTGTGCACCCTAGTTTCTTGGCTGGGGGGCATGCCCTAGCCCAGATTTGGACATTGTCACCAGTGACATCCACAAACATCTATCATTCCCGTGTGGGAATGTGGCCATTCCCCAGAGCAAGCCATGCTTACTGTGACAGCGGTGACTTGGTCAGAGGACCAGGAATCCTGCATTGTGACACAGTACAGAGGAATAAGCAGGACTGAAGGCAACGTTTGGCTTTTAAAGCAGGATTTACTTAGCACTGTTAGAAACGACTATGGTAGTAATTTACATCTAATAAACAAAAGCATTATTCTCAGCTGATTTGTTTTTCTCCATATAGAATGAATTAAGATGCAGTCTCATTCTCACTGAAGTCATGGCAAGAGTTTTTCCACTGAAGTAAATTGAAGCAAGATCAAATTCACGCTCCTCACTTTTTTCATCTTACCTAAATAAACTAAAGACAGGTAGTTCTTTCTCCTCTGCTGAAGGATGACAGTGCTAAATCATCAGCTCCACATGGAAATTAGCCATGTTTAAGGATTGTTTAGTTTCACGCAGTGTTTTGCGCACAGGATTTTCTTCCCCCAGAGTGATCCATTCTTAAAACATGGTGAAAAAGCAAACAGAGAACATTTTGGTGCCAGGAATTCTTTTGAAAATTTGACTGGGTGAGTGCATTTCCTTAATGTTCAAAAATTATCCTTTGACCATGCTATTTAACAGTGTCAAGCATTCTGTTCTCTATATTGTTTTTGCTTTAAACCTGTTTCATTTTAGAACTGATGAGATGCTTAACTGTTGCATCAGAGCAGTTAGTTTGTTCAGTTTCAGTACAGCTGGCTTATTTCTATGTCATGCATCATTTAATTATACATATAAAACATAGTTAAAATTGTACAGCTCCATGAGCCTCACTTAAACTGTCTGTGGCACTGCAGTAATCCCAGTACCCTGACGGGGTGTTGCACAGCTGTGACTGGTTGGAATGTGGTAAACTGGTGATGTGTAAGAGAGCCTAGAAGTGAGCTTGCATTTTGCAGCTGTGCTTGCTCTACTGGAAGAGGAAGTTAAACCAGAAAAAAACTGCTCTTGTGGCAATATCAGCATCTGTAAATCTGAATGCTTAATGAAAATCAAGGAAAATGTGCTGAGTGAGGAAGTGGTGCTTTTCCCTTGTTTGTCATTTAATTAATTTTTGGTGGTTTGTTATTTCTCAGAAAAATCTATCTCAGATTCCTCTGTGGAAAAACATGAAGTGTTTATGTGAGAGTGAAGATCCTAGTATTGGATGATTGTCTAGATATGCAAAAGACTTTGCCTGTTTTGTCTCAAAAATGCTTTCTGGAGGCAGTGATCATTGACACTTAAAATGTACCCTAGCTTGAAGATGGATGGGCACTGCTGTCCATGTGTATATGCTGTCGACTGAGTATAAACTTGAAGGCATTTATTACATCTTAGTAATGGGAAAAGCAGCAAATTTCTTACAGACATTTTTTTCCTTTTTTAAGCTAGTGAACTTGAAGGTCAGATTCAACTATATGTTGCATTTTCTGTCATATAATTATCATATCTATAATGTCCTGAAGAGCAGCCTCCAGTCAGTGACATCAACAGTTTACACAGCAGTTGAACTAAGAATAACCTTGGAGAACAGACCCATGTCAACCTCTTATGAGTGTAAACTGTAGTTCACAACAGTTTCTGTTTTTTCATGATCACAGAAGGGCCTCAGTTGGATAAAAGAAGAATTGTGTTCAAAAAATACAAAACTATTCTGCTGAATGTTCACTTTACTGTATCTCAGAAGAGGAGAGGAAACAAAACTGAAAGAGTAATACTTAATAAAGTATTTTTGCTCCCTTATAAAAAGAAGGACAGGACAACATCAAAAACAGCTTCCCTAGAAGAATGCAGGGAAGATACATGATAAGTGGCATCAGCTTGGAAGAGGGATCAAAACTCTATCTTTGATTACTTTTACTAATGACATCTGTTTAAGCAAATCCAATTCAGAGCAGTTTCAGGAATCCCAAACTTGTTCTCTTTCTGAGCACTATTTGGAGGGCATGATCTGCCTGACATCAGTGTCTGTCTAGCAGTGGACATCTGTGGTCACTGTGCAGGTGCTCGATTCACATCCTGTTTCCTTTTCCTCCCTCCCCATTTCTGCAGTTCCATTTATAGGTGAGTTCCCCAAAGAAGAGCTGAGGAACATAGGGGATGACTCTTCCGTACTCACAGTCCTTTGGAGATAAATACACAGAGATAGCAGAAAGAGTCAGAATTTCCTTTAATAAACCAGCGCAATATCAGACAGGAAGGGCCAGGAAGTGCTCCAAGAGCTAGAGCATTACACAGACGGGCTGGGAGGGCTGGGAATGTTCAGCCTGGAGAAGAGAAGGCTCTGGAGAGCCCTTAGAGCCTTTTCCAGTGCCTAAAGGCACCCCAAGAGAGCTGGAGAGGGACTTGAAGAGCCTGGAGTGAAAGGACAAGGAGGAATGGCTTCCCGCTGCCAGAGGGTGGGTTTAGATGGGATATTGGGAAGAAATCCTTCCCTGTGAAGGTGCTGAGGCCCTGGCACAGGTTGCCCAGAGAAGCTGTGGCTGCCCCTGGATCCCTGGCAGTGTCCAAGGCCAGGCTGGACAGAGCTTGAAGCAACCTGGGATAGTGAAAGGTGTCTCTGGCCATGGCAGGGGGTTGGAACGGGATAATCTTTAAGGTCCCTTCCCACCCAATCCCTTCTGTGATTCCATGATTCCAGCATCTCTACACACATGGAGAGCCAAAGCGCAGTGCAGCATCTTTGGCACCTGATCCTTAAGGTCACTTTGCTGGGCTGATGTTGGGAAACAAGACCTATGGATGGACTGATGAAGTCAGTCAATATTTTTGCCTCCTGCGGTGGAAAACACCTGCGATTCCTTTCCTTGCAGAGCTGCTGGGGGTTAAACAGCAGACAGTGCTTATGGGAATAACCCCTCAGCTGATCTTTGTCTTCCCTTGGTGGTTATTAACAGTGGCAGGGAGTTGTCTCCAGGATGCCCAAACGTCCCAGTGTCACTGTACGTGTCCGTGTGCGTTCATGAGGTTCCGAGGTGGGAGCCAAAGCTCCGGGCGTGCGGATCCATCACCTATTTCCATGTGGAGTGATGTTCTGTTTGAAGGCATCCCCGACCTGTGTCTGCTCAGCCGTCTGGCCACGCTTGAGTGAGGAGTTCCAGTAAGGATATCCATTGGCTGAGGAGAGCTGGAAAGGCAGACATGGAGTCAGTGTTACCAGGAAAGGGGAAAGCTGATCGGAGAAAAGGAGAGGGATAGTGGTAGATGAGTCATGGTCTGGCAGATTTTGGTCAAGGTGTTCTCCAGGGAAGCCTGTGTCCCTGGAGCTCAGTTACGCTGTAGGGTGCTGTTGCCTTGGATTGGGAGAGGCTCATTATTGCTGCCCTTTTCCAGCCTCATTTGCTTTCTGTATTTAACTGGGGCAACCAGATCCAACTGAGTTTTGAGCCAACTACTTGTTGCACGCCACCACTACCCCTGCAGCTCCATTTCTCTGGAAAAGGGGGAGGGAGAGTGAAGAGACAGGGACACAGGACTAACCTTCCTCTTGCAAGTGTCCAATGTCTATTTCCCAGGGAGCTCCACGGAAGATTTCTGTGGGTGGTTCCCAGCCGTTGTGGAATTTGGGGATGTAGGTGGGGATGTTCGTGTCTCGGGGCCACTCGGCTCTAGGACAGAAAGTGGGAATATGAGGGGACATTCACGAAGAATGTGTCTTTCAGGGCATCCCCTGAAAGAAGAAGCAGGAGCATCAGGGAATCCAAGCATCCCGTCTGCGTGGGGAGCCTGGGGAGATGGCAGCTCTGTCCTTACCTGGATCTGGTCCATGTCTCCCCCAGGGAATCCCAGAGGTTTATCTCTTTGGGTGTCAGGTGTCCTCTCAGGAAATCGGTGGTGTCTTTAGAAAGCAGTGGGCTGAGGACAGACGGGGCCAGCTCGGGGCCACCGCAGCTGTTGATGATCTGGGTCACACACAAACCACACAAAGAGGAGAGAACTTGCAGGAAACGGTCAAAATGTCAAACCAGGGACACACAGATGAGCAGGAAGCAAAGACAAAGCTGATCCTTGGATCAGCACAGTCACTGCAAGAAACATCAACCTAAGTCTTTGAAGGAGACTGGACAGTTCAAGGGAACATGAGATTTTTTTGGATTGGAGTCAAAGGAAGAGCTGATCTACAAATGAGCTGTTGTTACAGACGAGTGAAGTGTCAGAAGCTGACACTTCAAAAAATGGAAAGTATCTTGCTATTCCTTTGTGGCTCCTTTTCCAAGTTGGGATTTCTGCTTCCAAGCATTTTCAGTGCAAATACTGAGCCGTATTTGCCTGAAGGTGAGACCAGACAGATTCCCAGTGGGGATTCCAGCTGGCTGCCCCTTTTGTTCACAGTAATGCCTTATTGACCCGGTGGAAGGATTCATATTTGCTGGGAGTCCTGTATTTACTTCAAGCTTCAAACCGGATCAGAGGCCAGGAACAATCGGCATCGCTTCTGGAAGTTCCTGAGAAAGCTGTGGCCAGGTATGAGCAGTTTTCCAACCCTGTTGCACAATCTATCTACTTGTAAGTGTGAACTAGAAATAAAAGGAGTTCCCAGTGAGACCTGGGAATAAGATTTACCAGTTCCAGCGGCCTGAAGAGGAAATGCACCAACTCTGAAGCACGGGGGTTTTGGATGTGCTTCCTTAGTTTGGCCTGAAAAGAGAACGTAAACACAGTTTAACCCTAACCTGAGTGTGCCTTCTCTTTTCTGTCACATGGGGCGAGTGTTGTGGACTGATGAGAAGAGTAAGGGATGGAGGAGTAGGAATCATTCATTTTTATTTTGTGTCCATTTCTAATTCCCAGTGAATTTCAGGCGGGGGGGAATACCCTCTCTGTTAAATCAGTGCCTTTAAAGCTAATTTGAACAGACACAGAAGACCTTGGCTTATTTTGAAAGTCCTAGTGAGGAAGGGCCAGGATTGCTGGTGCTTCTGCCTCTTGCAGGGTTGAGAATCCCACTAGTTCCATGGATGAAAACAACAGGATAGGTGTTCTGAGGGTCCCCTGGCAAACTGCTGACAAGGGAAAGTCTCCACCAAGGTCTTGCCTGGGGCACCCGGAGCTGCCCTGGCCACTGAAAGGCTCCAAATCCAGTGGTATTTGAGGTGAGCTGTGGCAGAATGGAGGAGCAAACACTTGGGATTGATTTACTGCAAGAACTGGGTTTCAGTAACAGCAATCAGCTGAGCTGTGGTGAGAAACCTCTCCAGTTTGTGCTCCCATTCAGCTCCTTCTCCTGTCCTGGACTCCTGGCACTGTTGCCATGGGAGACAGGCTCCCCGCTCCTACCGAAATGCAAAGCATTTGAAATGCCGGAGATGAAACATTAATGTGGAGTGGGAAGTGCGAAACAACTGCTGGCAGCAGGGTGACCCAATGAACGGGCACTTCCCAGGGACTCGGCAGCCCCATGGTGAGGAACGTGGCAGGACCCCACCACAGTGTCCCAGCTCTGCTGCGTGCTCCACCCTGGGCTCTTGCCAGGAGATAGCTGCTCCTTCTGATTCTGAGCAGGCACAAATTAGCCGTATTTGCTTCTCAAAGAAAAGGCTGGAGCTTGGTATCCTGCTTTAAGGTTGTTTACAGTCTCTTGGTTTTCCTTATTAATAACTGCCCAGGAAGGAGCTTGTAGGATGTGTTCGCTGGACAAGTTTGGTCACAACTGACAGAATTCCTGCTGCAGTGGTGAGGCAGGGACTGAGCCTGGTTCACTGTCCCCAGAGCTCGGGTAGTACAGGACAGTCAGGCCAGTAAAGCCCCTGCTCAGGGCTGGGAACGAGATCCTGGCCAGCTTTCCCTCTCTGCCCCTCTCTGCAGTCCTGCTGGCCTATGTCATGCCCTGGGGCCACTCTGCCGTTGCTCAAATGGCCAAAATCCACTCATCCAGGAGTGGGAAAGGGAGGGAGGGCACAGGAATTCATCTTAGGTGGTGAGGCCTGGAAATTTTCAAGGCAACAAATTGATCTTTGGATAATTACAGCAGAGCAGAGAACACGGTGCCATGGGCTCTGGTAGGGCTGTGCTCAGCTCTTTGTTCTCTCCCAGGTCCAAAAGTGTGACCAGTTCCAGCAGCAGCAGCAGCAGCAGCAGCAGTGACAGCTCAGCCAGCGACTCCTCTGACAGCCAGGACTCCTCTACCTCCTCCGAGGACAGTGACAGTGAGGACAGCTCCTCCTCTGTTGAGAGTCTTTCTGAAGAATGGCTAAAAAGCAAAGGTCATGATAACACAGCAGGCTTAGTAAAGATGCAGACACTGAGTCCTTGAGCAAGAGGTTGCATAGATAACAGAATGTGCATTCAGATAAGTAAGAAGACAGAAACCATACGGAAGAGGAAGATAAGACCACCGTGTTTGCAGATCCCACGGAATAGCTCCCACCAATGAGGAGCTCGACTTTTGCAATATGTATGAGCTAATTAAAGGTACTATAAGTAAGTGTAGTTTTGAAAAATAAATCGAGACTTGCTGAACATGATGCCTTGAGTGCTTGTCTCCCGCGACTCCACCCAACACTCCTCCTCCTCCCCCTCCTCCTCCTCCAGCAGCTCTTCCTCCTCCTCCGACTTCGACTCGGATCCGAGCTCCTCCAGCAGCAGCAGCAGCAGCAGCTCTGAGGATGAGCCCCCAAAGAAGAAGAAGAAGAAATAGCTGGGGAGCTGCAGGACTGGTGTGGAGTGGGGGACAAGCCCCTCCCAGGGGCTGGAGCACACGGCTGCCAAACATTCAATGGTCAACATTTCTACTGCTCACACTTTCCAAGTGTTTTGCCTAGTTGTTCCTAGGACATGGAAGGTATTAAATGGCTTCCTGAGACGTACTGAGAGAGTATTTTTGTGCTTTATCCTTTTATGGAAGATTTTACTTTTTTAGTTCCAAGAAAAATTAAAAAAAAATCTATCATCAGATTCGTTTCCATGAGCTGAAGTCCAGTAACCTGGATGCTTACATGCTGGAAAGCAAAAGCTTTTTATTGCAGGTTATGTTGTGCATCGTGTGCTGTTCCTCTGTTAATGACAGCTTCACTTCCATTGAGAAAATCCTCTCCAACTGTTAAAAGCAGAAGTTTTTCAGCGCTGCTGTGGAGCTGTGGCATAGTTGAAGCTGAATGCACAACGTGTCCCACACAGAGCCTCCCATCTCATCAGCTGGTGCCAAATGGATTCTGTGCTGCTGAGCTTGTGTTCCAATGGCTTTTCCTGATGCTTCCAGGTCCAGTCTTAAGTGCACCATCCAGCTGAGCTGTGTTGGTTTGTTACTGATCAATGGAGTGCTTGTCCTGCCCGCAGGCTCTGGGCTTTTCACTCCCCTGTGGCCTTGGCTCGTGCGTTGGAAGTGTTTGCTGAGACACAGAGTGTTGGTGGTGGGAAGCAGCAGCTCAGTGACTTGGGGCTGCTGCTGCTTTAGGAGTTTCATCTTTGTGCCTTTTTTTTGTCAATTCGGTGTGCCCCAGTGAGACAAGGGCTGCAGTGGGTGTTCTGCAGAGCTCCAGCTCAATATTGCCACGCAGCAAAAGCAGAGAAATAATAACAGCCACAACTGGGCACTGTTCTCACTGGATGCTCAGTAAAAAAGAGACTCCTTGAAATAAAGGGCTCAAAGGAAAGTGTTTCCCTTTGCATGTGTGAAATGCAGGATTGCCGAGTGACAGTCTGCAGAAATTCAGTCATTCTTTGTTTGTGGGAACTGCCCTGGAGAAGGAAGTGAATGCAAAAGCCCCAC
Organism: Coloeus monedula; assembly: GCF_965178545.1. NCBI lineage: Eukaryota > Metazoa > Chordata > Aves > Passeriformes > Corvidae > Coloeus > Coloeus monedula. The sequence continues at coordinate 155,398 of NW_028120734.1, read as the reverse complement.
AAGCCCTACAAAAGCAGATGCAGACAGGCTGCAGAGCAGGGATTGCTGGATGCAGAGTGGGAATTCGTTGTTCTTCTGGTGCATTGAAGCAGTTGCCATTAGGATTTTATTTGGTGATGCAGTCTCCTGAATTTCTTCTTGTCGGAGTGCCCTTTGTGGGGAGGGGGCATCACTTGTGGAAGAATTCTCAAGTATCTTGGTTTAGGTAGAATACAGTAACTAAAGTATTTTTAATAATTTTTATGGAAAAAGTAGTGCGTAGACTTCCTTTGGAATAAACTGTACTTCTTTAAATGTTTGTGCGTGTGTGTCTGTGTGCACTCCTGTGTTTTACAGAACACGCTGCAGACTGTAAATAAAACTACCAGAAAGGTGTTGAAGTCTTGTGGACTGAATGTACCATTTAATGGGAAAGGGAATAAATTATTAAGCAGCAGTTGCTAAGTGGATGCTTCCTGCAAATATCTGAAATCTTTGTGGTGTTTGTGTGCAGGTTTCAGCTGGAGTTGCCCTGGCATTGCCTCCCAGAGGGGCAGGATTGCTCCCCAGGAAGTTCTCCAGCCAGAAGTCCCTCTGGATCCAGATTATTTTTTTAAAAAAGTTTAGTTTGTCTTGGCTTTTTCTTTTTTTCCTGCCCTTTCTGGTTTGTCTCTCCCTGTTCTTCTTTTACAGAGGAACCCCTCCCCAGCCTGCCCAGAGCCGCAGCCTCCTTCATGTGCCGCTGCCTCACTCGCTGCTGCTGGTGCTGGCTCAGGAATGTGCTCAAAGCCCGGCTAAGCAGGAATTGTTCCGGGCCTGCTCTGTTGAATCGCTGCCGCCGCGAGCAAAGCTGCCCCTGCTCCTTGAGGGGAGCGCTCGCTGCAGCCCGGCAGGAAAAGAGCCCAGGAAAAGCCGCGCCCTTTGCAGGAGAAGCGCTGGGAGCAGAGGGGAGAGCGGGAAAAGGCAGCGAGAGCAGCTGGGCGGGCGGGGCGGCATCAGCGCTGATCCCTCCGCGGGCAGGAGCGCATCACAAATAGTCCCTCCGGCGGATCACTCCGCGGGCGGGCGCCATCACCGCTAATACAAGTATTTGTAAATTCAAAAGAACTCATTAACACAGAAGAAAGCAAGTATGCTTCATGCTGGGTGGGAAACATAGGGTCTAAGGGATAAGAATTTTAAAGTTGTTGGTTTTTTTTTTGTTGTTTTTTTTTTTGTTTTTTTTTATTTTATGAGAGAACTACATATCCCATGGCACCCACAGAGTTCAGGACGGGTAGAGAGGATGAAACAAACTTTAAAGAGAACCTTAACTGAATTAATAATTGAAACTCAAATGTCATGGGGTATGTAGTTCTCTCATAAAATTAAAAAAAATTAATATAAAATAAACAACTTTAAAATTCTTATTTTATTATTATTCCATGTTCTTCTCCCCCTCCTGGATGAGGAATAGGGGTCGGTATTTGCGGCTGTGCACTGTAAGGAAATAAACGAGGAGTGGCTGAACCTGCCATCGCAGGTGGCTGTGATCTGGCCACTGGAGGAGAGGGTGCAGTGGATCTGGGTAGGGTACTGCCAGCATGCGGGATGGGTGAGGGGTGGGGACCCAGTGCTGCAACCTCTGGAGGCAGATAATCTGCACGTTCTCTGAGTCGGAAATAAAGGTGACGAACAAAGTCATCCGAAAGCTGAAAGCGACGGTGGAAAAATGAGGGATCAGATGCCTGTTGTGGATTTCGAAGCTGTGAAGAAGGCATATGAGAAGTTGGAGTTGTATTGGTTGTTGTAAAAAAAGGAGATGAAGCTTGGGAAGATAGAGGAATGCTTTCTGAAGCTGTGCTGGTCACTATATCCTTCTCACTGAAGTGTTGAGCAGGCATTTGAGGATGAAAAAGTCCCATAAAATCAGCTGAATGTCCCTGAGAAGTTCGAGAAGAATGTGCATGAAATGGAATGTCTCGATGCGAGACGTCACTATTAATAACACGTGCTTGGTCCTGTTGTGATGGAAGAGGTGTCCACGTATAGTTGAGAAAGTCCTCTTTCTGTTCTGGAGATAAAATCGTATTTGTTTCGCTGAAATGGCACGGGAAACATGGTTCAGCATCGTGTGATTGTTGTGATAATCCTCTGAGTGGTGTTATCAGAGTGATGATAGGGGGTACATGCCGTGGTGACACGGCAGCTGTTGAAATGTCTCTGCTGTGTGTCCACGGCTGTGGCTGCGGTGCAGACGGGGGCTGTGTGGACACAGAGCTGGTAGGAGGTGTAGCTGCCGAAAGCTCCTAGGATGGAACTGCAGTAGCCGAACGAATTGCACTGCTGGCTGGAGGTGCTGTGCTTATCGGTCGTATCGGCGTGGCAGCTGAAGCGTCCGTGTGTGGCTGGAGGTGCCGGGCGGGCGGCCGGGACCGTGGGCGGGACCGGGCTGGCCTGGGAAGCGCTGGTGCCGGGCAGCGGGGCCGGGGCTGGGCTGGAAGCGGGGACGGGGCTGGGCTGGAAGCGGGGCCGGGGCGGGGCTGGAAGCGGGGCCGGGGCTGGGCTGGAAGCGGGGCCGGGGCTGGGCTGGAAGCGGGGGCGGGGCGGGGCTGGAAGCGGGGCCGGGGCTGGGCTGGAAGCGGGGCCGGGGCTGGGCTGGCAGCGGGGCCGGGGCTGGAAGCGGGAGCGGGGCGGGGCTGGAAGCGGGGCCGGGGCTGGGCTGGAAGCGGGGGCGGGGCTGGAAGCGGGGCCGGGGCGGGGCTGGCAGCGGGGCCGGGGCTGGGCTGGCAGCGGGGCCGGGGCTGGAAGCGGGAGCGGGGCGGGGCTGGAAGCGGGGCCGGGGCGGGGCTGGAAGCGGGGCCGGGGCTGGGCTGGCAGCGGGGGCGGGGCTGGGCTGGAAGCGGGGGCGGGGCTGGAAGCGGGGCCGGGGCTGGGCTGGCAGCGGGGGCGGGGCTGGAAGCGGGAGCGGGGCGGGGCTGGAAGCGGGGCCGGGGCTGGGCTGGCAGCGGGGCCGGGGCGGGGCTGGAAGCGGGGCCGGGGCTGACGTCCCGGGCAGGGCCGGGGCCGGGCCAGGAGCGGCTCGAGCCGCGAGCGGCGTTGCCGGGGTAACCGGCACTGAGGAGGGGCGGCCGATGCCGCGCCGCGCAGGCGTGGAAGCGAGGGCTCCCGAAGGCGGAAGTAAGGCCGGGATGGAAGCGGCGGGAGTGATGACGTCAGCAGCAGGCGCCGCCGTTCAAACGCGGAAGCGGCCGCGAACCCGGGCCGCGTGGGGATAGCGGGAGGGCCCGATGGAAGCTCCGGGACCGCCCCTGGCCGCGCGCATGGCTCATCTGATGGGAGGACCCCAGGCTCGGGAGGTAGGGACCTGCCTCTGCCTTGCGCCGTAACAGATGGATCGGGCGAGATGGAAACCGAGAAATATTCTCGGCACTCTCGGTTCCTACACTCAGGTGTATTCCTAGTTCCTGACATTCCTTTAAAACTACCGAATTCTTCTCTCAGGTCCCTGGCAAATGGGGCTTTGCAGCCTGGGGGAGTTCTTGCAAAACGGGGTCTAGTGAAGCGCTCTGCAGGAGTGGTTGTGCACCTGAGCGGTCATTAATTGTCTCCTCTAATGAGGGAAACGTGATTAAACTCCCGGTGCTGTGCTGCTGTTGTGTGTCGGCCTCGAGGTGTGAGACAGTCCCTGTGTCACACTGGAGTTGCTTAGTGGCTGGACTGGGACTGGGACAGGTCTTGTTGGTCAGGAACAAAAGGGAAAATTTATCTTTTGGCTTGCTTAATATCTTGGCTTTATTAATGTATCAATGTCAATTGTTGTCATTTGCTGCCTCCTGCACAGTGTGTTTGCAGCTCTGTGTGAGAGCAGACTCTCCCCTGTTGGGGAGTGAGACAATCCTGGAATATCCTGAGCTGGAAGGGGCCCACAGGGATCACCCAGTCCCACCCCCGTCCCTGCCCAGACCCCCCAACAGCCCCAGCCTGGGCATCCCTGGCAGCGCTGTCCAAACGCTCCTGGAGCTCTGGCAGCCTCGGGGCCGTGCCCATTCCCTGGGGAGCCTGGGCAGTGCCCAGCAGCCTCTGGGGGAAGAGCCTTTCCCTGATCTCAGCCTGAGCCTGCCCTGGCCCAGCTCCAGCTGCTCCCTGGGTCCTGTCTGTGTCCCAGGGAGCGGAGATCAGAGCTGTAGGCCCCGATGTGTTCTGACCTCACACTTCTCTACCAGAACAAACCCAGTGCCCTCAGCAGCTCTTTCATGGTCCTTCCACACCCTTCCCCATCCCCATGTCCCTTCTTTGGATGCTGTCAGCTTTGTATCTTTTGTATACTGTGGCGCCCAAAAGTGCCCCCAGGACTCCAGTACAGTTTAACAGCAATGAAAGAAAACAGTGGATTTCAACTTTGATCTCAAAAGCTGTCTCAGGCCCCTGATACTGCCTCGAAATGTCTTTGCAGTTCTTGCTTTATGACTTGTGTCAAACACGGAGAGAGTGAGACTGAGCCCCTGGGGTCAGGTTCTGTGTGAGAAGCCACACAGCAAGCCAGAAATCTTTGCTCCAGATCACCAGAAATTTACAGTATTGAGGGTGGAAATACTGAGGGTTGAGTCATGGGAGCTGAGCCAGGAAAGCAGCACCTCTGCCATGGGCAGATTTGGCACGTGGAGAGAGCTCGAGCAGCTTGCAAGAGGTCCCAGCAATGTGTGTGTGGAGCTGGGAGGAGCATGAGTTGCAGTGTCGTGTTTGGAGTCCCCCTGGGTGAGGATGTAGGAATAGACTGGAGTTTTTGGTGACTGAGGTTTCTTTTCTGTGGCAATAATTGTTCTTGGCCACATCATTTTGGTTTGTTACTCGCCTGTGGTTTGTTCTACAGGCCTGTTTCCTTTCTCTCCTACTATGGTGTCTCAGTTATCTTCAGCAGAGGCTCAGCACTAACTAAACTTGAGCTTAGATACTTAAACTTCAGTTCAGAGTAGATACATGGAAGAAATCCTTCCGTGTGAGGGTGGGCAGGCCCTGGCACAGGGTGCCCAGAGCAGCTGTGGCTGCCCCTGGATCCCTGGCAGTGTCCAAGGCCAGGCTGGACACTGGGGCTTGGAGCAGCCTGGGACAGTGGAAGGTGTCCCTGCCCTTGGCAGGGGTGGCACTGGATGGGCTTTAAGGTCCCTTCCCACCAAGACCTCGTCTTCCTTTGCTTCAGTGTCTGCCTCAGAGTTTGTACCAAAACCAAAGTGAGGTTGGTGTCACCTTCTCTAAACTGGGAGAACAGATCACTCCAAGCTGTGGGGAGGTGGAGAGGCTGTAGGATGGAGAGGGTGCAGCCCTGCAGACGCCGAGCTGTGGGGTTGCTGCTTTTCCTCGTTGTTGCTGCGAACACAGCTCAAGGTGGGTCTGAGAGAGACAAACTCTGCTTTTGGGGGTTTGTGTTGATGAGGAGGGGAGGGGAGGTCACTGCTCTGCTTCTTGTAACTGCTGTGGCAGAGCCAGGAGCCCAAGGCAGGACAAGGGCAAAGCAAACCTCTCCGAGCTCTTGGGTTCTCTTCATTCCCAGATATTCTGATTCCTGCCCAAGTCCAAGTTCATTGTGCTGTGCAGGATGCGAGTTTAATCATGTTTTAGTGCTGGTTTAGCTGAGTGTTTCTAGGGCTTGAGGATGAAGCCAAATGCTCTGCATTGAGAAAGTGATGGATGTTCAGCACAAGATTCTCTTCAGGAACTGGCACGAAAAGTGGTTGCTGAAGCTGAGGGAGGAGCAATTCACAGCTTGGCTGGAAGAGGGAGAAGTGCTCACTGCTGGTCTGTCACTTCATCCTCATGAGTGAGTCTGGGAGCTCCCGAGATAGGCCAGGCTGCAATTTCAGATAGTTTAGATGGGCTGGCCTTGAAAAATTCATATTTTGGTGCCTGGAACAAAAGCTGAAGGTGGCAGGAAGTGGCAGCAGTAGCAGGGAACTGAAGTGACACCACCCTGAGCTCAGAACTAATTTTGGTTGTGACCTTGAGCAGTCCCTGGGCCACACCAGAGCTTTTTGTGTCACCTGCTTTGGGAGGTTCTTCCTTGCCCGTGGAGAAGTTGGGTCTGGCACAGGTCTGCTGTGGAGCACCTGTGCCACCACCTTTAAAGAGCCACCCTGGAGGTGTCAGTGAGCCCCTCAGTGCCTGCCCAGCCTAGAGCAGGGCTGGGAGGACAGGGGGCTCAGGGAGTGCTCATTCCTGGTGGTGTTGGAGCTCTGAGCCCAGCCCTGAGCTGGGTTTGTGGCTCTGAGGGCACGGGGAGTGTCCGGAGCAGGCCTGGCCTGGGCAGAGTAGGAACTCCTGGAGTAACTCCTGAGTAAGCCACACCTTCCACGCGAGAGGGAGGCACTCCCAGAGTCAGGCGCTGTCTCCTCAGAGGTGCTTTGGGGTTTAATTCTGTTCTCACAGTGACTCCTCTCACCTGGGAACCCCGTGGTTACCTCCGGAGGGTCTGAGGCCTTAGGGATGTAAATATGGACAGGAGGGGTTGGAATCTGCCTATCAGGGAATCCTCCCCTTGCCCAGAGGAGAGTGTGCAGAACTCTTCTGTGTGATGATAATGTTTTCATACTTTAGGTGTGAAAATAAAAAATGGGAGAAATCTCGTTTTTCTGGCAGCACGCAAAGAACTTTCTTCTGTGTCACCGCTAAAACTCTGTGAGGGGATGAACACCTGGGAATCTGAAAGAGACATAGCTGGAAAGCATCAATATGAATGGATTTTTCTGCTTCTTTTTGCACTTGAAAGAAAGGTGAAAGTTACAGGCTGAGTCAAGCTTTTACTCTTTATTTCAGTCAATTCAGTTATTGCTAAATATGGCTACACACAGGTAGCCCAGGTGACAGAGCTGCCTCCAGCTGCTCCTTGGCCCCAGTGTCCCACGCGGGATGCTTGAGTTATCCACTGAGAGCTCCCTTGAGACTGGAGCACAGGTAAATCTGCCTGTCTGAAGGGCAGGATTGTGTCCTAAGTCCCTCCTCATTCCTTCCTTTCCTCAGGCCCCACCATTGTGGCTTGGGTGGCAGTGGCACGTTGGAAAGGCCTGGGGGTGCCAGCTGGGGTGAGAGCTCGGGGTGCCAGCCCAGGCTCCACCAGCACTTGGCCCACACTGGGGCACAAATTGAGAGATGAACTCTTGGAAGCTTGTCCTGAGGAGGATGAGTGGTACCTGCTGGTGAAATTCGGTGCTTTTGCAGAGCTGTGATAAACCCCAAAGTCTTAGACTGCCAACCTACAGCCTCTGCACCGTCACATTCCCCAGTTGCATTTTGTATTGGAATTTTACCTGCTCCCACCTGCGTCCTCCTGCTGGCAGTGCCAGCAGCCTATGTGCTGCCTCTCCTGAGAGCAAGTTCCTGCCTGTTTCCTCTCCCAGTCCCAGCTCTTGCTTCCCTCTGGCAGAGGCAGCTTTAGGTGCAATATCCTGATGTTTCTGGGAGTGGGTTTTGGAATAAACCTACACACGGGATGTTCATGGGTTGCTGCTATGGATTCTGTGAAAGGTGATCAGGAAAAGCAAGTTCAGAGTTACTCAGGGGATCCTCTGATTCCTGCCCATCTCACGGAGCTGCTCAGGGTGAAACTACTACTCCCATGCTTTTTATTTTGCTCCTCTTAGTGCTGGTTTTTCCCCAGGTAAGTCAGTGCTGGAGCAGCCCTGGTGGGTTTATCTGTGATGAGCAGTGGTTGTGTCTGCACACAGAGATAGCAGATTCCAGCTGTAGTGTGCAAACGTCGGTGCTTTGTGCCTTAGTGCACAGCCACATTTGTCAGCTGACAGGGCTGATGCGATGAGAAAACCTCGCACTCTCCAATAACCTGAGCACAGGCACTTCCTGTGTTGTTACATTTAACCAAAGCTCTGATAAAAAATACTACATTAATTTTTCTAATGGAGACGAAATTCCGCATTATCATCATTTACGTTTTTGGATAGTCTTTGATTGACTCTGGTGGGAAGGGAGGTGAATCAGTATCTTGTACTTTAGGGAAAGATCTAGGGGAGAATTGAACTGTACTTCCTTGGAATTCACATCACCCGCCCTGTCATAGGTTAGCAAGCATAGTCCCGGAAGGGATGTCCTTGCTGAGGGGTGCTTACAGTTTCCTCTGGGAACTGATAGAACCTATCAGCTGGCCAGTTTGAATATGGACAATTCTCTAAGCCACTTAAAGTTGTGAACACCTCTGTGATCCACATTTAAGAATAGGCAAACTCCCCCCCAGGCTCTCTCTCGTTTCCGGCGCTGGGACAGGTGGCTGTGGGCCCCGTGTGGGGGCCAGCGGGCCCGGCCAGGCCCTGCTTGGGCCAGGCCGGGCCGGGCCACGGCCGTCCTGAAGCCATGGACCTGTTCCAGCCATGGAACCCCCCCCACTGCCTTGCCGTGGGCAGCCGGAGCGGCTCGGCTCTCCCCCCTCTCCACTGCGATAAGGAAAATTCAACATTCCAGCTGCAAAACTGCAAGGCCAAGGTGAGATTAACCCTTTTTATTGCTGTGAAGAGCTGAAACCTGAGGGAGGAGAGAGAGGAGATGCTTAAAGCTGAAATTCTGTTGTGAAGCTATGATATATCAGAGTATCCTGTTGTAATTCCATGAAGATATGGGGGGTGGAGTGTTCAACTCGTAAGCAAAAGCACCTGCACCGAGATAGGCAGATGCTGACGTGGCTGTAATTTCATGAGAAGTTTGGACAGGGAGAGATGAACCAGATGAGGACTTTTGCTCCAAACGGGAAAGGAGAAAACCTCAGTCCCTAGAGATGAACCAGATGAGGACTTTTGCTCCAAACGGGAAAGGAGAAAACCTCAGTACCTAGAGATGCTCCCAGAGATAGTCTTAACTATGAAGATGATGAAGACCCTTTGCTCCCAGGGAAGGAGAAGGGCCTCTGTTTTTGTTTCTGAATGGCTCAACCTTAAAATTGTACCCCAAAAAACTTCAAGAGTGGACCCTCGAAAGCAGTTGCGGGAAAAGCTGCAAGTCAGGGGAAAGGACTCACACGCAGGCAGAGAGACTCCTCTTCCTAAATGGACTGAACAATATTTGGAAGTGGGCGGCTGTCTCGTTGTGATAATGTTTTCATAGCATGAGCAAGAAGAGACTTCTCTTTCTAAATGGACTGAACAAGGTTATTATGGAAGTGGTAAACAGACTGAACATCTTAAGGGTTGTCTTTTTACATTGTCAGCGGGAGAAGGGAGGAAGGTGGGGGGAGGAGGAGAGTTCTGAAGGTGGTATAATTTTTTTTTCTTTTCTCCCTTCTTTTAGGTCTGTTAATAAACTTCTTTATATTCTTTCAAGTTTGGTGCCTGCTTTGCATTTCTCCTAATTCTTATCTCACAGCAGATAAACAGTAATGAGTATTTTGGACCAAACCACTACGCGCCCTTAGTCGGAGATGTTGATCTTGAGAACAACAAGCCCAGGAAGGGCTGAACGTGACAAAACAGTGCAGAGCATAAAGAAATCCTCTTTGCTGTGTTCATCATTCTGTCTTCATCTTGGATTGTTTCCACCCTTCTCCTCCACCTGGAAGTCACAAGCATCCTGCAGTGGCAGGTACTCTGGGTTCTTCTGCCAGGAGTAGTCTAAGAACAGCTTTTGCTGGGAGCAGCTCTGACCTTGCTGAAATCACTGCTGAAACCTCCCCTGACTCTTGCAGTGCCAGAATTTCACGGTGCCAGTGGTGAGGCAGGGACTGAGCCTGGTTCACTGTCCCCAGAGCTCGGGTAGTACAGGACAGTCAGGCCAGTAAAGCCCCTGCTCAGGGCTGGGAACGAGATCCTGGCCGGCTTTCCTTCTCTGCCCCTCTCTGCAGTCCTGCTGGGCTATGTCATGCTACTATGTTACAGCATTGTTCCATGTCTTTTTTTTTTTTTTTTTTTGGAAGTAATGCCGGATATTGGCAGTCAGGGGCGATGGAGCGAGGTGAGCAGTGACCGGTGGACAGAATGAGTTGTTACGGCCTCGGTCTCAATTTTTGGAGCAGCTCTAAGCATCCGTTGTTGTTTGTGTGTTTTAGGTGGTCCACTTGCAGGATGTCCTGGCCCTGGATGCTGGAGCGTGCAAGCCTAAGGTATAGGTGTGGTGTACTTCAGTCGGAGCAGGGAGGCTGTGGTTTCACAGTTTCTCAGCATGTTTTGTGTGTTTTTGCTTTGCTTCTCTGCAGGTGCTGCTGCCGCCCTGGGCGTGCCAAGGGCCAGAGGCGAGCAGGTGAGTTGGCATTTAGGTGGGGTGGCTGATAGGCCAGCGGTCTATGGCAGCGTGCTGAGCGTGTCCCTTTTCATTGTGCAGGTTTGTCCTGGCCACCTCCAGAGTCAGATCAGGATTTGAGGTGAGCCGGGGCAGTGGTGTGGAGTAGCCCGGGGATGCTCTTCTTAAGGGCAACAGTGACGTTTTCTGTTTTGTTGTCTTAGGTACCGTGAGCAGGTGTGGAGCTGAAGTTTGGAGAGAGCAGGTAAGCGCTGAGCCTCGGCAGTTTCGAGGGAGGGGGCCTTGCGGAAGGGGTCTCTTTTGGCGTGTGTTGTCAGAGGCTGAATTTTCTCCTTGTTCTCCATCTTTCGCAGCTGCCAAAGCGGACAATGGGGAACGTGTTGACATCTGAGGTGCTGATGCATTTTTTCTGTCAAGGATGGATTTTGTCCGTTTGTCTTCAGAAAGCTAAGTGTTGGGAGCGGTGGTTGGGAGAAGGGAAAGGCCTTTGGAGTTCCAGGAGGCAATTGGAAGTTAGCTTAGAGGAGAGGGCGGTTGTGGGAGGGCCCCTTGGAAGTAAAGGGAGAGGGTTTCTCCTCAGCATCACCCGAGCCTTTGCTGGGCAGGGCAGTTCCCACCCATCTTTGTCATCGGCCTTTGAGTCTCGCCGTCATCGTGGATCTTTTTGCCCGAGGAGCTCGCCTTCGGGTCTGGCACGATCGCCACGGTCTCCATTTTACCTACTTGCTGGTGTAGCTGCCCGCGGGCACCTTGGCCACTTGCTGGATGGTCACGTTTTGCAACGTCACTTCAGCCTTTGGTGGCAGAGTCCTTCCCTAGGGATCCCTTTGTATCACCTGGCAGTCATTGCCTCCTTCTCTAGGCCTGCTGAGCTTCTCAAGCATCCTCTGAGCTGCTTTGGCACTGGCTTCTTGGAAGGAGTTACGTTTCACTGCCGCGTGCTGTTGCCATAGAGCCTTCTTTCCTTCGGCATCACCAGCTTCTGGCTCATCTTGCTCTAGGAATCTTGTGTCCATTGCTGGGCAGGTTCAGCTCGTGTCTGTGTTATGTCATTTGTGTCTGTGTTCTGTAGTTTGTGTCCATCCTCTCCTGTGTCACAGGGCTTTGTTATGTCTCGGTGCTTTATCGGCCTCGTTCTGGGCCGTAGCGGCAGCGGGGGTCTCTGCTCGCGTCCTTTCCCGGATCGGGCTCATTCCGGCATCTTTACAGTTTTGCTTTTGGAGAGCAGAAGAAGTACACAAGATGTTTTCATCCATCTTCCTTCTCACGTTTGGTAATATCTTTTTTTCATGGGCCATGGACTTCTCTGGACCCTCCTCACTGTGGTAGTTCCGTAGGTTCCATTGCCTCAAAGCATATCGGGTCTAGAATTTATCTTCTGGAGAGTTATCTCAAGTCCTCGTGTCATCTTTGCTTCTATTTGGTGTGCTTACACTTGGAGCTGCCGTGCCCTGGCACGTAGAGTCGTGGCTGGGTTGAACAGTTGTAAAACTTTGTGGTTCATCTCTTGTTTGTGGGGTTTTGTGTAGAAAACTTACGGGCCTGGTGTATGGGGATAACTCCGAGCTGTCAGCTACTTGTAGACTGCCTCATGTTGTCTTGCAGGTCCCCAAGGCCGATTCCGATCCCTGCAGTCACCGATGCTACCGCTTTTCCCAGAATCTGCCCTTCCACGTCAGGGAGCAGCAGTTGGAAGATGTGTTGAAGCATCTTCATCAGTGGAGTGTTGTGAGTAAGGGCTGCAGTCAGTGTGTAAGCTGAAGAAGGGGTGTCTGTCTGTGAGAGTGTGTGTCTGTCTGTGTCTGCGTGTGTCAGTCTGTGAGAGCGTGTGTGTTGACTGGTTCTAACCTTGTGTGTGTGATTATTGCCTTTCAGTTTTTTCAACTGATTTTTAACTTTATAATAAGAAAACAGCCAGCTGTGAGGTTTTTTTTCTCCCCCATCTGGGTTTTGTTTTTCCTTGGTCCCATCCTGTCTGTGAGGCGATGTTCATCGCCAAGGTTTGGGTGCAGCCAAACAAAGAGCCTCCCTAACAGGGTGGAGAGTACACAGTGGAGGTTAGGAATACAGGGAAAAGGTGCACCAGCCCTTACACCACCCCTAACAGCACCATTTTCCCCCCACCAGCAGCACAATGCAGCAACCCTGGAACCCTCACTGCAGCAGAGCTCAGTAAGCCTGGTGCTGGGATAACCCTGGAACCCTCAGAGGAGGCCAAGCCCCACACCAAAAAGGTGGGGATGACATCTGCAGGCTGGAGAGTGACAGGTACGAGTTGGGGGCTGGGGCGTGTAGAGCAGGAGTGAGGGGTTCCAGGCAGCAAGAGCAGTGCAGGGTATAAAGTAGAGGGGGTTAAAGGTTAGGGGATAAAGGGACAAAAGTCAGGGCAAAGGTTGGGGGGTCAGGGAATCAAAGGTCAAAATCCAGGGGTCAAAGGTCAAGGTGGTCAATGTCAAAGCACAGAGGTCACATGTAGAAGGTTGGGGCAAAGGTCACAGGGCTCAGGGAGGTCAAAGGTCCTGGGGTCAGGTGTCATGGGTCAAAAGGTAAGGGTCAAAGGGCTAAGGTTGGGGGTCAAAGGTCAGGGATCAAGGTGTAAAGGTGGATGGTCCAAGGTCAGGGGTCAGGGATCAAAGGTCGGGTTGTCAAGGAATGGGTCAAGGGGTCAAAGGTCAGGGGGTAAAAGGTCAAGGCTTGGGCTCAGGATTAGAGGTTCCAGCATGATTTTCCATGGTGGTTCCCAGTGTGGGGACACGGGGTGTGGGGTCAGTGGCGCCGGGGGCGGGCAGGAGCCCCGTGGGCAGTGGCCGGCAGCGGCGGGGACGCCTCCGTACGGTCGCGCCCCTCCAGTGCCAGCAGAAGCCCCCCTGCGCCGTGCGGTGCCCGGCCCCACTCCTTGCCCTCCCCGCCGCTGCCTTCCCGCACTCCCACCGCACCCCCTGCTCCCCTCCAGCCCAGGGAAATGCAGGAAAACACAAAATCATCGAGGTGGAACAGTCACCAGAGCTGCCCGAGCCATCCCCCCGCCTGAAGGCAACAGCTGCCCAGAGCCAGGGGCACCCAGCAGGATGCAGCTCCTCTTTCCCAGGAGCTGGAGGCAGGGGGAGCAGGGAGAATTTCAGCTCCCAGCAGCTCTCTGTGAGTGCTGGATGGACTCTGGGCTGAGCCAGGTGGGAGGTGTGGGTGGTGTTCATGTCCCCAGGAGCTGCTCAAATCCACCTTAAACTCCTGGAATGGTCTGTGCTGGCAAGAACCTTACAGACCATCCTGTTCAGCCCCTTGCCATGGTCAGGGACACCTTCCTGGGGTGTCTGTGCCAGAGTGGTGGAATGGGCAGGACTTTCTCCCTGAGCCCAGTCCCGGGCAAGATTGGGGTTCCCATGGGAAGAAGCCTGTGAGCTGCATTTCCGGAGCTGGGAGCCTCCATGCCCGGGAGTATTTCCAGTACTGCTCTTTGGCTTTTTCCATAACTGGGCATGATGTTTCTCCCCAGAGCAAGGTGGTTTTCCCTGGATTGTTGGGGTAAGACACTGGCTGTTTGACAGCTCTGTTGTCTCTTTGTCCTGAATGGAAGAGTGAGGAACGGGGGATGCTCCCGACTGTCCCAGGGATGTGGGAACAGCCCAGTTCCAGTGAGGAATGTGACGCCCAGCTCGTGGCGTGTGCCCTGAGATGGTCTTTGCTGTTGTTTTGTCCTTAGAGCCTGTTGGAGTGCTGGCCTGGATTTGGGAGGAGCCAAGTAGCCTGGAGCAGTGAGGTTTTTCCTGTCAGAAATCCATGCTGGGGATGTTTTCCCTGGCTGTCCCAAGGGGAAGGAACAGCTCTGGAGTTTTTGCAGCCACAGGCTGGGGATGCATCCCCTGAAAACCAGTTCAGGATCGTTCATCTGACTCTGTCCCTGACCTGTGGCTTCCAGGGAGCCTTCTGGTCTTCTGGATATTCCCAGGAGAGGATATTCCACCACCTGACTTTTAAGCCGGGAATTCCAAACCCAGTAAGTTGGTCACATTCTATGGGAGCTGCCCCAATGGTGGGATGGCAGAGGGCACACCCCACACTGCTGTTTGGGACATTCCTGACTGGAACGGGAGCCAGCTGGGCATTTTGGAGCACTGAGGCCACCAGGGCAGCCTTGAGTGGCATTCCCAGGCAATGCTGAGGCATCCCATGCCTGTGGCAACACATGCCTGATGTGGAGCAGAGAGAGGAAGGGAGAAATTCTGAGTTGATGGGAGGAATGGAATTGGGCTTTCCAGAATGGAATTGGTATAGGTGCTGATGGTATCATGGAATCATGGGGTGGCTTGGAAGGGACACAAAGACCCTCTGGGCTCTGTTATCCCATCCCGTGGCAAAGAACACGTCCAAAACTGCCTCCTCACCCTCATGGAATGGCAGTGGGTGTTGGGAGCTCTGGCTGGAGCACCTGGAGACCAGGTAAGAATAGCAGTGGCATTGTTTTGGCTGCTGCTGGATGTGGTTTTCTCTTGTCAAGATGTTCCTCTGATTGATGTTTTCACAGTAGCTTGCTAGGCCTCATTTGAGGATAATTCCAAGAATTTGGAAGTCGTTGGAAAAGAATGAGGAAAAAAGGTGAACCTGATCCATTTCTAGTAATTCTGAACTTCTCTTGCAGCACCGTTCCAGGGGAAAGCTGGTGAAAGGATAAAGATGCAGAGGAACAAGTGTTGTAAACCCCCTTGCCTCCCTGACAAAGCAAACCTTTCTGCAATCCCAGTAAATCTCTTGGAGAAACTGTGGGATCATAAGGTTTCCTAGGAAAGGAAAACTAAGGACAGAGATGAGGAAATAGGCTTCCAATTAACAATGATTTGATGGAGGTAGGAATGATTCTTGTATGTTTGATGCACCCCTTTTTATTCCTGGGATAATTTTAAATGATTTCTTTAAAAAATCATTTCGATTTGGGAATTCAGATTAGAGAGGAAACGATGCAAAATAAATGCAGGGAGAGATCACAGAATCATCCTGGAATGGCGGAATAATTTGGGTGGGAAGGGACCTTAAGGATCACCTCATTCCATCCACAGGGTGCTCCAAGCTGCGGCCAGCCTGGCCTTGAACACTTCCAGGGATGGGGCAGCCACGATTTCCCTGGGTTTACGGGCACAAGAGGAAATTTCCAGCAGGAACTGAGGGGTTTCCCTTGCTCTGCCTGGCCCTAGCAGGGCTTTGGGAGGCAGAGGGTGTGGGAACAGGAGCTTTGTCCATTGCCTTGGGGGAGTCTCTGATGTCCCAAAACCCAGCAGAGCAAGTGGTTGTGGTTTAACATCCCGTTCAAAGGAGATGCCAGGCCAGGAACGGGAATGGACTGCAGAGCAGGGATGGTGGCCAGCAGAGGGGTGAGTGTCCAGGGGGTCCCAGCAGTCCATCCCTGCTGCCCAGGTTTGGGATGAGCAGGCTGGTGAGTGTCCCTGTGCTTGCTCTGCAGGATGAGGAAGCCAGGCCTGCTGAGGAGGAAGATGAGGAGGTGTGGGAGGATGGAGACAATGGCCACCAAAGGCTGGGGAAGGCACAGATCCAGGTAGGAGACGTTGCCTTGCGAGGAGAGGGACTTGTCTGTCCCGTTGGAATTTGGGGCGTGAGGCCAGTGGAACAAAGGCTTTGATTCCATTTTCTTGCTCGGGTTTTCACGTGCCTTAAGAGAGCTTTGCTAAAATGTCATTATCCCTGATTGAGTCTCTGAAAAACAGGGATTGAAGCTTTCAGAAGGGGCCCAACCCTGCCTGCATGTATCCAAGTGCAGCCCCCACTCCCTGTTTTTGTGTACAGCTGGGATGAGACCTCAGCTGCTGTTACTTGCCAGCTCACAAGTTGTGTAGCTCAGAGCCTCAGCCATGAAGGGCCAGGCTGTGTTTAAAACAGCCCAAGGTGCCAGAGAGCTGGAGTCATTTCCTAGCAGGTAACTTGACTTGGAAGCTGCATTCTAAAATTTGTCCGCATTTAATTGATGTCCCACATGGAGACACCTAAAGAAGCAGAGGTGGGGTGTTCCTAAGAAAAGAGCATCTAAATTCTTTGGTGGTAGAGGGCTTAAAGTCTGAGTGAGGTGCCTTTAGGACACTTCCATTCCAGTATCTGAATAGAATTTAAATGAAGTAGCCAAATCCTGACAAGCTTGTATGAACTCCAAAGCCTCTGCAAGTGGTTTACAGCCAGGGAAGGAGATAAGAGTCTGGAGTCTCTTCCCCAAAACCTGGCTCCTGGTTTCTTTGGCCAGGCATAGGAAGAATTGTGTATTCCCTGGGGCTCTCCTTATGGGGAGAGGTTTACTTATGTGCCCTGGGTTTATTCAGTGCATCTTCAAAGTGATGGAAACTGATTGCATTGAAATGCCAGGGGTGCCAAATGTTTTCCCCAGCCAGAGCTCGGAGCCAGCCCAGTGGGAAGGGGTTTAGTGGCCATTTTCCCGCTCCCTCGGGGCAGCAGCACTGGAGCACTCGCAGCCACCCGTGCCCGAGGTGCCGAGTACTGGCAGGAGGCAAAGCCAGGGACTGGGCAGGAGGAGCTTGCAGTGCTCCTGGAATCGCAGAGCTGGAGCTGTGGGTTAGAACTGCCAGGAGCTGCTGCCTCACTCAAACCTTGTTTAAAGCTCAGCATCCCTCCTGCTCCCTTGGAATGATTGTTGCTTCTGTTGTTGCTCTTTCCCGATCCATTATGATTATTATTGTAAATTCCCACTCCATTTCTTCCATAGCCCTTTGCTTCCCAGAGGTGGTGCTTTAGGCAAGCCCCTCCAGCCTGGGAAGGGGCTTTTGGCTCCAGACTCAGGCCCAGTCCCCATGAGCAGCTGGAGCTGTGCTGTCCCCAGCAGGTGCCTTTCCTTCCTTCCCTGCTGCACTTTGGCTTTTTGAGGGCTCTCTAAGGGGCTGAGGGAGAAGTTCTTTGTCATTCCAGGGCAGCATAAGCCCTGATCCCACTCAAAGCAGGAGGAATCATTCCATCCTTGTTTTTGGATACACCTTTGGTGTTTTCTCTCTTTTGCTGACACTGTGTGGTGAAGCAGCAGCTCCCTGGAATAACTTTTATTTGTAAAACAATGAATTCCCTGCTGGAATCCCAGTCCCAGCCCCCCAGATCAAGGTGCAGTTTAAGGCCTTACACCCTGACCAGGACAAGTTCCTGTCCTTAGACATGGAAAACAGGGGAAAACTCAGACTGGATTGGAGCCAGCATCCAGAATGGGGAGAGTGAGGCAGCGTGCTTGGCCCAGGCTGGGGCTGGTACAGGGGGTGTTCCCCATAGGATGACACCCGTTTGGAGCAGATGCTTCTCTTCCTTTGTCCAAAGTCCAATGGCAAAGGAGTGAAGAACCCACAAGTGGGGCCTGGAAGGAAAACAATTCTGTTAAAATTAGGCAAAGAATGCACTAAGAAAAAATGGACATCCTTTTTATGTATGAAAGTAAGTAGGGGAAAAATGTTGAAAAAGAGCTCTTTTATTTGGTGCCACCTCTCATTTTTTTATGGATAAAACCCTCTAGTGAGCAATCAGAACAGGAGTGGGAAAGCCAGGAGCCTTTGACTTCCACAGTGGACTTAATTGCCATGCTTAATTTCAACAATTTCTTCTCTCTCTCAGGCCAGGAAAACCCACTTAACTTGTCCCATCTTTGCCAAAAGCTTTGGTGTTTGAGCAGCCAAACCCAATGGGCTCTGGCCCCACCAGCCTGTACTGGAGGGCCCCTGGTCCTGCCCATGGTGTGGGATGAATCCCCAATTGTCCCCAGAGGGGGCTGCCCTGGTCCCTGCAGTGCCCAGCACCTGAGACACAGAGAGAGCCCTGTCCAAAGGGGCTCCTTGTCAGGAATGTGGCAGCAGCCCCAGGAGCAGGCTGGAGGTGAGAACTGGGGCTGTGTTTGAGACTGACCAGCTCAGCTCAGTGTTTACCTGTGGGGGGAGTTTGGCCCCCCATGCTGAGTTGAAGTGGGATCAGGGTGACAGATGCTGCATTTTGGGCACCCTGAGAGTTTCTCTCCCCCTTGGAGATTTCCTGCAGGGATGGGGCAGGGCAGGGAGCAGAATTAACCCTGCACCTCCTGTGGGCACTGCTGGCCTTTGTCTCTCTGCTGTGCCATCAGCCTGTGGGAATTTGCTGCTGCCGCTGCCACCCCACCTGGGGGCTGCGTGCTCCTGGCAGCCCTTCCCAGCCCCACACCCGAGCTCCAGCGCTGCCTCCAGGCTGTGTTGGGAGAGTTTGCTGGGAATGTGCCTCATCCCTGGGAGTATCCTTTCCTTCCAGAGTGGCTGGATGGAGCTTCTGGGCTTGTCAGCTTCAGAGTTTGCTTGCAAAAGTCACTGCAGGGAAGAATGACAAGGAGGTTTGTCAGAGTGCTGCTGTCAGACCCCACCTGCCAGTCTGTGCTTTGGCTTGGAGGTTGTTGTGTATTGGCCCTGCAGGGAATGAATGTCCCCTTCCCACCTCAGCCCAGCAGATCCCAAGGGCTCTTCCTGGAGTACTTACTCTTTGCTTCCCTTTGGGATAACTTAATCTGCACCCTTCCAGGAGCAATTCCTTGGCTTCTCCTGGAGAAAACCCCATGGCAGAGGCAGTGTGCAAAGGAGCCCAGAGCTGTGCTTGGAGCAGAGAGTGCTGAGAGCTGCATGTGCCTCTGCTGCCCCAGGCTGGCAATATCCCCATGGAACAGACTGGGCAAATGGCATTAGAGGAAGCACAATCCCTTCCTGGAAGAGGTTTTCTCCTGTGCAGATCAGGCATGGGGCAGGAAGGGAACTTTGGAGATCAGCTGAATTCCCCCAGAAAGCATCACTCACACCAGCATGGATGACATGACCTGTGCCCAGTGCTCACCATGCACCTGGCCAGAATCAAGAGCAAAGGTGGGTTTGGGGGTGAGCACTTGAAATAACTTTGAAAGAGAAGCAATCACCTTTTGCTGCTTCTTTCTTTCTTGCAGATGCTGGGATTGCCTCTGGGCACATGGGCTGAGCTCTCCCTGCAGGGAACTGTCAGGCCTTAACAGCTGTGAGGTTGTGTTCTTCTCAGTGGGGAACTGGAAATAATTATTAATTAATTGCAGAAATGTTTGCTGAACCTTTCCCCTTTCCTGGTAGATCTTCTCTCTCTGCCTCTGAATTTACAGCTGTTCCCTGGTGTCATTGGCCCTGCCTGAATTCCTTGCAGCTCCTCACTGGGAAAACCTGGGATGACTTTGAGGGGACAGAGGAGACATTTTCAGCTGAAAACCTGGGGTGACTGAGAGGGGACACAAGAATTGTTTGTGTAGGAAAATGGGAGGGGATGTCAAGCAGAGCAAGGTGGCATTTTTGAGGGAAAAGCTGAGGTGATGTTTAGGGGAAAGAATGCACATTTTTGGGGCAGAAAAGAGTTAATATTGTACAGGAAGGAAAAACTGGGGGGTAAAACTTGATGTAATCTGTAGGGGACAGAATGAATATTTTGGAGCAAAAATGAGGTACTCAGTAGTAGACAAAGAAGGAAAATTTTGGAGGCCAAACTTGACAAAGTCTCAAGAGCAGAGAATGAACGCTTGGAGGGAAAAAGGAGGTGATGAATACTGAGCATGTGGGGAAAATTTGGGGGCTAAATCTGAGCTAATCTCTAGGGGAGAGCATGAACACACTGAGGTAACATGAGGGAATCAGTTGTGGGCAGATAGGGAAACTTGTGTAAAAATAATATTAAATAAGCTGTAGAAAGAACATTTTGAGGTAAAAATGAGGTAAGCAGTAGTAGACAGATGGAAAACTTTGGGGGTAAATCTTGATAGAAGCTACATGGTAGAAAGGAAATAAATATTGAAGGAAGAATGAGGGAATCAGTAGTGGACAGGTAGGGGAATTTTGGGGGGTCAAACTTGAAATGATCTAAAGGTTGAGAATGAATCTTTTTTGGTAAAAATGAGGTAATAAGTTGTGGACAGTTCAGGAAAATTTTGGGGGTTAAACTTGAGGTAATCTCTAGGGAGAGTGTGACCACTGACATGAACTGAGGCAATCACTGGGGCTAGGCAAGGAAATTTGGGGTGTAAAACTTGGGAAGATCTGTAGGGCAAAGAATGAACATATTGAGGAAGCAATGAGGTGATCAGTAGTCAAGATGAGGTAGAATGTGGGGGGCAAACCCTGAGGTAATTATGTAGGAACCATAAGTGGTTTTGAGAAAAAATCTGACCTAATTTGTAGGGGACAGAATGAACATTTTGGGGGTAAGACAGACATAACCTGCGTGGTTTGGATTTTAAAATCTAGTCAGTGTACAGGGGACAAAATAGACATTTTGGTAATAAAATCTGAGTTCATCTGTAGAAGAAAGAACTCATGTTTTGAGGTAAAAAGGAGGTGATCAGAACTGGGCAGGTAGGGAAAACTGAGGGGGTAAAATGTGAGGTCATCTCTAGGAGAGAGCAGGAGCATCCTGAGGTAAACTGAGGGAATTGCTGTGGACAGGTGGGTAAATCTGGGGGGTAAAACTTGAGGGAATCTCCATGGTAGAAAATGAGTATTTGGAGGTAAAAATAAAGTACTCAGTGCTGGAGATGTACAGAAAATGTTGGAGGTAAAATCTGAGGTGATCTGTAGCAGAGAGCATGCACTTGATGGGGTAAACTGAGGTAATCACTTATGGACAGGTAGGGAAGTTCAGAGGGGTAAAAATTGAAAGCATCTGTAGGGCAAAGAATGAAAAGATTGAGGTGGGAATGAGGAAAGAGGTAGTGGACAGGTGGGGAAAGTTTTGGGGGCAAATCTTGTGGTAATCTCCAGAGCAGAGAAAGAATGCTTCCTTGTAAAAAATGAGGAACTCAGAAGGAGGCAGAAGGGGACATTTTGGGGGTAAAATCTCAGGTCATCTCAAGGTGAGGGAAGGACTATTTGGAGGTCAACTCAGCACTCACTGTGTCTTCCTTGGCAGCAGCTGGCAGGGAAGGGAGAAGAGGCCTCAGGCTTGAGAGGGGCAGGAGAAAGGCACTGTGGGCAAAGGCACCTCCCTGGCATCCCCAGGGCACCTGTGGGGAACACAGTGGACACTTTGGGAGCAAAGGGAGGTGATGGCATTGTCCCTTTGGGGGATGCTGGCATTTAGATCATTCCATCCATTTGCCTGCTGACATTTCCCAGCCCAGGGCCTTTGGCTGCCAGGGCAGCACAAAGATTGTTCCCTGGGTGGTGCGCAGATTTGGGGGTTGGCTTTGCTAGTTCAGATGAATTCTACCCAAAGCCCTGAATTCCCTGCTGAATTGCCACTGGCATAGCCTCCCAGCGCCTCCTGGAGCATGGATATTCCCATGCAGAGCTGCCTATTTAACACCAGCTGTGGCAGGAACCAGCAGAGCTTCCAGGGAAGCTCAGCAGGGTCAGGGCAAGGACAGCTTCATGTTCCATAGAATTTGCTGTTTGTAACCCTCATCCCCCAGCCCCCCCCCCCAATGTCCCTGGGGGCACCTGACAGAGTTCCCTGGAATTCAGCTGCCTGCACCCCCCGAGCTGGGGCTCCAGGTGATATTTGAAAGCAGGAACAGGCGCTGGCTGGACACGCTCCCAGCCCCTGCTGAGGCAGCCCCTGTGCCCACGGGAGGACTTCTCTCCCTGCAGGAGCTGATTTCATTCCAGAGCCTCAGGAGTGGCCTCTGCAAGTTCTTTTCCCTCAGGAAAGGGATGCACATCCCTGCCTTCAGGGCACCTGCAGTGGGAGCCACCTGGGAAAGCTTTCCATCAGTTGTGCAGTTCCAGCTGGCTCCCCAAAAACTCCCAACTCAATCCAAAGAGATTTCTCTGACTCTGACCTTTCATTTGAAGGCATCTCTGAGGGCATTGCTTGGCATTTCATTGCTGTGGGCGAAGCTTGCCTTGGCTTTAACACTGCTGAGGGATGATGGCCTCAGGCTGGAAGGGAAGGCATTTTGGGTGGCTGGGACATAGCTGGCAGGTGTGTGGGAGGTCAGCACTGGGAATTGCTGTCTGAGCCCCTCTGCAAACAGCCCATTCTGACATTGCCCAGTGCCAGCTGTTCCTTGGGGCATTTTTGGGGTGTCAGTGGGGTCTGTCGGGACTGAAGCATCTCTGGGTGCCTGTTCAGAGCAGCCCCTGGCCGAGGGGCCGCGGGCAGCCCTTTATCCATGTCCATCCCAGCGCTGCCCGGGCAGCCCAGTGCCCGTTCCGGGGATGTGTGTTTGGCACACTGCGTGCCACGGGCAGGACACTGCAGGCACAGCTCCTCTCTGCAAATCCAAAGCACAAGAGCTGCTGCTTCCCTTCCTGGGCCTCCTGGCCTTCTCCTTCCCCCCATTCCCTGCCAGCTGGGACACACGGAAGGAGCACCAAGGAACACTCCTGGCAGTGAGCAGGAGTTGCTGAGAGCTCTGTGCAGCTCTGAGCCACAAAAGCTGGCCCGGCCTCAGCAGCCCCTGGGATTTTGGGCTGTGAACACTCACCTGTGGGAAAGGCCCCTCTGCAGGCAGGAGCAGCCCTGACCCTCTCCAGAAGAGCTTTGGCTGTGGAGCAAGCGAACCCTCAGGACTTGCCTTGCTCATTTCTCCCTGGAAAGGGCCATGGAACAAGCACCTTTACAGCTGTTGGGTAAATCCTGGAAAGGGCAGGAAATCAGGGTTATGGGAAGAGTTCAGTGCTGTCACACAACTGCTCACCTGTGTTGTTGCATGATCAGGTGCTGGCCATGGAGCTCTGCCCTATGGCAATTACAGGGGCTGGTGTGGCAAGCAGCATTAGCATAAAAGAAGGAGTTGTATTTGCATAGGAATGACCTTGCTGGCACTTGGCATTCCTATCCCAGGCAGGACATTGCCAGGAGCTGAGATTGGCTTGGCTGGAGCAGGGTGCTGAGAGTGCCCAGGTGTGGGTTCAGTGGCCAGAGGAGGCATTCACATAAGGGTTCGACTTGGTGGTCCTTGTGTAGCCATTGCCACTCAGGATCTCCTGTGCTCTGGAAATAAAGAAGAAACATTTTTCCCTGGCCTTTTAAAGCCAGAGGTTTTTGCAGTGGAGCGTGCAAGCCGCAGAGAAAGCGGGGGGGGAGGAAGGAGAGCATCAGGTCTCAAGCGGCAGTTGTGGGATGAGCGGCTCAAGCAGCAGCGAGCCCCGGCGAGGCCCCGGTCCCGCAGCGGGCGCAGTCAGAGCAGGAGCGGCAGCAGCGGCCTCGGCGCCAGCGGCCGGGCCGGGGGAGCGGCTCGTCCCGCTGCAGCCGCGCTGGTTGGGCGGGGCCGCGGCGGGCGGGAGGCCCCCGGGGGAGCGGCCCGGGGCAGGGGGAGGCGGGCGCTGCCGTGCGCAGGGGGTGCGGCGGCCTCGGCAGTGCCGGGGCTGGGGGAGCTCCGCGTCCCCGCGGGGGCTGCGGGCGGGGCCGGGCCGGGAGCGCCGGCGCTCCGGTTGCGCCAGGGGGCGCCCCACAGGGCGGGCGGCGCTGAGGGAGCGGCGGCCTCGGGGGGTGCCGGGGCGGGCACGGGCGGTCCCCGCGGCCCGGTCGCTTCCAGGCGCGATCCAGCGCCTGCTGCGGGGAAGCGCCGCCCTCCCGGCGGGCCCGGCACCGGCACGGCCCCGGCTCCCCACGGCCGCAGCGGGAGCGTAGCCGGAGCTCCGGCGGGAGCCCAGCCCCGCGCTGGCCGCAGCCGGAGCGGCAGCGCCGGGCTCGGCGCCAGCGCCAATCCCGGAGCGGCACTTGCCAGCCGCGGCGATCCCGATGCCTAATGCCATCCCCCATCCCACCTCAGTTCTCCGAGCCCGGCAGCCGCACCCCGCCCGCCGAGAGACAAGCGGCTCGGCCCGGGACCCCCAGCAGACACCGACAGGACCCAGCCCCGAATCCCAGGGCCCGGGTCCCGTTCCCACCTCAGCGCCTCGGGCTCGGCGCAGCGCCGGGAGCAGCCCCCGGTGCCGGGCTCCGCACAGCGCTCCGAACGACGGTCCCGCCACAGCCCGGGAGGAGCAGGATGAGCATCCACCGCACAAAGCAGAGCGGGCGCGGATCCGCCGGCATTTACGGGCGCGGGCGGGGCGGGGCGGGGCCGGCACAGGTGTGAAGGGCGGGGTCCGCACAGGTGCGCGGGGCCCCAGAGCGGCTGCGCGGGGCGGGGCCGAGGGGATTTAAGCCTCGGGAATCGGCGGCGCCGCCATTTGCTCCCTCGGCGCTCGGTGGGAACGGTTGTGGCCGGACCGGGCTCTAGATCTCTGTATTTCCATATTTCTATGTCTCTGTAGTTCTTTTCCTTTATATTTGTGTTTGTTTGTCTTCTTCTAACCCTTCTCCGTTCTCCCCCCTCTGCCTCCCCCCCCCCACCCCCTACACCCCCCCCCCCACCCCCCCCCCTCTCCCCCCTAGCCCTCCCCTCCCTCCCCCCCCCGGCCCGGTCCCCCCCATCCCCCCTCCCTGTCCCCCTACACACCCCAACCCTGCCCTACCCCTCCACCCTCTCTCCCCTTCTCCACCGTTCCTTCGCCCCCATCCCGGGTCCCCCCTGCCCCCTCACCCTGCTCCCCTTCCCCTCCCAGTTCCCCCCACCTGCCCTCAATCCTCCCCCTCCGTCTCCCACCTTTCCTTCCCCCTCCACCTCCCCCTGTTCCTCTTCCCTCGTTTCCCCTCTGCACCTTGACCCCCCACTTGTGCTCCGTCCTCGTCTTCCCCCCGCCTCCTTTCCTGTCCCCCCATCCCACCTCTCCCTGCACACCCCGAACCCCCCACCTGCGCTCCTTCTTTGACCCCCTCTGCTCCCTTATTCCCATCCTCTGTCCCGTCTTTCCCCCGCAGCCGCGGGGCACGGGGCGCCGGAGAATAAAGCCCAGAGGGCCGGAGCCCGGCGCCCCTGCCCTCGCTGGAGCCCCACACGGGCCGGGCCCGCTCGGCGGGTCCCCCGTGCAGTACAACAACAGCGCCGGGGCTCCGGCTTTCCACACATCACACTGGGGATCCCCTCCTCAGGAGGGGTTCCCGGGGGGGGTGGTGGGTTTCGGGGAGGGTGGTGGGTTGGGGTGGGCCCCCTCCTCAGGAGGGGGTCCCGGGGGGGTGGGTGGGTTTCAGGGAGGGTGGTGGGTTGGGGTGGGCCCCCTCCGGAGGAGGGGGTCCCGGGAGGGGGTTAGGGTGGGCCCCCTCCGGAGGAGGGGGTCGGGGGGAGGGGGGTGGGGCGGAGGGGGGACTTTCCCCCCTCCAGTCCCCGCCCCCTCTCCCGGACCCCCTCCTCCGGACGGGGCTCACCCCAGCCCCCTCCCCGGGACCCCCTCCACCGGACCGGGGCCTCGGGGAGGGGGGGGGGGGGGGGGGGGGGGGGGAAGCAGAGGGGGGTCACGTCACTCTGTGGCATGAACAGACATAGAGACCGCAGGCCAAACCAACAGCCCCTCCCGCCCGGACCCCCCCACCCCACCCCCACCCCCCCCCCGGGCCCCGGTCCGCAGGAGGGGGTCCCGGGAGGGGGCCGGGGTGAGCCCCGTCCGGAGGAGGGGGTCCGGGAGAGGGGGCGGGGACTGGAGGGGGGGAAAGTCCCCCCTCCGCCCCACCCCCCTCCCCCGGACCCCCTCCTCCGGAGGGGGCCCACCCAGACCCCCTCCCGGGACCCCCTCCTCCGGAGGGGGCCCATCCCACCCACCCCCCCGGGACCCCCTCCTAAGGAGGGGGCCCACCCCAACCCCAACCCACCCCCCTCCCCGAAACCCACCACCCCCCCGGGAACCCCTCCTGAGGAGGGGGCCCACCCCAACCCACCACCCTCCCCAAAACCCACCACCCCCCCGGGAACCCCTCCTGAGGAGGGGATCCCCAGTGTGATGTGTGGAAAGCCGGAGCCCCGGCGCTGTTTTTGTACTGCACGGGGGACCCGCCGAGCGGGTCCCCCGTGCGAGGCTCCAGCGAGGGCAGGGGCGCCGGGCTCCGGCCCTCTGGGCTTTATTCTCCGGCGCCCCGAGCCCCGCGGCTGCGGGGGAAAGAGGGAACGGGGAGGGATGAGATGGGGTAGGGAGAGGAGTCGGGGTGGGTTGGGGAGAACGAGGGGGGAAGGGAAAGGTCGGGTGAGGGGAAGGGATGATGGTCAGAGGAGGAGGAAGAGAGGGGAGTCGGGTTGGGGAGCGGGGTACGGAGAGGGGAGAAAGGAGGGGTGGGGGAGAAAGGAGGCGGGGGGGGTCGGGGATGCACAGGGGAGCAGGGAGAGAGGGTGGGGGGGCGCTGGGGAGAGGGCAGGCAGGGGGCTGGGAGAGACAGGGAGGGTGTGGGGGAGAGAGAAAGAAACTGGGGGGGGGTAGGAAAAAGGTGATAAGCGGGGGAAGAAGGAGGAGGATAAGGGCAGGAGAAACAGGGGGAAGAAAGACGGGGAAGAAAGAGGGGGAGCGGGGGCCTCTCCCGGGCCACGCCGGGGGAGCCCGGCCCGGCCGCAGCCTCCCCGAGCTCTGAGGGAGCAAATGGCGGCAGGGGCGATTTCGGGGGCTTAAATCACCTCGGCCCCGCCCTGCGCAGCCGCCCTGGGACCCCGCGCACCTGTGCGGACCCCGCCCCGCGCACCTGAGCCGGGCCCGGCCCCGCCCCTAAAGCCGCCCCCGGCCCCGCTCGGCCCCGCCCCAGAGCCCCGGCCCCGCCCGGCCCCGGGGCCCGCCCTGCCCGGCACGGGGGCGGCTCCATCGCTCGGGGCCCCGCCCCTCTCTCCCGGGCCGGGCCCGCCCCGAGCACCGGGGCCGCTCCCGGGACCCTCCCCTCCGCTGACAGACACCGCCCCGCTCGCTCCCGCTCCTTGCCACGCTCGGCAGCCACCGAGGCCGCCGCCCTCTCGGCTCAGCCGCCACCGGGCGGCAGCAGCGCCGCCCAGCTCAGCCCGGGGGCAGGCACAGAGCACAGGGAAAAGCCGGCTCCGGGCGCTCTGCAGCTCCTGCAGCCCGAGCGTCTCGGCTCCTGCGGCCAGGCGCTTGCTGCTTTCCTTCCTACAGAAAAACGCCGGCTCGTTATTCTCAAAACCTGTGGATCTCTATTCCCAGCTTCTTATATTGCTGTATGCGACAGAGTAGACAGAGAGGGCTGGCTCATTTCAAAATGAATTTACATCTACATCAGTAGCATTTGCCTATAGATGTAAAAATGAAGAACTGAACACGTTTTAGTATTCTGCACACATCCCTCCCTGGGAGGAATGGTAAAAAGTTAAATGAAACTTTAAAAGTAGAAAGTTAGAAACAAAGTTACAACGGCAGAAATTTAGAAACAAACAAAGAGGTAAAATACAAGAAACAAACAAATTTCTAAAGGGAGAAAGTTGAAAACAAACAAAGTTAGAAACAAAAAAAAATTAGAAACAAACAAAATTAGAAAGGTAGAAATTTAGAAACAAAGTCAGAAAGGCAAGTGTTGAGCCTTTGACAGGGTACCCCTCCTTCTCGGACCAGGGTGAAAGAGCAGAGGAGGCTGCTGTTCTGCTAAGTTCTTTATTTCACGGTCTCACAGCTGTCTTGAAGGCAGAGTTCGAATGGGGTTACATGATACAGCCAAGCAGCAGCAGCAGGCAAAAACAGCTTCTTCTATATGCTCCATACACTCTATTTTTTCTTATAGAAGTGTGGATTCCATTTGTTCATTGACCAGTAAGATTAACACACGATTCTAGTTTTCCTTAAACCCATCCCGGTCTAATTCTAACAGTCGTAAGCCTCACACAAGTGTCATCTGCCCTTGTTCCATAAGGAATCCCTCTACAGACAGGGAGTTGTCACCGGCCCCGTGCTCATGGGCTGCAGGGGACACCTGCACTGAGGAGGAAATGGAAATGGGAAAGAGGGAACTGCAACCTGATGGGACGCACCTCTGGCACCACATTTCCTCTTCTTCCTGCTGTCCCGGAAAACCCCAAGTAAATCCAGTGCCTCAGACCTTGCATCCCTGAACACCAGGAGAGCCGGTGTTTTACCCAGATCCCAGTGCCCTGCACGGCTGCGCTGACACGAGCACAGGCCGATCGCTCCGCCCAGCACCATCCCTCATTCTCCTCCCACGGCTCCCCAAGCGTCCCCAAACCACCCCAGCGTGTCTGTGCCGGGGCCAGGGCCTGCCCCGAGCCCGACCAGAGCCCTGCACCAGCTCCCACCCCCGGGTGAGCTGGGAATGCACTGAGAGCTCGGCTCCCCGGGCTCCCCAGCACCCAAACCGGTCCTCAGACACACAGAAATGCCCAACCTGCCCCTCTGGGCACAGCCAAACACCACAATTCCATCATCCCCAAGCAACTCTGGCACTTGCCTCTTCACCTCTGCCCATTTCCAGTAGCCGTGGCTAGGACCAGGCTGTCAGAAATAGCATTCCCTAGGCAGTTCATCCCAGCACAGAGGAGAAGAGGAGCCTGTCCCTGACCCACACCATGGGCAGGACAAGGGGGGCCCTAGCTGGCTTTGCCTACTCCAGCACCACAGCTCTTGGTCCCAAAGATGGGGCGAGTTCAGTGGTTTTTCCTGTCCTGAAAGAGAGCAGAAAAGGGAAGTTAATCCCACTGTGGAATCCAAGACTCCTGCATTTCCTATTTCTGCTCTGATTGCTCACCGTGGAGTTTTAGCCATGGAAAAAAAAGGAGAATGACACCATATCAAATAAAAAGTTGATTAATCCACGTAGGGGCTGTGGAGAGGATACAAAGGAGCTTTTCCATGATTTTGGGGCTTGAAGAGGGACTGAATTTCCCTCAAAGCTGGGAAGGGCCTGAGGATAATAAAGCAAAGGAGCAGCTTCATCTCTCCCTGGCAGAGAGCTCGGGGCTCCATTATGGATACAAATCAATCCCAGCAGGATTTCAAAGGGTTTCTTTAGGATGTCAGGTCCCTCTTTATCAGATCCCTGCTGGGATTCAGGGCCTGCCTGGTCACGGGGTGCTTTGATAAGGGCTGGATTTAAATCCCAGATCTGAGAACAGACATGAAAGGTCCCTGGGTTTCTAGGGGGTTGAAAAACTCAAGCTGGATTCGCTGCAGAGCTGAAAAATCAGGATAAGAGAGAGCAAGGAGTGGCCAGCAGGCCCAGGCTCCTGATCACGCCCCTGGGATCCATGGGATCCATAGGATCCACGGCCTCTGGCACGCTGCTCCAGCACCCTGCAGGGTGACTGACAGCCGGGCAGGGGAAGGAGCCACCAGCAGCTCTGCCATGTGCACCATCATTCACCTTGCACGTGGCCTAAACAGCCACCAAGCACTGATGGACTGACTGAGCCGAAAATATCGGAGAGATCTCAGTTTGCACTCCAAATTCCCTGCAGCCTGTTCCCTTCCTGATCCATCCCTTCAAGCAGCAAGAGTGGAATTCCTTCCATCGTTGCTCTTTCCCTCCTGTTTTCCACTCAACAAGAAAAAGAGCAGCCACGTGAACAGGAGTAAAAGCCCCAAACCCACAAAAAAGCACATTCTCAGCATCACTAATCCCTGCCAAACTGCCAGGAACCTTCCAAAACTACATCCAAGCTTGGAAACAGGGATCCAGTTGTTTGTTTAAGCAGCTATTGATCCAGTCTCTTCCAGCTAATTAAACTATTCACTATTTAAACTCATTAAACTGCTCATCCTGCTCCTGGCAGCCAGAGGCAAAGAAGAAATCGTGTCTAGATTAAATGGTGTTGGTGAATGTGCCCATCCCAGTCCTTGGAGAGGTTGGAATTGCATCCCTGTTCCTCTGCTCTCTTTTCCTTCCTTTTTCCTGCAGTGATTCCCACCCGGATTCCTCAGCTCCAGCTCTCTGAGCAGCCTCAGGGGGAGCATTTCATCCCCTTAGAGCCAACTCCATTTGTTGCATCCTTCATGCCTCAACCACCCCTAAAAGCAGGCAAGTGCTGATGGGCAGTGCAGCTGCTTCCACTTGGGAATGTTTCCAGTGGAACAGGGAGGGAATTCTGAGAAGCTTCCACCCACTGCACGTTATTGCTGGATAAAAGGTGAGGCAGCAAAGGATCAACAAAGGGAGATTTCAGCAAGACAAAGTCCAGACAGAGAGGCTGCAAGTGTGGCTGGGGCTGCTAAACTGGGAAAACTGCAAGGTCAGGCTGTGGGAACATGGATTATACTGAGGTCTGGAACTGGTGTTGGGAAGAGAGGGAGAAGGAGAAGGAGGAGAAGGAGAAGGAGAAGGAGAAGGAGGAGGAGGAGGAGGAGAAGGAGAAGGAGAAGGAGAAGGAGAAGGAGAAGGAGAAGGAGAAGGAGAAGGAGAAGGAGAAGGAGAAGGAGAAGGAGAAGGAGAAGGAGAAAAGGAGGAGAAGGAGAAGGAGAAGGAGAAGGAGAAGGAGAAGGAGAAGGAGAAGGAGAAGGAGAAGGAGAAGGAGAAGGAGAAGGAGAAGGAGAAGGAGAAGGAGAAGGAGAAGGAGAAGGAGAAGGAGAAGGAGGAGGAGGAAGAGGAGGAGGAGGAGGAGGAGGAGGAGGAGGAGGAGAAGGAGGAGAAGGAGGAGAAGGAGAAGGGCCCGAAGTAACTGCACAGTGAATTTCCTTACCATGAGCCAGGCTCATTCCCTGAGCTGACCAATATCTCCGAGCTCCCCTTCATGGCACAGCCCTGCCAGTAAAGAACAGAAGTTCCTGCTGCTCCCACTGGAATTCTGTAGCGTGCCTGGCATTCCATATGTTCTGCTGCCTGAGAATTCCTGCAGCCGTCCTCGGGAAGAGCAGTTCACTGCCACAGGAGGAACAAGAGGAAAGCAGCTGCCACTCTCGGGTTCTGTGCCCTGTAAAAAGTAAAAGCAGATAAAGATCAAAGCTCCATAAAGCTGGAACCATCTCCAACCTCGGGACAGCACTTCTGTGGGAAAAGCGTAGATGGGCAATTAGGAAGGAGATCATCATGCAAATGGGCAAGGGGGGGAATTAAATTCTGCTGCTTTCTGATTGAGGCCTGCTTCAATTTGCAGCCTTTATAATATCAGCTTAATGGGACTTTTTGTGCTTTAAAGAGGTTTTTATTAGCTGGGGGTTGTCCCTGCCTGGACTGAGGCACAGCACAATGAGTCTCCTGCCTCCTGAAGCCGTGTCGTTATCCCAGCATCTGAAATTAAAAACCAGCACTCTGGGAAACCTCTCTACTCTGAGGAGAAGTGTGAGGAGCGTTTGGGTCTGTGGAGAGCCTGGAACAGCTCTGAGAGACACCAAACATCCTGTGGATCCCAATAAACAGCAAAACATTCCAGCAGCTCCTTCCAACGCCGCCCTTGTAGGGAACTCTGTCACCCCAGTGGGTATTTGTGGGAGTAAGGAAGAAATCCCACTAATGACCTCAGTGTGATCACCTCTGGTTCGTCTGGGGATAAATCTCCTTTATCCTTCTGGGAGAATAAAGGAATCCAATGCTGCCTTAATCCCCAGCTCCTCAGAGTCTGCATTTCCAGAATCCATCTCCTGGCCCAGCATGGGAAGGGTTGTCCAGCGCTGGAACAGCTGCCCAGGGCAGTGGTGGAGTCACCAACCCTGGAAGTGCTCATAAAATACATGGATATGGCACTTGAGTGTTCATAAAATACCTGGGGAAATACATGGGTAAATATAGGGATAAATTCATGGGTACATACGTGGATAAAAATATGGATAAATGTATATGGATAAACATATATGGATAATCCATGGATAAATATAGGGATAAATATGTAGGGATAAATATGTATGGATAAATACAGACCTTGCTTCCCTGAACACCAGGAGAGCCGGTGTTTTACCCAGATCCCAGGGCCCTGCACGGCTGCGCTGACACGAGCGCAGGCCGATCGCTCCGCCCAGCACCATCCCTCATTTTCTTCCCATTGCTCCCCAAGCGTCCCCAAACCACCCCAGCGTGTCTGTGCCGGGGCCAGGGCCTGCCCCGAGCCCGACCAGAGGCTGTCACCCAGCCCTGCACCAGCTCCCACCCCCGGGTGAGCTGGGAATGCACTGAGAGCTCGGCTCCCCGGGCTCCCCAGCACCCAAACCGGTCCTCAGACACACAGAAATGCCCAACCTGGCCCTCTGGGCACAGCCAAACACCACAATTCCATCATCCCCAAGCAACTCTGGCACTTGCCTCTTCACCTCTGCCCATTTCCAGTAGCCGGGGCTAGGACCGGGCTGTCAGAAATAGCATTCCCTAGGCAGTTCATCCCAGCACAGAGGAGAAGAGGAGCCTGTCCCTGACCCACACCATGGGCAGGACAAGGGGGGCCCTAGCTGGCTTTGCCTACTCCAGCACCAAAGCTCTTGGTCCCAAAGATGGGGCGAGTTCAGTGGTTTTTCCTGTCCTGAAAGAGAGCAGAAAAGGGAAGTTAATCCCACTGTGGAATCCAAGACTCCTGCATTTCCTATTTCTGCTCTGATTGCTCACCGTGGAGTTTTAGCTATGGAAAAAAAAAGGAGAATGACACCATATCAAATAAAAAGTGCCCTTTCCCAGCATTTTTATTCCAGGCATTAAAAGGATGCTCATTTCTCTTCTAGCATTGTTTCCCTCATTTTAGGAGAACCGTTTTCATCCCAGGCCCCACTCGTCAGTTGTTCGATCCTCTGGCACTGGATTTGGACAAAAGAAGGGACGCACCTGGACTGCAGGAAATCACTGAGAGAAACCCTTCCAAAACGCGACAGAGAAAAACAACAGGAGATGCAGGAAGACACATCCCTCATTTGCACGTCTGGAACGCTTTTCTAAAGACTTCTCTGCATCTGGATGCTCTTTGCTCTTGGCTTTCTTCACAGGAATGCATTTGCTGCTAAACACGTCTCAGACCCTTATCTGATCGGGATAAGGTGGGATGGAGATGAAGACTCCCACAGGGAATAGCCAGGGAGATGCAGGGCCTGGGAACATCAAGGACGGAGAAGAGAAGGAACAGGGATTGTTTTTCTTGTTTAGAGCCAGCAGTGCTGTGAGCTTGGAGAACACACGGCACCGCAGGGATCCAGGGCAGGAGCGGGATAACTGCGGGATAAGGGGAATCTGCTCCCACTCCAGGGCTGTGCCAGTGAAGGAGGGGAATTTTTTAGTGCCTTCATTACACACAAAAACCAAACCCAGCACCACCGAGCTGGACTTTCGTGAGCTGCAAAACAAAGCGGCCCCTGGCCTTTGGGGGAACACAACCTCACCGAGTCACGGAACCAGGGGATGACACTTGGGAATGATCCTTGCTACTGCCTGCAGGCAAATCGGATGAGGGAGCCACAGGAGCTGCGGGGTTTCCTGCTCTTCCTGCAACGCCATCGGTCCAGACCAGGAGACCTTTCCTGGAACAGATCTTCCCTGTAAAGGGAGCTACACCAAAGCTCAAGCCCTCATTTAGAGACCCTTGGAAAAGCAAAGGTGAGAGGGGATTACCTGGAGCCCCAGGGGACCGAGGCGAAGGCGATGAAGAAGCAGACAGCAAAGTGCTTCCACTGCTTCTCACTCCAGCAAAGGGAACATCCCTGGAATTTCATGTCCGGCGTCGCTCCCAAACCCCACAGGTGAACCCACACGTACTCCAGGACTGATCTCCTTCAAACTTCCAGCAGCACAGACTCACCGGGAGGAACTGCGATCCAAGGACACACATCAGCAACCGTCTTCCCGCTTGCCCCTCTCTCCACATTTTCCCTTTCCAGCGGGATGCAGGTGCCACCCCCCAGAGGCAGGAAAACTGCCTTGCAATCCGCTACAAAACCTGCCTGGAAAGCCCAGGATGCCCGGAGCCAGCAGCCGTTTCTCCTGGAGCTCCTGCTGACAGGCATTTGAAGCCTGCTGTGCCTCACAGCTGCTTTTCTGCCAGGGGCATTCCCATCTTTTCTTTTTTAGCCCAAAGAAAGGTTTGCAAAGCTGAGTTTTGTGAGAAGCGCTTCATATTTGGATCATTCTTAACTTGGAGTTTCCCTTGGCACCAAAATCAGGGGCTCACCTTTTGCTTGGAGCTTGGCTGAAGTCCTCAGCAATGCCAGGGAATGTGGCCATTGGAGGCTTTGGGCAGATTTGGCTCATCTGCCTTTTTAGGCCTTGTTTCTTTCTCTCAGCCTTCCCACTGGATTGTGGCCTCCGAGGAATACGTAAAATCCCATTCCATTCCTATTCTTTCGGACAATTTTTTGTACCGTCCCTGTACAAAACGAGGCCCCCTGTTCGGATGCTTTTCCCCACCGTTCCCCGGCACTTTTATCTGCCGGTGCATTCCCTGCGTTGCTTGGGCTCTTCCCAGCTCTCTGAGCTCCTTCACAAGGCAGGAGATCGATTTGGCCCAGGAACTAAACCCTCCCGAGGAATTGTCTGATGCCATCTCCGCATTTGACACCTGATCCTTGTGCTCAAAGGATCCCTCTTTCTTCCCTTCAGCCAATTCCAAGGCTCGCTGCCCCCAGCTGCGATCAGGCCCCAGCCTGATCCCTGCAGTCTTCCCTGCCGGGATCCTGCTCAGGAATCCCTGGGCTACAAATGTAAGAATTCGTTCTTCCCACCCCTGCCCAGTTCCAAAGGATTTGGTGTCTGCCTTACCCGGCTGGAGCCTGCTTCCAACTCTGTTCTTGCTGCTTCTGCTGCTTTCCAGTTCCCAGGAATTCCACCGACGGAGCGACAGCGTTTTCCAGCTCCGCCAGGATTCCCTCTGCTGCGTTTGGGTGCTGGAAGGATATCAAAACCAGGCTCTCTGGGGCTTTACTATCAGGAAATTACATCCCCGGATTCGTTCATTTCCAAATATTATCTCTTCCCAACAAAGTACTGGGCATCCAAGGAATACAGAAAGTGATGGGCTGACCACTGCTTACTCCTCTGGAATGTCAGAGCTTGGAAAAAAAGGGCACTTGAGGCTTCTCCTGGTGCTGCCCGTGAGGTGTATTTTACTTGAGAGCCCCTTCCCGTGTCTTTCCCTGTATCCACCAAAAAATCCACCCCTTCATTCCCCAGCTGCTTGCTTCCTCCCTCTTTTCCTGTATCCAACGGAATTTTAACAGGTCAATAGTCCCCTCTGCAAGAGCACCTTTCATTCCAAACCTAAGAACAAACGAATCACTTCCCTTCCACCGTCCTTATTAGGATTCCACTGAGAGCAGTGGATGGAAAATGATCCTCTCCTGGTCCCTGCTGGATTCCCGGAGCAGGGATCCTTTCCCTCTTTCCCCCCACCACGGTGCCCTCCTCCCCCTCCCGCCCCACCCCACACCCTTTTCAGGCTTTGTTCCACAGCTTTTGCCTCCAGGCCTCAGATCCTTTCGTTCTCCAGGAGCTCCCAGCAGCTCCACAGCCTTTCCTCTCCCATCCCGACCATTTCTCCGGGAATGGAGCTCCGCATTTCAATTGCCTTCTCTTTTCTCTGACAATTCCCACCAATCCAGAAGACCTAAAGCTGACACAAGGAACACTCGGTGCCCACAAATCCAAACCCAGACCCGGCCATCCCCAAACCAGCAACTCCCGGACAATTTGCGTTCATTCCAACCTAACACTGAGGACTCACCCAACCCTTCAAAATTCCCAAGAAATATCCTGTTGCCTTCACAGCTCCCAGGGGATTCTGCTTCGTGCTCACACGAAGGATTTGGGACTTCCCTGAAAAAACCCGTGCAGGGCACGCTGGAATCCCCGATCCCGTGAATCCGGGGAGCGTTAAAAGCTCGGTCCAGCCTGGGCCCCCGGAAATTTTTGCCAAATATCCCCCAAGTCCTTGGGATAACAGAACTCTCTGGTACTGCATTTTTGGCGTTGTAAAGCCTGGAATTACTCTATTCCTAGTGCTGGGCTCTGCATATGGCCGAGAAAATCCCGGCCTCCACACAGACCCAGGTTCCAAACTTTTGGATACATTTCAGCAAGCCGAGAAATTCACCTTCCCGGCTTCTTCTTAAGGGCATCCTTCTCTTCCCTTACCCGGCGTGCTCTCTCCCACTGGGGGTGGGTTTTCCCCTTCCCATGCTAATTAGTCCCTACTTCTAGGAGGTTTAGGTACCTTTCTTCCCTGGGACGGATTTCTTAACACAGCTACCGAGGCTTTGGGAGTCTCCTTTATCTTCTACTTTCTGGATCCATAAATGCCACAATCCAGACGCCCAACTTCAACAAGACATCCTTCCTACCTAAAAACACACACTCTCAACTCTTAGATCTTTTAAAGTTTTACCCCCGCAAAATTCCCCTATTTTTCCACCACTGAATTCCTCAGTCCTGCTTTCAAGCATTTCTTGAATACCACGGGGCTTTTCTCAAGATTTACCCCCACGACCTTCCCTACGTGCCCACTGCTCATCACCTCATTTTTCCCTCAATGTGGTCGTTCTCCACCCCAGAGACTTTGTCAAGTGTTGCCTCCAAAATGTTCCCCATCTCTCCACTACTCAGTTCCCCATTTTGCCTCCAAAATATTCCTTCTGTCCCCTCCAGATTGCATCCACTTTTACCCCCAGCGTTTTACTTCCTCTACAATATTGATTCAACCTTTTCCACCCCAAAAATGTGCATTCTCTCCCTTAAACAGCACCTCAGCTTTTCCCTCAAAAATGCCCCAGAGGGAAACTCAGATTCAGCCCCCAAACTCCCATTTTCCTACACAAACAGTTCTTGTGGCCCCTCTCAATTCCCCCAGGCTTTCAGCTCAAGGAAGAACTGGAAGCCCATTCCCTCATCTCCACCCTTGTTTTGCTTTCCTGGAAAACCTTGCGATCCCACACTTTCTCCAAGAGATCTGCTGGGACTACTGGAAGGTTTGCTCTCTCAGAGCGCCAGGGGGCTTTACAGCACTTGTTCCTCTGCATCTTTACCCTTTTATCAGCTTTCCCCTGGAACGGTGTTGTGGGAGAAGCTTGGAACTACCAGAAATGGATCGCGTTCACATTTTTTCCCCACCAGTTTTTATCTGGTTTCAGATTCCTGGAATTACCCTCAAATGTGCCCAGGAACACTGCTGTGAAAGGATCAATGAGAAGAACAGCCGGAAAGCAGAAAACCACCTCCAGCAGCAGCCACAATGATCCCATTTCTCTTCTTACCTGGTCCTGCCAGAGCTCCCAACAGCCATTCCCATTCCAAAACAAGAGCTATGGAAGACATTCCTGCTGTCCGTGAGGGTGAGGCGGCAGTTCTGGATGTTCTTCGCTGTGCAATCAGACAACAAACAGAGTGTAAATGATCCTGGTGGTCCCTTCCAAGCCAAACCAGCCCGTGATTCCATGCGTGGATCAGCACCTGTCCCAGCTCCATTCCAGAAACCTCCTCCCACTAACCCAGAACTTTCCTTTTTCTGCTCAACATCAGGGCTTTGCTGCCGAGTGCCCCGGGCAGGGGACGCCTCAGCCTTCCCTGGGACCGCAGCATTCCCTGCGCTGCCTCAGCATCCCCTGCGCTGCTGTTCCACGCCCA
Organism: Coloeus monedula; assembly: GCF_965178545.1. Lineage (NCBI taxonomy): Eukaryota > Metazoa > Chordata > Aves > Passeriformes > Corvidae > Coloeus > Coloeus monedula. Next base: position 117,931 of record NW_028120734.1, on the reverse strand, counting down.
TCCCGTGGTCCAGCGCCTGCGCGGGCTGCAGTGCCGGGCTCTCCCCACGAGGCGGCAGCACCGGGAGCGAGCAGCCCCGGCCGGTCCCGCTGTCTCGGGGCAGCTGCGCCTTTAACCCGCCCTGAGCCGGCGGGGCCGTGAACACAGCGGGCACAAACCCCACCGCTCCCCTTTATTTCACCCTCAGAGGCACAGGATCGCAGCATTTCCTGGGCTGCAAGGGACCCACAGGGAGCATCGAGTCCAAATCCTGGCCCTGCACCCCAAGAATCCCACCCTGTGCCCGAGAGCCTTGTTCAGACCCAAACGCTTCCCCCAAGATCCTGAAAACACAGCGGGGCTGGGAGAAGGATGACCACGGAGGATTTTTTTATACAGATCTCCTTGCACGATCGTTAAATAATATTATTAGACAGTCCAGGAACGCATCCCTGTGCCGGGACAGCCACCCCTGTGCCGGAACACTCATCCCTGGGCCGGAATACCGATCCCCCGCGGCCCCCACCGTCCGCTCGGGGCTGTCCCCGTTCCCCGCTCACCTCCGAGCCCGGAGCACCCGCCCCGGTGCCCCCGGCCCGGCAGCGCTGCTCCCCGGGCTCCCCGCCATCGCCGCTCCTGGCGAAGAAGGGCGGAAGTCACCGGTACCGCACCGATGTGGCTATTCGACCTTCTCAAGATGGCGGCCGCGAAGGACCCCCCCCCCCCCGCCCCCCCCGCTCCGTCTATTCGACTGCCTGAATGCTCCCGCCTGCCCCAGGCGCCGCTGACCCCACAGTCGGTGTCCGCGTAGCGGGAAACGCCTCAGAAAATTGCGTGCAAGCGCTGGGCTGGCGTCGGCGTCGGCGTCGCGTTCAGGCAGCCGAGTAGACGCAGCTTGGGGGGGGAGGGGGGGGGGGGGGGGGGGCTTCCCTGCCGCCATATTGAGAAGGTCAGAAAACAGTGCACACGACCGCCATCTTGAGTGTGGCAGTGACGACACTTCCGCCCTTCGCCGCCATCTTGGGTGCTGGCAGAAGCCACTTCCGGTCGAGCCGCCATCTTTAGTGTGGTACACTTAGGGCCCCCGCCGCCCCTCACAAGGGCTTCTGTCTAGTCGGCTGCCTGAATCCGGCCCCAACTCCGACGCCGGCCCCGCGCTTTCCGCGCGATTTTCCGCCGTGCTTCCCGGTGCGAGGACACGGCTGGCGGGGTCAGCCGCGCCGGAGGCGGGCGACGGCTCCGCGACCGGCGGCAGGCATCGGCAGGGACACCTCTCGCAGGGGGCCTACTGCGTCCGCCATCTTGAGTGTGGCGGAAGTGTAAACCACCCTCTGCAAGGTCCTGGCAGATAATAAAATAATAAAATAAAATAAAGACTGTCATAGTCTAATAAAAACGTCACTTAACGCCGTCCCGAGAGCGCGGAACTGCGCCTTCCTTTCCGAGCCGCCTCCTTGAGAGCGACACGCGGGCGGCTCGATTCCGACCGTGCCCGCCCGGTGCCTCCCGCCCGGGTCGCGCTGCGACCGCGCCTCTGCTGCCCGGCAAAACCGGCCCCGCCGGGCCGCCCCCCGCGCTGTCATTCCCCGCGGTCACCGCCCCGCACGGCGCCCGCCCCTTTCCATAGCTGTGGCCCCGCTCATGCACGGCCGCGTCCCTTGGCGCTGCGAACCGCCCTTCGCCCCTCCCCTCCGCTGACAGACCCGGCCCCGCTCGCTCCCGCTCCTTGCCACGCTCGGCAGCCACCGAGGCCGCCGCCCTCTCGGCTCAGCCGGCACCGGGCGGCAGCAGCGCCGCCCAGCTCAGCCCGGGGGCAGGCACAGAGCACAGGGAAAAGCCGGCTCCGGGCGCTCTGCAGCTCCTGCAGCCCGAGCGTCTCGGCTCCTGGGGCCAGGCGCTTGCTGCTTTCCTTCCTACAGAAAAACGCCGGCTCCTTATTCTCAAAACCTGCGGATCTCTATTCCCAGCTTCTTATATTGCTGTATGCGACAGAGTAGACAGAGAGGGCTGGCTTATTTCAAAATGAATTTACATCTAAATCAGTAGCATTTGCCTATAGACGTAAAAGTGAAGAACTCAACAGGTTTTAGTATTCTGCACACAGCCCTCGCTGGGAGGAATGGTAAAAAGTTAAAAACAAATGAAACTTTAAAAGTAGAAAGTTAGAAACAAAGTTACAACGGCAGAAATTTAGAAACAAACAAAGAGGTAAAATACAAGAAACAAACAAATTTCTAAAGGGAGAAAGTTGAAAACAAACAAAGTTAGAAACAAACAAAAAAAAATTAGAAACAAACAAAATTAGAAAGGTAGAAATTTAGAAACAAAGTCAGAAAGGCAAGTGTTGAGCCTTTGACAGGGTACCCCTCCTTCTCGGACCAGGGTGAAAGAGCAGAGGAGGCTGCTGTTCTGCTAAGTTCTTTATTTCACGGTCTCACAGCTGTCTTGAAGGCAGAGTTCGAATGGGGTTACATGATACAGCCAAGCAGCAGCAGCAGGCAAAAACAGCTTCTTCTATATGCTCCATACACTCTATTTTTTCTTATAGAAGTGTGGATTCCATTTGTTCATTGACCAGTAAGATTAACACACGATTCTAGTTTTCCTTAAACCCATCCTGGTCTAATTCTAACAGTCGTAAGCCTCACACAAGTGTCATCTGCCCTTGTTCCATAAGGAATCCCTCTACAGACAGGGAGTTGTCACCGGCCCCGTGCTCATGGGCTGCAGGGGACACGCTCTGATTGCTCACTGTGCAGTTTTATTCATGGGAAAAAAAAGGTGGCTACTGCGCATGCGCGGGCGCGCTGCCCTTCTTATATTAAAACCAAGATTTTCACTCTGTCCCCTGTAGTTTTCCTCGTATGTACCTTCAAAACGTTCATTCTGTCCCTCACAGATTAGCTCAGGTCTTTTCCCTCAAATTGTCTCTGTCTGTCCCCTACCGATAAGAACCTCAATTTTCATCCCAAAATGTCACCTACTAATTGCCCCGATTTTACCTCAAAACGTTCATTTTCTCCCATACAAATTAACTCACATTTTACCCCCAAAACGTTCGTTTTATCCCCTACAGAACGTGCCCAGCATCCGAGCAACAGGACCGCGAATGCCTGGCGGCAGCAGCGCCACCGCTCCGCGATTTGCGCTCTGGCCACTGAAGCCCCACACGGCCGGGACAAGCATGAGGCGGCGGCACCCACGGAAATCGTGAGGTCGTGGCCTGCGGTACGGGATGTTACCCCCTGAGCGGCAGCACTGAGCGTAAAAAGCCGCTGCGCCCGCACGGCCTTCCCGCGGCGCTGCGCGTGGGTAGCTGCGGCCGCTCCCTGCACACGCGCAGCTTTCTTCAGCCGGCATCGTTGGGCCAATGCGCGCCTGCAGCTGCTCCCCGGGGTGGCTGCAGTGCCTCCTGTGCACCAGCAGGTGGAAGCAGCGAGCAGCACCACGCAGCTCTCCCGCTTCCCTGCGCGCACGTCGCTTTCTGTCATTGCACCCGTGCGGTTTTCCGCGTTACTGCACGGGCACGGCTTCTCAATTTACTGCGCGTGTGCCGCTCTCCAAGTCGTTGCTCATTCCTTTGCTTTTTTGAGTTCTGCCGCTTATGTGCAGGTATTTTTGCTGGGGTTTTTTTAGGTTTGAGGAGTTTTATTACTGCTTTTTAACTGCACGTGCACGGCGCTGCTGAGTTCACATGCACGGGTGCGGTGTTCTTACTTGCGGTGTTAGCGAGAAGGAGAAGAGCCCAGCCCGTGCTTGGGTTCGGGAGGAGTGCAGCAACGCGCAAGACGAACGTTTGAAACAACGCAGGTCAGCGCGGTGCAAACGACCTGGCAGGTGAGGGTAGCGCACAGCGAAAGGCTACTACACGCACAGTAGCAGAAGTCAGAATTGTGACATGGAAAAACATGCTTTCCTTCTCGCCCCCGATACAGGAGTCCAGGATGGACGCTTGGAGCACGTCCATCAGAGCACCAAGGACCTCTGCAGGAGCCACAGCCCTAAAGACTCACGATGGCACTGAACACCTCTGTGCTCTGTTAACCAAAGACTGGGGCAGATCATGCCTGAAGAAAGAGTGGTCTCTGTTTTTTTCCAAGCTGCTACAGAAACAAACAAAGGTAGAAAGGTAAAAATGAACAAAGGAGGGAAGGTGAGAAAGGTCGTTTGAAAGTCAAAGTCAGAGAGAGAGAGAGAGAAAGAAAGTCAAAGTCAGAGAGAGAAAGTCAAAGTCGGAGAGAGAAAGTCAGAGAAAATAAAGAAAGTCAGAGAGAAAGAAAGTCAGAGTCACAAAGAAAGAGAAAGAAAAATAGAGAGAAAAAGGAATAGAGAAACAGAAGAATAGGGTTTGAGAGAAAAAGAAATCGAGTTTAAAAGAGAATTAGTGTTGAAGAGAAAAAGAGAAACTGAGAAATAAAGTGACAGAGACATCCAGAAACAGTTAAACAGTGAGAAAAAGATAAAGAGTTAGAAAAAGTCAAGTGAGGAATAGACTGAAAAGTAAAGCAAAGCAGAGCAGCAAAGCAAGAAATACGGCAAAAAAATTACTAAACCACACCAAAGGAAGAGAGCAACCAAAAGGGGGGGGGGGTATCTTTATTAGGGTTTATTCAACTTGATTGAACGAGGGTTTTTTATTTACACTTCAGCAAAGCAAGTGGAAATAACAACATACACAAGCACAAATACAATCCATATGCACACTGGTCAAAGTCCAATTGACATACAGAGCAATATGTGCAAGTGCAGCAGCAAACACCAACACAGAGCAACACAAGCCAACCCCCTATCAGTACAATGTAACAATTGTTCTATTTCTGGAAAATTCATTACATTTTATTGTTTCAGGAAACCCAAAACAACAGCAGCACAGGGAGAAGAAAACACTCATCCACCACACACCTCCTTCAGCTGACACACAAACCCACCCTCGCTCTCGTCTCAAGAGCACCCCATGGGAACGCGGTTCCCGGGAGCCCCAAAATCATCCCGCCTGACAAATCCCCGGCACGGTCGGCACCCAAACCCTGGCGATGAACGGCACCTCACAGACCGGCCGGGTCCCAGATAAACAAACCCAGCCGGGAGGGAAAACATCCCCAGCCAGCGCAGCTGGGTTGTTTTTACTCTGAGTTTAAAAAGCAGCTGAAAAGCCTGAAAGGCAAAACTCACACACACAAGGTTAGGACCATTCCACACCCGCACTCTTCTCGCAGGCAGACAGACACAGGCACACACACACACAGTCACACACCCTTCAGCTTACACCCTGACTGCAGCCCTTACTCCAAACATCCCAGCCATGGAGATGCTCCGACACAGCTTCTGGATGCCGCTCCTCGACGTCGAACGGCGCGCGCCGGGAAAATCGGCAGCGTCGGTGACCGTGGAGATCCGGAGCCGCCTCGGGGACCTGCGAGACAACGGGAGGCGGTCAACAAGATGCCGAGGGCTGGGAGTTATTCCCACACCGGGCCCATAAGTCTTCTGCCCAAAAACCCATGAAAAAGAGATGAACCACTAAGTTTTATAACTCTTCTACTCAACCGTGACCCTACGTGCCAGGGCAGGGCAGCTCAAACCCAGAAAGCACACAGGGAAGTGTTTTACCATGTACAGCCCCGTGAAACAGAGTGGGCCGAGAGGCAAGAACTAAAACGCAGGGGAAAGCAGGGATTAGATACAATAAAATGTCGGTAGGGCCTTTTTTAAGCTGAACCTAAGTCGATCACTACATCAGGTTGAACTCTATGTTCACTTCCAAAGACATATGTCTTTTCAAATCCAGACAGCTGGTTTAGAACTTCTGTGTTGCTGTTTAGACATCAAGCTTTGGGGCTGAGGTTTTTTTATTCCCAGGTGCTTGCTGGCAGTAAAAATACACTTCACATCTGCAGTGTGTGCACGTGGCTTGGGCTGTGGATTCTGGGGCAAAAAAAATTCAGGAATCAGGGAAAGAAAGAGATGGAAAAGAGAAAGGGAGTGTGAAGGGAAAGGGAAAGGGAAAGAAAGGTGGAAGAGAGAAAGGGAAAGGAAAGGAAAGGGAAGGGAAAGGAAAAATTAGACATAGAAATAATATTAAACCCAAAAATAAAAATAAATATGATGCCGCTCCCCATCCCGTTCCCCCGTTCCCCATCCCGTTCCCCGTCCCGTTCCCCCATCCCGTTCCCCCGTTCCCCATCCCGTTCCCCGTCCCGTTCCCCCATCCCGTTCCCCCGCTCCCCCATCCCGTTCCCCGTCCCGTTCCCCATCCCGCTCTCCCGCTCCTCGCTCACCGCCCGGGCCCGTCCGTGCCCGCCCGCCCCAACCGCTCCCGCCGATTCCAACTGGCCACGCGCAGCCCCGCCCCGCCTTCCCATTGGCCGTTGGGGCCGTCAATCACGCGGGAAACCCCGCCGCCCGCAGGCGCTGTCCCACGGCGGCCGCTGGAATGCGGCCCGGGCACATCCCCAAGGGAAAAGGAGGCACAAAATGAGGAATTGGGAAGTAAAAGGGGAAGGCTGCGCAGCGCCCGCGGCGCCCCGACAACGAGGAGCAGCCCCCACTCCTCTCCCCATCTTCGTTTTGCACCCCCGAGCCCTGCACGTTATCAGGGAGCAGCCCCAACCCTCTCCCATCATTAACTCGGAGATATTCCATGGTTTTTCCAAACTGCTGAATTTATTGTGCTGAAGAGCCGCTTCATTCAGCACACACCGGTCCATAGAGCTGCATAGAAAAGTGCTGAGATACAATTCCAGGCTTCCCCAGCCCATCTCCAGGTGTCACCCCCAGCCCTCCCAGGGGCTCCCAGTTCCCAGGGCAGAGCAGAACCAGCACCCAGCCAGCAGCTCCTCGGTCCTGCGAGGTATGTGGCACTTCCAAAAGTACACCATGCCTTGGAGCAAGCTGAGCAAACAATTCCAGACCTAAAACCTTCAATCCCTGCACGTCAAGGCAGACTCACAAATGCCCAAGAATTCGCACCTGCCATGGAAAAGTTAAAAGATCAACGTCTGCCTGAACTGCATTTGCAGAGTCCAATTGCACCCATTTTGCTCTGCCTCACGCTCGCAAATTGCCCGGAACGTGCTGTGTACAACAGCCTGGAAACCATGGAAAACTCCTGACACTGGTATCCCGACTCTGCCTCCTGCAGACACCCAGCTCAGGGAAACCTTTGCAGCAAAGCACATCCCAAAGGAGCTGTTTTCCCCGAGGAAGCCCAGCAGCGGCAGCGCTGGCCCAGAGCACAAAGCAGCAGCTCTGCTGGGGAAGAGCATCCTTCAGTTCCTCTGCTGCTCACTTGACCAGAGAGCTGTTCCTAGGCCACATTCACTGCCCCACCCTGGATGAAATACCTGCACCCCCCCTTCCAAGTGCTCACTGCTCCCTGCTGTTCACGTGACCTTTTCTACATCAAACTACCAGGAACAGTGCCCAGACAAATGGAGACCTTTCAAAAAAAAAAAAAAAAAACAAACAAACAAAAAAAAAAAAAACCTGGGTTTGCATAAATAAGCACTGAACCTAAAAACTTTTATGTTTCCAGTATTCCAACCATGTCCAGATGGTGAGCAGGTGCTAAAAATAACAACAGAAAAGCACAAAAAGACACAAATCTTCCTTCTCGACCTTCAATATCCTCAATTCAGGAAAATCACCAAACTCAACAGCTCTATATAGAAGGGGAAAAAACCCCACGTGTACTTTGAGCTGGTGAGAAGAACAGGAACCTGCAGCAATTAAGGCTGCACAGTCCACAGCAGCAAGAGCTCAGCACACGTCCAGACAGGCAATTCCAGCACCTAAATTAAAAAAAGAAGAAAAAGTTGATTACTTTTTTTAAAAGTTACTCTAAGTTAGTAAAACCAAACCAGCCTTTGCTCTTGATTTTGGCTCACTGATGCACACACACACACAAGAAGCCAATGGTCACACAGGGCCCCCCTTGCAGAATTCCTGATCCAAACCCTCGCCTTTCCTGCCCAGCACTGAGGGAAATCTGACAGAGGATTCATAAAGAGCCCTCGCTGAGAGCAGTCATCGCCCCAGGCCTTCAGGCTTGGCAAGATCCTGAAGTGAACGGACCCAAATTCAATTCCTAAATCTGAATCTCTGACAAGTCCTGTTAGAAAGACAGCGGACAGTCCATCAGAACACAGAATTAAAAGGCTGCACAAGGAATAACAGAAGCTTTTCCAGGAATAGCACAAGTTCCTTCTCTCCCTCACCGGTCCAGCACCGTGAGACCGAACCTTGGGCCCCAGGAGACAGGAGAGCTGTTATCAACACCCGAACCTCCCAAGCGTTGTTATTGCTCAGAGAGCTGCGCCGGCACTGAGCTACTCCCATGCGCCTGCAGGGCTCTGGGGAGGGGCAAGACGACCTCCCACTCCTGCCTGGAGAAATTTCAACACCCTAAAAAGTCATTTCCCTTCTCTCTCTCTGACCCACGGCCAAAGCAGCTGTGTAGAACAACCCGGGGGATTTATGGGAGGGCTGATTCTCTCAGGAAAGACCCCAGACCCTGAGGAAACAAACCACCCCAAATTTCCAGCTGAAAACATGCTGCCTCCTGAACGGGAGCGCACAAAACTCTCTAGAGCCAGACAGGAGGTGACAGACCGGAAAAAGCCAAAAGATGTGCTCTGCTTGCATGCACTCTCTGACTGGTAATTCCACAGGAAATTCCCCACGGATCGTCAGCAGTCGCCTACAATTTGTCCTCTGCAATCATGACTGCCTTGGCTTTCTGTGGAAGCGTTTCAAACATCCAGGGAGGGTTCAGGGCCTCGGCTGGCTCGTTTATGGCTCTTCCTGACAGGCCCAGGCCAAACCCAAGCACCCCCCTCACTGCTCCAGCCCCAGGTTCAGGGAAATATTGATACGGCTTAGAAATACTCTCCTTCCCTGCAACTCAGTCCCTCCCTGCGCATCCCCGGAGAGGATTTACTCCGTCCTTTGTTCCCGACAGCACCTCTCCAGCGCAAATCCCACTTCACACAGACACTGACTAAGCAGACCTAAGGCAATGGTTCCAGCAGCAGCTGCAATCCCGAGCTCCCTGTCTCCTGCACAGCTCATCCAAGCACTCCCAGCAATCTCACCTCGGCCCAGACACTCTCTGTCCTCAGAGGGAAACACAACCCGATGGCACGCAGCTCTGGCACCACATTCCCTCTTCCCTTCTCCCTTTTTCCAGCACACCAGGCTGCTGGCAATGGCATTCCCATGGCAGTTCATCCCAGCACAGAGAAGAGGAGCCTGTGACTTACCCACACCATGGGCAGGACAAGGGGGGCCCTAGCTGGCAGGGACGGGTTCTTCTAGCACAGAGGTTTCTGAGCCCAGAAAGGAGCCTTGCTTTGGCTTCCCTGACTTATTCAGCAGCCCTCTGGAAACACGTGGCAGGGAGGGAAGCTGCTTTTCCTGACACCATTCAGCTGCCAAAACCAGTAACCCCTCCACAGTGCTCCTGCAGCCTTGCCTGGCCCTGGGGCCATAGAGCAGGAGCCTTGTGGGCATGAACCTGCCCCTGATTCATCCCCTGAGCAAAACCCGCTAGTGAAAGGTGGTGAGAGCAACCAGGGCAGGGGTGGTAAGCAAATCTGGGACCACTTAGGAGAGGCCTGTGCCACCAGAAATGTAGAATGGTGTCTTTCAGTTGAAGGGGACATACAGTGTTCATCTAACCCAGTTGCCTCACCAAACACGCTATCTGACATACAAAATAATAAGCAGAAACCTTATTTCTGATATTTCCTCACTTCTAAGTCGCAGAACTTGCAACTAAACCTACTCCATCTGAAAATTTGCGAATGTCATTTATTAGATTATTTGTAATCTTCCTCGCTGCTGAAGGGTTAACATGGTGTCCTTACATCCTGATGCTTATCAATAATTAAGGACACAGCAGAATTCTTCACTAAAATCTACTGTAGTCTTTTCCAGAACTGATTTCTAATCCTTTCCAAGACAGCTGCACAATTTAATATTAAAAAAAAAAGTGCTGAACCATATTTCACAACTTGCCAGCTGCCTGCCAGGGCAGACGGGTGCATGGCTCTGGCAGGGAGGGCACAGCCTCAGCACCAGCCTGCCTGGAGAACCTAGCTCTGCTCAGTGCCTCAGGAAGGACCCTTTCCCAGCCCATCCAAAAGGACATAGGCACTTACTGGTCTGGCCACAGGGAGGGGGTGAGTGCTGCAACGGGGAGGCTCCTGCACAAGTTTGGAGTGGGCAAAGAAGGCACAACTGAGAAGGAATGGCCACCTCAGCCCCTCTCCTTCATTACAGCTCTGCACCTTCCCCTACCTGTAGGTCATAGGGAGAGGTGACAATGGGCACTGAGGGAATTAGTTGGCTGAGCAAGCTGGTGGGCAGAAGGTCCAAGAAGCTGACTTGCAAAAAAACCCCAAAACCTAGAACAGTTCATCGTGATTAACCACATATCAGAAATGCCTTCCTCTCTAATGGTAAAGCCACTGACACACTTCTTCTTCTCTTGCTTTGTCATTTATCTCGTAAATCAACCCATCTGCTTTCAAACCAAACGTGCCAAGTAAATATGAAGATTATTAGGAAGCCTTTTTATTTCCCTAGAGCAAATTAAACAGCTGGAGGTTACATTTTTTTTAACATTGCCAAGCTGTTACCAGGCGTAACAAAAGGCAGTTGGCTGCACACACAGCCCCGCAATGTTTCACTGGGCTGATGCAGCAAAATCAAGGAACTTGTGCCTTGCACCCAGCTGCAAATGCCAGAGACGCACCGCTGATTTTATGGCAACTGTCACACCAGGAGAGCTGATCCTCCCAGACAGTGGAAGTACACAATTAGGTCACATTAAACATCGAGAAAATGCCACAGCAGTTCCACATGCCCACTACAAGGGAGTGACACTGGAAAACAGTTCCTAGCTGGCAAGAGCCATCCCAGCATCAGTGCATAATAAACTGCTAAAAGTTTACAGATGAAGTCTGAGGGTGCAGAAGCATGAGCAATCACCCAAACAGAGGGATTCGTAACATTTTCCCACAAGGCAGAGAAGTAAGACAGGCAAGCACCAAAGCCTGGTTTATTCCCCCTGGGAAGCCACCGCTACCTCCTGTTCACAGAAACAGAGGGGCTGGGTACAGCATTCCTTCAGGAGGGTTTCCTTTAGGGCCAGAATAACAAGATGAAGCAGTGGTGCTCACAGCAGAAGCTTCAGACTTGTGTAGGCTTTTTTTCCATGTACAACACCAAGCTCCTAGCCTTACCACAGGAGCAAAAGTGTTTGCAGTGTCCTGACCATTGCACCCACACACTACAGAGTACGTCCTTGGCCAGAGGTGGACTAGCGAGAAAAGCACAGCCCACTCTGCTTACAGAAAGCCTTTTGCATCCTGTCAGCACCACCTACGTTCAGCTTAGTCCAGTCTTGCACACCTGAAATCAAAGGTAGTTATGAAAGGCAGCTGTTGTCACAGATAACAGACATTCTGTTGCACAATTATTTGGTGCTCGCCACAAATTGCACCGAAACAACTTCTATGCCATTGCCACAACAGTGGTAATTCTTTAAAACATGAATAAAAGGGCTCTGTACAGGAGGGCAATGCTGCATGGGGAGAGAACACACCACACCATGTAAACTTCAACACTGTGAGAAGTGTCAGTCTATGTCTTTTTACTCCCATATACTCCCATGTATCTTGAAACTACTTGTGGAGTCTACTGATGACAAAAGCATGCTTAATTTTGCCTGTGATCAAAGACACGGCCATGATGCAGCAGCAAGCAGTGCACCTCAGGGAAACGTCACACAGTTTTTGGGATGGTAAGTGGGCAGCACAGCTTTCTCAGCACATGAATTAACACCTCAATTCTTTAAAAGTTTCCATTTTACCAGTTTCTTCACCAGCACTAGTTGTCGTGATCAGCAGTCCTGTTGCAATATCTCCTCTGCATGCATCCTCACAGAGCATCCCCATGGTTCGCTCCCCAACACAAGAGCAAGGCTATTCTTTACACTTTTAGGTCAGCCCTTTAGCACAGGCCAAGAGCAGCAGCTCATCCCAAAAGCAGCTGTCAGAAAGGCACAGGCAGATACGCATGCAGGAAGTAACCTCCTGAGGTACTGCTGCTGCACTGCCCGTGACCAGGTCTGAGAGCAAAGCCACGCACCAGCACATGCTAAGAACCAAGCTGAGGGCTTAGAGGAAACAACCAACCTCCAGGATATTTTGAATTGTGAAACTTAATTTAAGCTACAGCCCAGAACAAAGAAGTTATGACACCCTCATAAACCAGATTTAGTCTGCTCTGTCATGGCACAAGATTACAATGTCACACTTTCACAGAATGGTTAAAGATTGGAAAGGGACCGCTGGAGGTCACCTAGTTCCCAGACATGCAAGGGTCCCCCAAAGCAGCTTATTGAGGATTGTGTCCAGATACCTTCTGAATACCTCCAAAGAGGGAGACTCCACAACTTCTCTAGGCAATCTGTTCCAGTGCTTGGGCATCCACACAGTGAAGCTCTTGCTCATGTACATCAGTTTCTGCCCGCTGCCTTTTGTACTATCGTTGGGCAAAACCCAACCAGAGCCTGGCTCCATCCTCTTGGCACTCTCCCTTCAGATACTGATAGACTTTGATGAGGTTCCCTCTCTGTCGTCTCTTCTCGAGGCTGACCAGGGCCAGCACCCTCTGCCTTTCCTCACACATGAGATTCTCCTTAATCATCTTTGTCACTCTAAGCCGGACCCTCTCCAGAGGCTCCATGTCTCTCCTGTCCTGAGGAGCCCAGAACTGCACACAGCACTCCAGATGCGGCCTCAGCAGGGCCGAGCGAAGGCGCGGGGTCCGTCCCTCCCGGGGAGGCTCCGGCGGCCTGTGTGAGGGCCGGGCAGGACCGGGGCGCGCCGGCCGCTCCCTCTCGCGGCCGCGGGGCCGCGCTGGGCTCGCAGCGCTGCGGCTGCCGGGCCCTCGCTCCCGGCAGGGCCCGGCCTGGGCCCCACCGCCCGTGCGGGAGCACCGGCCGCCGGACCCGCCTCCCGGGACACAGCCCCGCTCCCGCCCGACCCCGGCCCCGCTTACAGCACCTCGAGCCCTAAGTGACAGCTGGGCTTCGCAGGACCGAGCGCCATGGAAAAAGGGAATCCAGCCGAAATACGCACGCCTCACACTCCCAAGCTGTAGGGTGAGCTCTGATGAGAGCAAGAGCTCATCAAGACAGGCCCAGCCTAACCTGGGGGAGACCTGCGACAGAGGAGCTTGAATGTCCCATACCTGGGAAAGCAACAAAAAGCCTTAACCCAAAATTATTTAAGTAGTTCATATTCAGCATAAGTTTTCCTCCCTAATTCCCCATGCCCTCCCCACGACCCCAGCCAGCCTGGGTTTTGTAGAGTAATTTTAGGGCTCCGTGTTTCTGACCAGATCTCATCTACCGTGACATGTGACAGAGCCCAGTGAGTGGAAGGCTCCAGCCCACAGATCCCCAAGAAAATCTAAGATTTCCTTGCTGCTCATGCAGTTTTCTCAGACTGTTTGTCAAAAGTTATTGGTGGCTATTTTTTAAATGAAAGGAGTAGAGAGAAAATAGCTTTGAGGCATATTGGGCTAGCATATTGTTCAGACTCTGTACAGGAACAATAAAGCTTTTAGGATCCTTTGATTGACATATATAATGAAGGTAGCTGTCAAACCTTTGTGCAGCAATTTTATTTTGTATTGACAAGCTATTTCACTGGCCAGGGTTTTGCATAAAAGGAATAATTCACATTGTTGTGGTGCTGCTATTTACAGAGCCTAGAGGACAGTGGCATCACTACAATATAAAGATTAATATTCAAATTTCTTTTGAAATACATAACTCTGTATGCAACCTATCCTACGTGCACATCTTCATACAGGGAGAAAGGCATTGTTCTGCAGAGAGAAGGGGGCCTGGAGCTGCTGGGGGTTGTTGTTCATTCACTGATTCATCATGTAGCTTTTGAAAAGCCACTTAGTCACTCTGCAGTTGAATGTTTCTCTCTGGGGAGCAGAGAACAAAGCCTCAACACAAACTGCCATCACTGTTACCAGTCAGTGGCAGAGCTCACAGAGCCAGCATGGGGTCAAGGGGCTGCTCTGAGCAGCCCTTGTGTGCACAAAGCCCAGGACAGCTGTGCTCCTCCCAAAGAAGCTTCTTTCTCCTGCCAAAGCAGTGGCAGGGTCAGCTTGGGCTACCTAAGACAGCAGTTGCTGCTTGCCCACTACCTTTCTTTGATTATGAACAATAACTTGCCAAGAAATCACTAGCCTCAGAGAAAACAGGCAGAAAGCAAACGAGAGGGCAAAGCAAAACATAAAGGAGAGGGGGGAAAAAAAATCCACATAAGCAAGGATGACTCTCACACTATTTGCTATGCAGTCAAGCCCACAAGTGGGTTGTGTATCTGAAGGTGGAAATACAAAGACGTGTCCTGTTCCCTGGGGAAAGGTAAGCAACTTCTCAAATGATCTTTAGAGGCTATTATCAGTCTCGCACTAGCACTGACATACCCTGTGCCCAAAGCCACAGCATGCACACACTGTATCCATAAAAAGAGATATTCATAGCTCTGCAGCTCATAGAAGTGCTGTGCCCGTGCTCTGGTACCAGTTTCATTTAAAACAAAACAAAACAAAAAAAAGTTTGAGTTGCAAGTGAGGGCATGGAAGAACTTGCACGGCAAGAATTTGGAAAGAGCATGGTAATCCAGCTTGGTCAATGGGCACACAATTTTTTAAGAGTGTACCACGTTTGTTTGTTCAGTCATTCCTATATTCATTTTCAAGTCCAGAGACAGCAGCTTCATGTCTAGCCCCAAAATAACAGCACTGTCTGAGACAAAACCAGCTTGGTCAGGGGTACCAGAGCTTTTCCCAGCCCGTTTATGTAATAAAGCATTATATACAACTGTTAGAAAACATACCAGTTTAAAAATCTTTTATCTATGACTTTAGCCAGGTTTGCTCATCTTTGCCCCAGGGGAAGGGAACTGAAGCTTCTTTCCAGGGCATTGTTTCTCTAGGTGAGGCCTGATGGGCTTAGCATTTCAACAGACTGGGAGTAGCCCCAACAAGATAAAGCCATCGATGGAACATCAACAGAACCAACAGAACCTCAGTGGCCATCTAGGAACATCTACCCCAGACTCTGCCTCCGGCAAAGACTGATAAGAAATTCAAGCAATGAAGATCTAATTAACATCAGAAGCGAAGAAATCCGGATCTAATAGGAGAGCAGATACTAGGAACTACACAACTTGAGACCAATGAACACTGACCCAATTCGTTTCTGTGAGTTTTGACTGCAAAAAAGATCTGAAAATTCTAGTAAAGATCATGTGTCATGGAATGATTCTCCGCACACCCGGGCTATGTGCGGATGAGATGATTTCTGTGGTACATCCTGGCCAGAGAAGAAAGTAGTGCCTTGACTCTCTAACATTAAAAATGTTGTTGGAGGGCTTTTTGTTTTTCCTGCAGTTTCAGTGACACAACCAGGAAGCAGAACAGGAGCTATATGTCCCTGTTACTTGGGTCCTAAAATACAGAGAAAGAAGACAGGGCAGAAAGCAAAGAAGAAAAACAGCTTTGTCCTCATTCACATGATAGCCCTGTAAGGCTTTAACCCAAAAGATGTAACTGTATAGTGAAACATCTATGGGGGACTCTCTTGCCTGGCACAGAGGGGTTCTGCAGATAGACTTCCAGGGTGGGGAAAGAGTACCAAGTCGGCAACACAAATTACTTCAGGCCAAACTCCAATACATAACTAGAGATTCCATAGATACATCCAGCCTTAAGCCCAGGAGCAATACAGGTGGAGAGAACGGAGCCTGGGTGATTAAAACTACCTATTTAAGCAGTTCAAGGCAGCTGGAAGCAGCACTGGTGCCTCTGGGTTTCTCTGTTCATTATTTAAGGTGAACATAAAAACACAGAGTGCAGGAGCCCAAGGATGTTCCTCACTGGCTTCAAGCTGGCAGTTTGCTAAAAGCAGCGCTCCTTGGTTTCCTTGGTTTGCCGACCAGCAGTGCCACCTCCCCTCCCTGCTGCCACGGTGCTCAGCCTTCCCCAGGGTTAACAAAAGGGCACGTTACTCTGCTTCGCCAGATTTCAGCTCTGAGAATTTCATTCTGAACAGTTCAGCATCTGCTTTAGCCAAAACAGTTCCGCTATTTCCAGGAATATTATTAAAGGAAAAATATACTGCTTGGCACACGCTACCTAAATTCAGGCAACCTTTTACATGAGGATCTCTAGCTCCGGAAGGGAAATTTTGGAATCTGGCAGAGAGGTGACCTTTGTGGTAGAAATGTGTCTATCCCTATCAAAACCTACCTACCTTTGGCCAGATTACAGAGCAGGGAAATACTGCAGTTAAGGGCACGGTAACGAGTTCTGAGAACTGCAGTTACTTGCTGTTTCTGCTGTGGGCAAGAGGTCCCTGATCTCCTGCAGAGCTGCAGCTTGTGCTCACCCACTGCCTTGGCCAGTTACGGCTGCACAGGTCCTCCATGGCTGGATGACGAAATTACAGAGCCAAGGGTGAGCGGAGAGACCAGCATTCCATCTGACGCCTACATACATTCCCGTAACTTTCGGATACGGGACAGCCCCATCTGCCACACAGCCCAGGGTCAACGTCAGCATCACGAGTGCTGCGCAGGCACGAGGGCACTGCAGGAAACAAACTGCGACCAAAAACCCAGGGCCATTACAATACATCGATGCACAGCTGGAAGAATTAATGTCAAGCAGACAACGGCATTGCAGACGTCCCCTAATAACGAAGGCTTGAATCTGCTGTCTCAGTAAAACTCTCTAAACGAGGTTTGTGTGCAGCTTATGGGGAGTTTCTGAAAGAAATATAAATATAGGCCATCATTCTGCAAAGCTTCACAAACCCAAACCCTTGCATTCAGGTGCCATCTCTCGGACTTTGCTGCAAAATCAAGGCCATTCACGTTAAAAGCACAGACAAGAACATCTGCTCAAACTGATGTGTTTTAACTGTATTAGTTAATTATCCAGACAACTCTTCTTATGTCATGGAAATGCAGTTTGAACACTGGCAGATAAATGCTCTTGCATTAAAAAGGGAGAAATCAGTATTTGCTGTTGGATGTAAGCAGCCATTAGAAGAAACAGTCCCACCTTTCACCCAAGCATACCTTCTCCCCATCTTCAGCACATTATGCAGTCCTTCTGTGTATCCGTGTGTGGGATCTCAGGACTCATATCCATATACCGAGAACTGGCATGTCATCATCATCCTGGAGAATGATTTCAGTTCATTAAGTGCTGCTAGGAAAAAGATATAATTCCTCTCACCAAAAGCCTCAACAGGCTACAAAGGAAGAGTACAAGGAAAAGTTAACTTCTTTCTTCATTATATGTATGCCCTTTCCTCATGCATAAAGCAGGAGCAACACAGAACTTCTATACATATAAAGAAGTTCTATAGATAGATAGATTATATACTTCAGTACATATATATATGTAGATAGATATAGATCTATGTATTATTATGTACATACTTCAGGTCTGGTTAAAGCACAGCGGCGAGCAGAGGGGGTCTGTGGTGCTTTCATTCCGTGAGAGAAGAAAACCGTACCTCCTGCAGAAGGCAAACTGTCCGTGCAGACTGCAGAAGGCACTCAACAAACAATTTTGGTTTGTCACTCAAGTGCTTGGTTAATGATTCACCCTGAACAACCAGGCAAGGAAGAAGCGAGCTTGTTCTCCTTCAGTGCACTGGCTGCATTAAGAAGAAAGAGCTCAATGTGGAGCCAGTGCAAGAGAGAAACTTCCCACCTGCACTGCTGCAGGAAACTCTTCCCAGGAGTATGAACTGGGATTATGTATCACAACAGCAGGTATGGCTGGAACTATGGAACCAACCCAGCCACACACGGACCTTGTGATATATTTTTCATTAGCAGAACCCAGATCCTTTACGCAGTAGTTGCCTCCCAAATGTGGAAACTGCAAGATAAAAAGCACATTTGGGTGACTTCTTGATGGGTGACTGCAGAGCCACAGGCTCATCTCAGATCTCCCACAGACCCAGCCTTGGAGTGCCTGCAAATTCCTTTTTTCCTCTTATGCTTCTGAATGGTTAAAGGCAGCGTGGCGAGCCATTTTACAGGGGATTTCAAGAAAATGACACGCTTGATGTTTACATGTTTTTGCCCATGAGACAACTTTGATATGCCTTGTGAAACACATGCTTTCACAGAAATCTGAGGAGGAAAACGACATCACCAAGAACAGTAAAATCTTGTTCTGTTTGGAACAGACAATTTTAACAAGACTGTTTTAACGGGAATAGCATTTGGTAGATATTTTTAAATGTTGGCAGCAGGTTTTGCTAGACAAAATTTTATGATATCATTCCTTGGATAGATTGCTAATCTGCAAAAACCCATCATTTGAGACCCATTCTAACATTACAGAAGTCCCTTGATTTCCATGTACACAAGGTCAGGCCATTTATGAGTGTAAAGTGTCCCCAGTACTTAATTTTTCCAGGTGACACCCGGTGCCACTTGGCTGTTTGAAAGACAATTTGAGCCAGTACACTTCCACAAAGGACTGCACAGAATGGCCATGTTCTTCTTCCCTTCTAAGAGTTGCATAAGCAGATATAAATGTTTCTGTGTTCAATAACTAAAATTAAGATTCCCTTTGCTTGTAGCCTTCTTCGAGAATGTCACTATTCTGTTTGAGAAACCACATCCTGCTCTGCATCCTATGTGGATTCATTCTGTCAATCCAGGGAGATCAAGTTTAATAATCTCCTGAAAGTCCACAGTAAACATTTCTTTACACACTGGATCAGATCTGATGAACTATACAACTTCACACCAGCCAGGAAAGTGTGTGGGACTGACTTTTTAACCAATGCAGACGTGGGGGTACACTTACAGGCCAACTATAATTTTCCCTAGAGAATGCTGAGCATATATTTTTTCCACTCAGAGCTATTGTTCCATGTTTTCCCAGGACTTCAGAGTATGTCCAGCAGTGACTGGAACCCCCATGCAGTAAACCCACTCAGGCTTACCAGGAAGCTTCTGTGGGAGCCTCAAGTTTCGGTGCAGCTCAGAAGCTGCACGCGCCTAAAGCATCTCCACGGGAACACGAAGCTTCCCTCGTGCATTTCATTTCTTTATCCGAAATATTCTTCCCACTCAGCCACAACCTAGAAAGGAAAAAAAAGGAAAAGAAGGAAGATCAATTAATTTTGACATAAGGAGTCTTGACTATCCCAACACACTGCCAGGTGAAAAAACATCCCTGCCCCTCTAACAAATCCCCCTGATACTGTCTCCATCAAGTATCAATTATTTAAACGCTGTATTAAGGAGAGTAAAGACACAATGCTTGGAATTCTCAACAACGGCTCAGCTTGGCTACTCCAAGCACTTTCCCACCTGGGGAGCTGAGCAGTTCCAGATTTAAACACCACATTTAATACAAATCTGACAGCAATTTGATTTGATTTGGCTGCCAGCATCGGAGCTGCTTCCACACAGACACACGAGGCTGCTCCGAGCTGCCATTTCATCGGCGCCTGGGGACAGGAACAGCACCCGCACCGGCCACCTGGCTCAGCCCGGGCTCCATCCAGCACCCACCGAGAGCCGCTGCGAGCTGAAATCCTCCCGGCCCCTCCTGCCGGGGAAAGCCTGCCTCCGGCTCCGGCTGCCCCCAGCTCCCACCTCCCGGGGAAAGCCTGCCTCCGGCTCCGGCTGCCCCCAGCTCTCACCTCCCGGGGAAAGCCTGCCTCCGGCTCCGGCTGCCCCCAGCTCCCACCTCCCGGCAAACAGCAGCTCCATCCTTGGTGCCTGCTCCCGGCTGCGGGCAGCCGCCGCCCTTCGGGCAAGCCGATGGCTCGGGCAGCTCCGGTGCCCGCTCTTCCTCGATGCTTTTGCGTTTTCCTGCAGCTCCCCGGGCCGGAGGGAGCGGGGGGCGGCGGCGGCGCGGGGGGGGGGGAACGAGAGCCCGGCACGGCACCGCGGGGCGCGGGGACCTCTCGTGGGAGAGGCGCGGCGCGCGCGGCACGGAGGTGTCCCCGCCGATGCCTGCTGGCCGGCGCCCACGCGCCTCCCGCCCGCCCCCGACGCCGCTGACCCCACAGCCCGCAGCAGCCCCAGGTGTGAGCGGCCAGGATGAGGAGGGGGCGGCTCCTGCCAGAGTCCACTCTCCGAGGGTTCCCCGGGCACAGCTGTGCAGGGAGCTGCTGGTCCAGAGGGGCAATGGGGGCATCCCGAGTGTCCCTCCAGGGACAATGGTCGGAGCATCCGGCAGGAGCTGGGGAGCAGCCGGAGGCACCTGGGCACAGAGCACTGCTCCCAGAAAATGCCCAGGGAAAACCCCTCGTGCCAAGGGGCAGCACCTGAGCAGGCAGGGCAGCATGTGGGGTCCCAGGGAAACATTCCACTTTCCCCTTTCATCTTGGCAGCCCTTCCCCAGTGCCCCCCCCAAAAAAAGGGGGGTTATGAGGAGAAAAGGGATTTAAACGGAGGGAAAAAAACTTCCTTTTCCATAATTGTCTGTGTTTAAATTGAGGGGGAATCCCCTTCCTCTGCAATTTTAAGGGCATCAGTTGAAGGAAACCCTGCCTTTTCCATGCTCTTAGGGGTATCACTTGACAGGGAATCCCCATTTTCCATTATTCTCCAGTTTAAATAGAAGGGGAAAACCTTGACAATGCTATTTTATTGATTGGAATTGAGCATAACTCCCCCATTTTCATCATCCCAAGGTTTAAATTGAGGGGAAAGCCCGGTTGTCCCTCCTTTATAAGGGTGTGAATTGAGGGAGAAATCCCCCTTTTTCCATCACTGGAGAGACCTGAAGTAAGGAAAACCCCTCTTTTTCCAGTATTTTAGGGGATTCAGAGGAGAGAACCCATTTATTGCTATGGCATCTATTTAAGTAGAGATAAACACTCCCTAGTCTCTCATTTTAAGGGGTTCAATTGAAGGAAGCTCCCCCTTTTTCAGCATTTTAAGAATTTAAATCTGTACTTCAGGGCACTTCTAGCTGGGTACTGGCACCTAATCTCTCACAAGGGAGCGAGCCCAGCACTCACAAAACCTTCCTGCTGCCAGAGAGCCCATTATTTTTTCAGTTTTATTTATAATGAATACATCCCTAATTAGAGACCCCAACAGGAGTTACACCATGTATATTATTACTATTCTTCTCCACCCTCCATAGTCCTGTGACTCAATAGCCACCAATGAACAATTACAGAACTTAACAAGGAATCATGCAACTCATGTGTCTACGCTGCCAAAACAAGAAGCTTTTTTACCCTTTCAGTGGATGCAGCTGTAGTAAAACAGAAGGCATCTACAGAGCCCTTTAGTCACCTGGAATTTAAGGCAGAGCAGCCAAACAGCTGCAGCTCCTCCCAGTGCTTTTATCCCTTCTGGTAAAATTGCCTCCTCCCTTTTCCCGGGCATTGTGGGAACGAGAGGCGGGCCCGGCCAGGGGTATATTAACCCCAGCCCTGGGTAAAAAAAGGCTCATTCTTTCCGTGGGGTTAGTTGGGTTGAGGGTGTCTTCTTATTTCCATGAAGGGGGGGGGTCGTTCAGGTTTTCTCAGTTTTCTTTCAGCAGGTGCTTTTGGCATCTAAAGCAATAGAGGCTTTGAAGACACTGTGAAGAAGATAGCATTGAGTGCATAGTTCATGATTTTTGCATCGAGTGTTCAAGGTTGTTAAGGTGCCTGGTGCTTTTTGTATTTTTTTTTTCCTTTGCCTTGTTTTTCTTAGAAGCACTGCAATTTCCTGAAATTCCAGATTGTGTCAGTATTACACTCCAAATTTTTCAGCAGGTTCATTGTACTGCAAGAGGGAGCTACCCTGGGTCAGAGATGACATTGGAGATGGAGGCTTCTGATAGGTAAGTTAAAGACTGCAAGTATGAGTGGGAGCGGGAGCAGGGTCCCAGTTAGTAGCTGACTTGTTGGGATTTGGCTTGTATGCCACTACACTGGTGCATTGATTTTGGTTTTCTTTGTCATAGCTGACTAAGAGGCCAACCTGGTGATCCCAGTGCCTTTGGAGATGGCTGAGGTGGACTCCTTTGCATCCAGTGTGGATTCACATCACTGGTCATCTGAAAGCTAAGTTGGGGGCTGGAGCCCGGAGAAGGGATGATAGCAGGATAGTGGGTTGGAAATTGCTGGGAGAGATTTAAAAAGTAGTGTAGGGGAAAGGGATGCTCTCCAAGGGCCTTCTTAGGTAAGCTAAAGGGAGTAGCCCTACTTTTGACTGCAACTGTAGGGTGTGCAGCGCAGAGCAGTTCCAGTGTGTGTTGTCTTGTCCGGTGTGTGTTCTGTGTCTTTGGCTTCCCTTGGATCAGATCTCTCTGCCTTTTACCCTTAAGGGGCTCATCATAAGCATTGGCCATCATCTCTAGCTTCTTGAACTTTCGTACTTCTCGGTAGGATGCCAATATCACTTGTTCTTTTACCAGTGGGCTTGGCCACATCTTGGAATCACATCTTGAAAGCATTGAGTCAGATCTCTTCTGAGGCCTTGTTCCCAGCTGTACTGCCATCCATCCTTTCCAGCCTTGAGCTGTAATGTCCTGGGGCTTGTAAGATTGTCAGGATATGGGAGCATTCTAAATGTGGCCTTGTCTCTCACAGCCATCTTGATCATTGTGACTGACAGTTCTTAGAACAGGTCACTGTTCCAGTCTTTTCTTCTGCTCCTTAGAGCCTCTTTCATCCACCATTGCCATACCATCAGTTATCTTTTTTGGCGTCGTCCCTGTCCTTGCCATTGTTCTTCTTGCCGAGAGCTTTTTTTATCATCCTCATGTCCCACTGCTTGTAGTATAATGTGTTGTTTGAGTTTGTGTCTAGCCTGGAATTGCTCTGCTCTGTAGAGTAGTCTTGGGGGGGGGGGGGGTTAGGTGGAGAAGAAAGGAGACTTTACAGGGAGCCTTTTGCTTTGCTCAGCCACCTGAGCCACGCCTCGGATGGAGTGACTGTGGCCAGTCTGTGTGGTGTTCAGTGGAGATGTGGGAGTGGTGCAGTGGTGTCTTGCAGTTTCATAGTAGTTTGTCCTAAGGCCGACTACTGTGGGATCCTAGGCAGTTTGCTTTGAGGAATGAGAACTTGGGAAAGGCTAAGCTTTCCCTGTCTGTCTGGGTAACTTTGACAAATAATTCTTTTGCAGAGGGAGAGCATGTAAACCTGATATGAATGGAGGAGACCAGAGGAGCACAGCAGCGAGGTGGGTCAGTGCCTGAAGTCCAAGCTACGGCCTGACTTTGGGCTCTATGTTTACCTCACTGTTGGGATTTTCATTTTGAAGATGCGAAGCACTTGGCACAGCAGGGTATTGGCACTGGGGGGACCATGAGCTGGATGAGTATTGATTCCAGCACAGAACTGGATGCTACTGGAGTTGTTGTATTAGTGATGAAACTATAAGTAGCCTTTGATTTTTTTTTTTGCGTTTTACAGGTGGTCTGCAGCATTCAAATTGCTACTCCAACATGACAGACACCCTTGCAGAAAGAGGTCACAGTCAAGCACTTTCAGGTGGAACCTATCTCGGCAATGCAACCCTTTTGGACACTACATGGGCATGTGCCTTTCCATTTTGTTTTGCCCCTTCTCCCCTGGGAAGGTTGGTCATCATTCAGCTTTTCAGGGGTGGTGTTTCATTTTGGTTATGTTTCAGGGCTGTTCTTTGTCTTTATTTTTAGGAAGTAAACCTGGATATCAGCAGTCAAGGTCAAGTGAGTGAGGTAAGCAGTGACCAGTGGACGCAACCAGTTACTGCTCGGGTGCCAAATTCTGGGGCAGCTCAAAGCATGCATTGTCTGAGCATCCATTTGTGTGTTTTAGGTGGCCCACTTGTATTATGCCTACAGGGGCTGAACCCCCTCATGGACCAGCTGATGGAGCCAGTTTATCACCCTTGAGCTGCCTGCCCCTGTGAGCCTTCCAGAAGTATTACAGGGCTCTGCGATGAAGCCTGTACCTTTTCTGTTTGAAGGTGCCATCTGGGCAGCCTTTGGCAATGGCTGAGGAGTTGTGGCGAGTCGGGGAGGGAGGGAGGAGCGAGGGTCCCCTCAAGTTTCAGCAATGCCACATCACCTTGTCTCCCCTTAACCCAGGGATACCCTGCGACGTCGGCCTCGGAGTGCGGCCACAGAGTATGAGCCAAGGACCGGGGCGTTCTCAGGAGCCGGTGAGTAGTGGAATTGTTGGGTTTTGGCTGATGTGCTGCTGAGTTCAGGCACTGATGTTTGGTTTTCTTTATTGTAGTAGACTGAGAGAGAACAGCCCTCTGAGGGCAGGAACTTTCCAGATGATGAGGTGGCCTTGTTTTGCACCTGATGAGGATTTGCATCCCTGGATATCTGAGAGCTAAGTCGAGGGCTACACCTCAGGGAGGGGGATGAGAGTGGGGTGCTGGGTCAGGACTTGGTGGGAGGGATCTTTGAATTAGCTTTGGAGATGGGGATGTCCACGAGAGGGCCCCTTAGGCCACGTAAAGGCAAAGTCTCGCTGTTGATCGCAATGCTGAGGTGTGCAGGGCAGAGCAGTCCCGGTGCGTGTTGTGTCACTTGTCTATTGTGTGTTCTGTGTCTCTATTGTGGGCATCTTGTGTCACATGTCTTTTGCCTTACCCCTTTGAGGGGCTTATCAGAAATGCTGGGCATCATCCTCAGCAGCTCCTTTGCGTTCCTTGGCCGGACGCTGGTACCCTTGAACCTTTGACTTGCAAGCTCGGACATGCATTGGAATCGCATCTCTCTTTAGCACTATTGAGTCAGACACCTTTTACAGTCTTGTTCTGAGCTGTATTGACAGCTGTGCACCGCAACGATCCCTTATAACAGATTAGGACTTGGGAGAATGTGAGGATAGGTAGAGGATTCCAACCGTACGATTCTCGGGCGTCCATCTTTGCGGTTCTTGGCGTAAGTCCTTCTGTTAAGGTCTTTTCCTGCCAGAGTTCTTTGAGCCTCATCTAGGTCATGTCATTGGTAATTCTTCTTGCTGAGACTTTCCTCTCCTTGTTGCATCCCCTTGTTTGTCATCTCCTGTGTCACAGGTGTCTGTGTGTTTGGCCTGGGGCTGCTTTGCCCTGCTACATAGTCTGGGTGTAGGTGTAATAGGATAAGTCCTAGGGACTTGACATTTGTAATGTAGGGATTAGTTGGACTCAAGATGGTATTTCTAGATTAACACAAAGTGTCTGGAGCTGCTAAGTTATGATGCAGTACTTTGACTTTTGTCATCACTTTCTTTCAGATGCAGATGGATTGAATCTGTGGCAGAGTGCCCCATACCAGGTGAGGTGGTTCCCACAGGAAGGTCAGTCACCGTTTGTCTTTGCAGGGCAAGTGTAAATGGTGACTGTGTTACAGCTTTGTTCTTCATCTTTATTTGTAGGAAGTAATGCTGAAGATCAGTGGTTGAGGTCGATGGAGCGAGGTGAGCGGTGACTGGTGGCCAGAATGAGTTGTTACTGCTTGGGTATCAGTTTCTGGTGCAGCTCTAAGCATCCGTTTTTGTTTGTGCATTTTAGGTGGTCCACTGGGAAGGTGTCCCGGCCCTGGGATGCTGGAGGC
Source organism: Coloeus monedula (assembly GCF_965178545.1). Lineage (NCBI taxonomy): Eukaryota > Metazoa > Chordata > Aves > Passeriformes > Corvidae > Coloeus > Coloeus monedula. The sequence goes on along the minus strand of NW_028120734.1, from coordinate 92,326 downwards.
CAGGTGGGTGCAAGCTTAAGCTATAGGTGTGGTGTACTTGAGTTGGAGCGGGGAGGCTGTGGTTTCAGTCTCTCAGCATGTTTTTTTGCTTTGCTTCTCTGCAGGTGCTGCTGCTGCCCTGGGCATGCCAAGGGACAGAGGCGAGCAGGTGAGTTGGCATTTAGGTGGGGCGACTGATAGGTGAGAGGTACGTGGCAGCATGCGAAGCGTGTCCCTTTTCGCTTTGCGGGTATCGTCCGGGCCACCTCCGGAGTCGGATGGAGATTTGAGGTGAGCCTGGGCCAGTGGTGCAGAGGGAGCCCAGCCCGTGCCTTTATTCTTCTGGAGGGCAATAGTCGCAGTTTCTGTTTTGTTGTCTTAGGTACCACAAGTAGGTGCAGAGCCTAAGTTTGGAAACGGCAGGTGAGCGATGAGCCTCAGCAGTTATGAGGGAGAGAGGCATTGTGCAAGGGGTCACTTCTGGGACATGTCATCACAGTCTGAATTTTGTCATTATTCTCCATCTTTTGCAGCCACCCAAGTGGGCTGTGGGCCATGTATTGACATCCACGGTGCTGAAGCATTCTTTTCTGTTGAGGATGGATTTCGTCTGCTGGTCTTCAGAGAGCTAAGTGTGGGGACTGTTGGCTGGGAGAAGGCAAAAACCTTTGGAATCACAGGAGGCAATTTGAAGTTAGCTGAGAGGAGAGGGCTGTAGTGGGCCAGGCCCCTTGGAGGTGAAGGGAGAGAGGGTTTCTCTTCAGCATCACTTGAGCCTTTGCCGGGCCGGGCAGTTCCAACCCATCTCCATGTTCTTGTGAGCTTTGCATCATTGGATTTTGAGTCTCGATGTCATTGTCCATCTTTTCACCCGAGGAGCCTGCCTTCGGGTCTGGCACGATTGCCATGGTCTAAATTTTGCCTACTCTTCAGTGTAGCCATGCTTTTGAGCACTTTTGAGCATAGCAAGCACGTGGACATCTTGCATCTTGGCCATTTGTGGGTCGGTCATGTTTTGTGATGTCACTTCAGCCTTTGGCAGCAGAATCCTTCTCTAGGGATCCCTTTGTATCAGCTGGCAGTTGTTGCCTCCTTCTCTAGGCCTACTGCACTTCTTGAGCATCCTCTTACCAGCTTTGGCACTAACTTCTCATAAGGAGTTTACCTTTCACTGTCACGTACTACTGCCGTAGAGCCTTCTTTCCTTCGGCGTCATCAGCCTCTGGCTTATCTTGCACTAGCAATCGTGGGTCCATCAGGTAAAACTGCTGGGCAGTTTCAGTTTGTGTCTATGTGATGTGGTCTGTGTCCGTTGTCTTCAGTGTCATAGGGCTTTGTGATGTCTCAGTGCTTTACAGGCATCGTTATGGGCCATATTGGCAGCAGGAGCACTTGCATACTTTCCTGGATCGGGCTTATTCTGGCGTCTTTATGGTTTTGCTTTTTGAGACCAGAAGAAGTACACAAGGTGTTCCTATCCATCTTCCTTCTCAGTTTTGGTAGTATCTTTTTTTTCATGTGCCGTTCCCTTGGACTTCTGTATGAAGTGTACTAGACCCTCCTCACTGCAGTAGTTTTGTAGCTTCTGTCGCCTCAAAGCATCCTGGTCTCAAAAATTTATCTTCTGAAGCGTTATCTCAAGTCTTCATGTCATCTTTGCCTATATTTGATGCACTGTGTATCCATGTGCCACTTATGCTTGGAGCTGCCCTGCCCTGGCACATTCAGTCATGGCTAGTTTGAACAGTTTTAGAACTCTCCTCTCCTGTCTATGGGCTTTTGGGTAGAAAGTTTATGGGGCTGGTGTGGGGATAACTCCTAGCTGTCAGCTACTTTGCCGACTGCCTCATGCTGTCTTGCAGGTCCCTAAGGCAAATTTTGATCCCTATGGTCACTGATGCTACCAATTTTCCCAGGATCTACTGTTCCACATCAAGGAGCAGCAGATGGAAGAAGATGTTAAAGCATCTTCTTTAGGGGGGAGTGTTTCTAGTAAGGGCTGCAGTCAGTGTGTAAGCTGAAGAAGGGGTGTCTGAGAGTGTGTCTGTCTGTGTGTGTTGACTGGCTCTAACCTTATATGTGTGTTGTTTTTTGCCTTTCAGGTTCTTCAGTTCATTTTAAAATTTAGAATATGAAGAACCCAGCTGGTCCTGCCCATGCTGTGGGGTCAGTCAGAGGGACACAGGGTTCCTCTTCTCCTTTGTGCTGGGATGAACTGCCTAGGGAATACCATTTCTGACAGCCCAGTCCTACCTGTGTCCTTTGGAAAAGGGCAGAGGTGAAGAGGCAACTGCCAGAGTTCCTTGGGGATGATGGAGTTGTGGTGTTTGGCTGTGCCCAGAGGGGCAGGTTGGGCATTATTTGTGTGTCTGAGGACTGGGGAGCCGAGCTCTCAGTGCATTCCCAGCTCTCCCAGGGGTGGGAGCAGGTGCAAGGCTGGGTGACAGCCTCTGGTCGGGGCAGGCCCTGGCCCCGGCACAGACACGCTGGGGTGGTTTGGGGACGCTTGGGGAGCAATGGGAAGAAAATGAGGGATGGTGCTGGGCGGAGCGATCGGCCTGTGCTCGTGTCAGCGCAGCCGTGCAGGGCACTGGGATCTGGGTAAAACACCGGCTCTCCTGGTGTTCAGGGATGCAAGGTCTGAGGGACTGGATTTACCTAGGGCTTTTCAGGAACAAGGGGAAATGTGGTGCCAGAGCTGTGCCCTATCAGGTTGTGTTTCCCTTTGGGGACAGGGAGTCTCTGGGCTGAGGTGAGATTGCTGTGTGAGTGGCAGGGAACAGGGAGCTCAGAATTGCAGGCACTGATGGAATAATTGTCTTAGGTCTGTTTGGTTTGTGTTGGTGAAAACTGGGATTTGGGCTGGAGAGGTGCTCTTGGGAACAATGGATAGAGTACATTTGCTCCATGGATGTGTCAGGAAGGACAGAGAAGGGGAGTATTTATAACCTGTTCTCAGTATTTCATGCAAATTTGGGGTGGAGCAGCGATGCAGGTGGGTGGGTTTGGCCTGGGCCTGTCAGGACTAACCACAAAGAATCCAGCCAAGCCCCTGACCCCTCAAGGCATCTGTGAAACACTTCCACAGCAACCCAAGTCAGAAATCCAGTGATTAGGGAGGTAAAATTATAGGTAATTGCCTATGATCTGTGGGGAATTTCCTTTGGAATTATCAATCAAGGCAGGGCCTATCTTTCAGCTCTTTTCCTGGTGTGCAGTTTGCTCTCTGGTTTAAATGAGTTTGTGTGCTCCTGTTAACAAGCAGTGTGTTTTCACCCTGAAATTTGGGGTGATAGGCCTTCTTTAGCGTTTTTCCCACAACTGAATCATCCCTTCCATGAGTAGTCCATGTTGTTCTACACAGCTGCTTTGGCCGTGGGTCAGAGAGAGAGAAGGGAAATGACTTTTTAGGGCATTGAAATTTCTCCAGGCAGGAGTGGGAGGTCGTCTTCCCCCTCCCCAGAGCCCTGCAGGCGCATGGGAGTAGCTCAGTGCCAGCGCAGCTCTCTGAGCAATAACAACGCTTGGGAGGTTTGAGTGTTGATAGCAGCTCTCGTCTCCTGGTAGCAGTCCTAGGCGGAGGAGGGGAAAAAAGGAACTTGTGTTATTCATGGAAAACTTTCTGCTGTTTCTTGTGCAATGTTTTAGATCTTTGTATGATTTACTATCCAGTGTCTTCTGTAGGTAGAGAATGACTTATTGGAGGTAAAAATTGAGATAATCACTAATGGAAATGGTAGGGAAAACTTTTGAAGTGAACTTGAGGTGACCTGTAATGGAGAGCATGAAGATTTTGAAGTAAACTATAGCAATCAGTTGTGCACAGGTAGGGAAACCTTTGGGGGTAAAATACAAGGTCACCTCTAGGTGAGGGAATGAACACTTTTTGAGGTAAACTGAGTGAATCAGTTGTGGAAGTATTAGTAAATTCTGGGGGTGAAACTTGATGTAACCTCCATGGTAGAAAATAAATCAATCTTTTGAGGTAAAAAGGAAGTAATCAGTGTTGGAGAGGCAGGGAGATTGAGAGTAAACTTGAGTCTGTAGTCCAGAGAATGAACATACTGAAGTTAAATGGAGGTAGTAACTTGCAGACAGGGAAAAAATGTGGGGGTCAAGTCTGAGGTAATCTCTAGGGGAGACAACATTTTTGAGGTAAACTGAGGCAGTCACTAGGTGACAGGTTGGACAAGTTTTGGGGGGTAGAAATTAAAATGACCTGTTGGGCAGAGAATGGACATACTGAGGTGAAAATCAGGTAATAAGTAGTGGACAAGTAGCAATAATTTTGGAGGTGAAAGCTGGGGTGATGTGTGGCAGGGAGAGCGTACATCCTGAGGTAAAGTGAGACAGTACTGGAAAGATAGTGAAATATTTCAGGGTAAAACTTGATGAAATCTCCAGGATAGAAAGAGAATATTTATAGGTCAAAAAGAGTAAATAGTTAGTGGGCAGGTAGGGAAAATACTGGGGGTAAAACCTGAGGTTATCTCTAGGGGGAGAGAATGAACATAGTGAGGTAAAAATCAGGCAATGACTAGTGAATGTTAGGGCAATTTTGGGGGGGTAAAACTGGAGCTAATCTCCAGAGTAGTGAATGAATACTTTCTTGTAAAAAAGAAGAAATCAGAAGTGCACAGACAGGGACAGCTTGGAGGGAAAATCTGAAGCAATCCCCAGGGAAGAGAATGAACAGCATGAGGTAAACTGAGGTAGTCACTTGCAGAGACACAGTGAAAATTTTGGGGATAGACACTGAGACATTCTGGAGGACAGAGAAAATTACTTTTTGGGGTAAAAATGGGATGATGGGTAGGGCAAAGCTTGTGGGAAAAACTTGAAATAATCTGTAGGAAAGAGCATGAGCATTTTGATGGAAAAATGAGATATTTATTCTTTGCTTCCCTTTGGGATAACTTAATCTGCACCCTTCCATGAGCAATTCCTTGGCTTCTCCTGGAGAAAACCCCCATGGCAGAGGCAGTGTGCAAAGGAGCCCAGAGCTGTGCTTGGAGCAGAGAGTGCTGAGAGCTGCGTGTGCCTCTGCTGCCCCAGGCTGGCAATATCCCCATGGAACAGACTGGGCAAATGGGATTAGAGGAAGCACAATCCCTTCCTGGAAGAGGTTTTCTCCTGTGCAGATCAGGCATGGGGCAGGAAGGGAACTTTGGAGATCAGCTGCTTTCCCCCAGAAAGCATCACTCACACCAGCATGGATGACATGACCTGTGCCCACTGCTCACCATGCACCTACCTGGCCAGAATCAAGAGCAAAGGTGGGTTTGGGTGTGAGCACTTGAAATAACTTTGAAAGAGAAGCAATCACCTTTTGCTGCTTCTTTCTTTCTTGCAGATGCTGGGATTGCCTCTGGGCACATGTGCTGAGCTCTCCCTGCAGGGAACTGTCAGCCCTGAATGCCTGTGCAATAACTGCAGCTGCCCAGGCAGACACAGGAAACTATTCCACACATGAAATTGCCATGACCCAAGGCACTCCTGGAGAGAGAGTGTAGAGAGTTAGAGCACTGATCCTGCTCCCTGCTTTCCCAGTAGTGCATGAACATGATTTCATCCTGATCCTGAGAGCTCCAAGGACAGTAACAACTGAGGTGCCACTGATGCTGCCACTTTTCTGATGGGCCTGGCCCAGAACCATAGCCCAGCAGGGGTCTGTGGGAGCAGTTCAGTTCCCCCTCCCTTCCTGCACTCTGGGCAGTTCCAGGAGCCATCTGATCCCTTTCTGAGGTTGCCACCACAGCCTAAGCTCCCCCCCCCCCACTGGGCCATGATGGCATCTGCGTTCCCAGAGCCAGCGAACGGCTCCGGCCCTCGCACCACTGCTGCACATCAGGCCGGGCTAGGGGAGCTGAAATAAAGCCTGGAACTCTCAAGGGTAAACTGGCACCACAACCACAAACCTCCCTCAGTTGAGAGTAAAGAGGTGTCCCTGTATTTATACACGTCCAGGAACAATACTCCTCTAGAGCAGTCGTGGATTTACTTTTTTATCAGTTGAACTGGCACTGCTGCCCCCTGATGCCATTAAATTCTCCATCCCCACAATCCCTGGTTACCCTTGGCTGTGGGGTTTTTGCTGTCCCACAGTGAGTTAGGAGGGATCTCTGGCCAGCCTTGTTGTCCAAGAGCATTCAAAATCCTAATCCTCACTTCTCTGACTACTGAATACCTTAAACGCCACTCTGCATTGTGCAAAAAAGTGCCTTGGGCCTACTGGGAACTGCACATCTCTAACAGCTGTTATCAGTTATTCCAACTGAGTAAAATAATTATTAAGGAAAAGAGGAACCAGTTAAACCTAACAACTTTTGCCTGATGTTTTCCTCAGGAATGAGTTAGGAGCGCAGTAGCAAGGCCTTCAGACAGGCACAGTGTCTGATATAAACTATATCTGGGCACACATAAAAAATAGGTTATATATAAATAGATAGCTATATGCCCTAATATATAATACATATTTATATTACATAACTCTGTAAGGCATAAATATCTGCCCTACATATAACCAAAAATATTTATCACCAACTACCTCTAAATTACCCCCTGACCCCTGATGCTAGGAATGTAACATTTTTAGGGATCCTAAAATCAAACAGATGCAGGAAAATAAACCACGATTTTATGCCATTAATTCCAAGATGTTTTCCTGGATGTGTGCTGCTGCGTCTGTTTTTCTGTAAGATCTTGTGCCTTATCCCTGAAGTGTACTCAGAATTGTCAGGATCATGAAATCCATTTGGGATTTTACTGTTGCTGCAGTATCCAGTGAGATGAGTTTTTTCAAAATTATTTCTCTTGGACCAAGCACATCTCCTCAAGTTCCTTCTCACTTTCTGCATCCTGGAAATGCAAAAAGGGAAAAGATCAATGTACAGCTCAAGTGAAACAAATAAAAAGCATCATTTCCCTTCTTTCTCTCCAACCCCAAATCAGTTTTTAAGCATATCATGGAATCCTGGAATGGTTTGGGTTGGAAGGAGTCTTGAAGCTCATCCAGTTCCACTCGCTTCCACTGGGCCAGGCTGCTCCAAGCCCCGTCCAAGCGTGAGTCTGAAAAACCCCAAACAAGTCCCAGATCTAGACAGCCCACTGGAAGAAAACCCAAAATTAATTAGAACAGCAGAGCCTGGCTTCAGTCTGGCACTTCTCCTTGACAGCACACAGAGCTGAACGGAGTGGTCAGGGCACACTCGAGGGCAAACTGGGAGAAATCACGGCGGGGTCTGCCCTGGGATGGAGACCCAGCGCCGTCCCGCTCGCCCCCCCTCCGGCCCCAGGGTGGGTCGGTCCCCGCAGCGCGCGCCCCTTCGGCCGGGCTCGCCCACTCTCCGTGAAGAGGGGCGGGAGAGGGGGCTAAGCAGAAGCTGCGGAGACAGGATCCCCTCATGCCGCTTCTCACCGTTGAAGTCCCCGGTGTCGGCCACCACCGTGGTGTGGTGCTTGAGCTGGTCCAGCGCCGACTCCACCTTCTGCCGCTTCACGGGGGACACCGACACGTCCGCGGCTCCGGGGGACTCGCGCGCCCAGGAGGGACGGTACGTGCCCGAAGGGCACCGGCCCGCGCGCTCCCGCCGCCCGCCGCCAATCCCAGCCTGGCTGGGCGGCAGCGGCCAATCAGGAGCGCGGACAGGAGACGGACGAGGCCGCGGGAGGAGCCGAGGCGGGGCAGCGGGAGGGAGAGCGATTCTGATTGGCTGGTTCGTGAGGGCCGGGCGGGGGTTCGCCTTGGCGACCGTGACGCCGCCATCGACCCCGACGGAGCGTATCGGGGGAGTCTCCTGGCCCCGAGATCTCTCGGGCCCGGAACCTCCTGTCCCCGGAGTCTCCGTGTCGCCAGAACCCCCGGCAGTCTTCCCCGCGGCCGGTACGGCGCCCGACCCGCCCCTGAGCCACCCGTCCCTCGTGGCCGCGCGGGGCCCGGGCGCGGCCGGTGCCGCAAGGTGGCGGCGGGCAGCCCCTGAGGGAGGCGGCCGTGAGGGAAGGCTCGGGGCCGCGTCGGTGGTGCCCCGCTGCAGGAGCTGAGCGCTCTGGGCTCCCTTCCCCGCCGTTGTGGCAAGGTTCGAAATGGTTTATCGAGTGCAGCTCCAGGCGCTGAGAGAGCCCTCGGCCCAGTAAGGCAGGTGTTTTGGGCTCGTGGTTCGCCTGAACTTTATTTAGGCTGTAAAAGAGGTGATCTTGTTAGTGTGGGCCCACTTGGAAATTGTACTCTCCAAAACATCTACAGAAGGAATTACCAGTTATTTCAGCTGGGTAATTTAATTGTTAAGGAAAAGAGAAGACAAACTTTTGCTTCTGGAAACAGGATGGCTCTTGGCTGGAAATGTTGGAGAATCCGTGTAACAGGCTCCTAGTCATGGGGTTATGCTGTTCCCTCTTTCTGTATGGTTCCACTTGGGACAGCTGCCACAGTCGTTCCCCTTCCAGAGAGGCAAGAATGTGCTTTTGTGCAGCCTTCTCATGCTTTGCCCCTATTCTTAAGACACAGCTATCCAGGCCGTAACATCCTTCCTGTTGAATGTCAGTCCCCAAACCCAAAAGGAAATGTGTGGTTTCAGACATTCTGCTGAGTTTCTGAGACTCTCAGTGACAAAGCATTATGAAAACCCAGTGAAAGAGACGGAGATGGAGTTATAACTTAACTATTTTAATAAATCTTGTACAGTGCATGGTTATATCATTGTCTCCTTCGCTCAGTTACATCAATGTACAGTACTTTATAGCAGTGTCTGCAGGCAGTACAAACAGAACAGATGCACAGCTCAGTCGCGTGGAAATTTGTAAAAGTGGCCTCTGCAATAAGGTCTACTGAGCTATTTGTTTTAGGAAGTGCTCCTGTGGCTCCCGGCTTTACAGAGCTGTCATGTACACTCCTGTTAAAATCCCAGATAACCGTAATTCCCTGTGATTTGCTTTCCTCTACACCCCAGGACTAGAAGATGGTGTGTTTCCTAGCTCAACATTCGTTTTTATTTTCATTTTAGAAACTTTTTCGCCTCCCGTGCTTGCCATCCTGCCTCCCATCTCCACCCTAATCCGGAGCCAGGGCTTCTCAGGAGGATTGTCCTCTTCATCCCTCCCTGACAAGGTGAGTGCCCTTCTCAGATCCTAGCAGGGCTGTGACTAAACCCAGGATCCTCCCCTGCCTGCACCCTAATTCTGCTGGTGAGAGCAGTGTCCTGTTTCAAATGAAGAAAACAGATTATCCATTGGAGACGCTTAAGAATGAAGCCAAAACTAAGGTGCACTGGTGTTCTCAGTTTTAGACATGAGCTCCCCAGATGCTGTTTTAAAGCTTTTTCCATTAAATGTGCAATGACAGGCACAAATTTGGACGAAGACTCAGCATGTGCTGAGAGAGAAAACCCAGCTGTCCCTGGGCTGTGGGCAGCTCTGGAGCTCTGTGTGCTTCACTGCTTTGCAATCAGATTGGTCTGTCAGTCAAACAGAGCTAGAAATGCAATGTGCCAAACTTGCTGTGGACAGGAACTACGCTGCTTGCTTGAGTTTTGAAATGGTGAGTAAATTTTGGAAGCATAATCACTTAATTCTGCTTCTAGGGAGAGGGATTTTCCTCACCCCTATTTACAGATTGCTATATACAAATGCACATAACTTTATGAAGGAAAACGGGAAGTAAAGAGCAACACCCTGTGCTAAATTAGAGGGGTTTTTTTCTTGTGGCCATTTAATTTGTGTTAAACCTGCCTTTCCCAGTGTGCTTTGGGGTTTCAGCTCTTTGGGAATCATTTCAGCTGACTTTTTGCAGTGAAAATGTGAAGATGGGGACAAGTGACCAACACCCTGGGAAGGGCTGTGGGTGTGCCTGGGTCGGGAGCAAACGGTCAGGGCTTATCTTCTCCTGGTTTGAGGCCCGGTTTGGCAACACCACCACAACATTCCAGTGCAGGATCCGTGCCCCAGGGAAGGGCTGCACAGCTGCCCCGAGCCCCAGCCTCTGCATCAGCAGCGGTGGGCGGGTGGAACTCACCTATTTCCAGATTCAAATCCCTTTGTTTGTCACTCCTGCTCATTTCTAGGCACTGAAAGCTCATTTCAGCTGTTCAGAGATAGCACTAGCTGGTCCATGGATTTAAGGAAGCAGCCAGACTTCGGGAATGTGTGTTGCCATTCTAGCCTTGTCCAACGAGGGGGCACAGGGGGACAGGACAAGGACAGGCAGTTGTCACCGGCCCTGTGCTCGTGGGCTGCAGGGGACACCTGCACTGAGGAGGAAATGGAAATGGAAATAGAAAGGGTTAGGTTGCCCAGAGAGGTCATGACTCACCATTCCTGGAAGTGTCCGAGGCCAGGTTGGACAAGATTTGGAACAACTTGGGCTTGTGACAGGCATTCCTGCCCATGGCAGGGGGGTGGAATGGGATGAGCTTTAATGTCCTTTCCTTAAACCCAAACCATTGCAGGGTTCTAAAGCCTTATTCCTCTGGTCCAGGCTCCAAGCCTTGAGGCTGGCCTCTCTTGTGCTGTGTGCCACGCCTGCTCTGCCAGGGGAGAGTGGGGAGCAGGGGACAGCCCTCGGAGAAAAGCTTTGGGGGTCTTTTTTTGCTTGAAGCCAGCCCTTGTACATCCAGCCCCGTGTGAATCCTGCTCTGATCGCATGCACGGAAAATTTCAGTATAAAATATATAGTTATAAAAAAAATACTTCATGCAAAATTAAAACACCTTTCCCAGTGGGACATGGTCTTATTGTCAACCCTTCCCAACAGTGTTCAAGGAATTGTCACTCTGATGGCAGCTGGACCCCAAGGGGAGCTCTGCTGCATCTGGCCTGGGCCAGGAATCATTGCTTTCATTCCCTTTTTTTCTGCACTACTTAGGGCTAAGAGCTGAAATAAAGCAGAGAGACTTTAATTTGCAGAATCAATCCTTTCCTGGCGGCGCTTCGTGATTTCTTGGAGCTCCGACTCCCCTCTGCTTTTCTGGAATGGAAACAAAACAGGCAGTTTGGATTTGAACTTCAAGCTGCAGTTAAGTGACAGTATTTAATTAATGCTGTAAAAGTAGAGCTAGTTTCAAAGAGATAAGTGATATCAGTAAAAAGCAGATTAATTAGTGGAAACAGGGGGATCTTACAGATTTGCTCAAAAGACACTTCGGAATTTTTACGTGTGTTTTATTGCTGGTGTAGGTTTGGTTGCATTTTTTTTCCCCACAATTGTATTTTTTAAAATGCCTGTTTAATGAGCTATCTGACGCTGCTGGTACAGCCCCCATTCCAGCAGGAATTATCCAGAAAAATGCTTACCTCCAGCTGGTTTTCCTCCACTGTGATCTTGCTGTAGACTCTGTTTCCCTCATCACCGCACACCTTCTTCAGCTCCTCTCTGTTGAGGGAGAAGAGCTGAGCTCCGGTGAGGATGCCCAGGTGTTCCACGGTCCTGGGGAGACACAAAGTAGGGAGGTGACGATTGTGCTGCACATGGCCTCGTGCCAGAGGTGAGGAGTTGGAGATGGGAGGCCAGGAGCTGCAGTGGGACCATATCACGGGGCCCTGGGGCTGTTCCAAGGTGGCAGCTGCAATTCCAGTAGCATTTCAGGCCTTGGATTTAGTTAGTTAACTGTTTATCTCCAAGAAAATATTTATACCAGAGAAAGGGAGTGACTTTGGGCTCTGAACATTCTGGTTATAGAGCCTGGATTGAACAGGGTTGAAATCTAATTTGCAACACAGGCTCTGTAAGTAAATCCAAGTGGCTTGTCCCAGGTGAGATGGTGCCGGTGGCCTCCCCCGCTCCTTCTCCAGGGAAGGACGAGCATTGCACGTGGCAATAGGGCAAATCTTACTCTTTGCTGAATGACTTGGCCTCCAGCCAGGCTTTGACTTCTTCAGTGCTGGATTCAAAGGTGAGGGGCACGAAAACTTGCTGAGGCTTTTCCACTTTGAAATTCCTGTGGGGAGGCTGAATTTTATTGTTTGTGATCTTCTTTAGCAGCTCGTCGTTCAGCTCATCCGTTTGGTGAATAAGTTCTGTAGAAACAAGTAGGGAATGAAAGCAAGTCTTCAGTCAAAAATGCCATTAAATGTTTGTGGGGAAACTGTAAGGCAGATGGGGATGTGGCTCAACATTCTTATTTAAATTCAGCCCAGAAAAGTGATTCCCATTTTCCTGTGCCCCTGTGTTGCCATTTATTTTGCTCCCATCACCCCTTGGCTGTTGCCTGATGTGGAAGCACAGTTCTGTGAGAATCTACAATTGGAGGTTTGGAATTGAGACCTTTTCAGTCCTCTCTGCTGCTTCTAGTCACTAATTTGCTGATCGCAGAGCTCCAGGTTTTGCTCCGCAACAGAACAGAAGCGGCAGGAAGCACAAACTGGGAATGAGCAACACACTCATGATGGGATGAGCTTGAAGGTCCCTTCCAGCCCAGGGCATCCTGTGCTTCTGTGAAAACTCCAGTGACTCTTCATCCAGTATCGCTTTCCCCATGAAACTCCTGAAGACTGTGGAGAATAACTCAGTGATACGAACAGATTTGTGTCCTTGTATTGTGGGGCTTCCTGTCGTCCCAGAAGGGCTCCTGCTTCCAGGAGTGGACAGGGTGGGATAAGGGGTGAGGTGAGCAGGGCCCCTGATCTCTCTCCTGCTCTGTGAGCCCCACAGCACGTGCAGGGTGAGGGAGTGATGCGGATCTCCTGTTTGGCCGGGAATTCTGTGGAACCACATGAAGGAAGCGGCCAGGCGGGCACTGTGTGTGTGCCGGGAGATGAGCAAAAGGAAGTGAGAGAAAGGGATTGACCTGAGCTGTTCCTTAGACACACTTAAACATTTTGGAAGAGAAAGGAAACTCTCTCCTTGGGAGGAGGAGGAGGAAGTTAGAACTGGAGGAAGGAGGCATGGGGTGATCACTTATTGCCCTGCTCGGCCCGGGCCGCCCGAGAGCCCCGGAGGTGTCACAAGCCCCAGGGCTGCTCTCTTGGCTCTTGTCCTGCCTGGAATGGCCTCCAGACACAGTGCTGCTGCATTGCTGTGATCAGTAAAAGGTGCAGGGGAGCCCCTTGGGCAGGTCTGGTCCCCCGAGCGCCCAAACCCAGGGGAGCCCAGAGTGGGACACACACGTGCGTTCTTTGGCGTCCTGTGCAGAGTGGCGCGACAACATCTCACTGCCCCACTTATCCCCGGCGTAGCTGGCAGGCAGCTTGTGGGTTGGGCTGGATGGGCCATAGCCCCTGGGGCTCAGGTCTCCTTTGTACCTCTGGTTAGACTGGTTAGAAAGGGAAAGAAAAGTAAGAATTTTTTTTGGTCGTTTTTAATTTTCTTAAGCTTTCTGCCTCACACCCACGGAGGGACAAACTGCCGTGTTCTCCTTGTGCTGATGTGGGGCTGGGGAGACCTCAGGTGGAGCTGCATGGAAGAAGTTAATTTCTGGGAATGAAGAACCCAAAGCAAAGTCTGAAGTTTGCGCAAGGGAATTCCTAGTTGTGCCAAACGTGTTCGATCTCATTGGAAGGCAGAGCCTCACTGCTCCGTAGCTGGGATGTGAAGCGGGACCACTGCCAAGGGCCTGGAGCGGACTGGAAAGTTTTTTGACGTTTTGATTAAACTAGCAGGGATTTATCCAGAAGCCTGCTGGGCCGCCTTAGGCTTTGCCCAAACGCTGCAATACCAAAATGGGGAAGCAATTCCATGCTTCCCTAGGGTGTTTAGAACACTCCAGCTCCACATTTCTGCAGTGCAAGTTGCAGTATTCAGTTAATTCTCACTTAGATGGTGTTTCCATCTGCCTCCACTCCAGTAACGTGTTCCTGGTGCTGAACTGAACTGGCTGAGGGAAGTGTCCATCTTTAATTTAACCCCCAAGAAAAATCTTGATGTGGAAAAATATGGAAAGCAGGAGGCTGGTGCACAAATAGGAAGGATAGGCCTTATTTGGGAAGACGATCGTAGCAAAATGTGAATTTTATCATAGGAGACTCAGGAATCTCCTGGCTTTGTCTACTTCTGAAGGTCTGTCCTGATTGGTGCATAGTATCCTAAGAAATCAGGGAGGTCTAATGACAACATTATTCCCAGAGGCAGATTGTGCCCTGCAGCTGATACCAGTCAGGTATTACCTGACTACAGACCTGTTTGAGCTCTTCCAGTTTCACCACATCCAGGATATTGTACGGAACATAACCGGCCTGCCCACTCCGGTTGAGCAACTTCCACCACTGCTTATTATCTTCCAACACCTGAGAGAGGGACAAAAATAAATCTGCTGTGGGAAAATGGGATTTCAGGCATAAACAACCAGGATATAGCGGGACCGAACCATCCAAAAGGTGAAGTTGCCAGAAGGACATCACTGAGGCCAGGAGCTCTAATCAGATCTGTTGCTCTCAGATGCAATCCAGGACTGAAACTTCTCCTGGAAAGCATCAGAATGTATCGTAAGGATGAACAGGAGAGCACCTCTGCGTGCTGAAGAACTCATAGTTCCTACATAATGTCCCTGTTTCTCCAGACCTTTTTTTCCTAATGACTGAGTTTCTGATGTCTTTTTGCATTAAAATAAATAATTAAATAAATAAAAAGCCACATTTTGCAGAGAAACCTTTTCCTCAGGTCACAGATCAGTGTCAGCCCAAGTCACGTCCCACCTTGTCCAGCTGCCAACAGTGCTGCAGTAAGAGAAAGGTTATGAGAAAGGTGCTTTTCAGAGAAAACAAATCCTCGTGGAGGAGGAAGTGGTGATAAGGAACCGACCCAGCGGGGGATGAGCAGGGCTCTAGAGCGAGTTGTTGTCCTCCCTCCTCACTGTGGTTAAAATGGGACCGATGTCTTTGAGCTGAGGAAATGACACGACACAGCACAGGCAGCCTGCTCCAGCTTTGGGTTTGAGCAAAGCTTTGTGTCACTGCTGAGATACCACCAGGGAAAATGGAGTTGGTGCTTGTTGCTATCCCGAGCTCTCTCCTGCCCCTGGGGGACACACCTTTTCCAGGAGCGGTCACGTACCTCCAGGATTTCATCCTTCAGCACCGAGAGCTCACTGGCGTTTCGCGCGGTGAAATCGTAGCGGATTTTGGCAAATCTCTTGGGCACAGCCACCCCCTGGGCCTCGAAATTCCTGCAGAAGAGAAGTGGCCTGAAGTTCATTAACCTGAGCTAGACTGTTGGAAGGACTCTGTGTGGAAGCTGGAATTGTATTAGAGGATCATCATAAACTAAAAATATATGTGACAATGTGGCCAGATTGCAATGAATCTAAAGACAGGACAGGGTTGGCTCGAGCTCACAGAGCTGCTGCCTCCAGTGTAAACTAACCGCCTCGTGAAAGCAAATGGTTTTTCACAGACATTATTCAAATAAAAGGGGAAAGGGGAAAAAAAACCCAACCAAGAAAAAAGGAAGGTTCCCATTAGCAAAAAAAGCCTACATGAAAAAGTGAGGTTGTGAGCTATGGCCGAAGGGCCGAGTTTGGTGCTGATTCTCAATCAATTCAGCAAATGACAGTGCAATGATGCAACTGTTTTTTTAGTCAAATTTAGTCCTGATTCTTCACAGTAATTTGCCTCAAGAAAATGAGCCCCATATCCTTTGGTGAGTTCCCTGTTGGCTGAGGCCCAGACCTTCAGGCCGTGACTTCTCAACATACTTGCAGTGAGACTGGCTCCCTCTTAATTGCTTCTTTTTGAAGTATGGTTTGTCACTATCATCCTGCTGAAGATGAACAGGGCTGGTGTCTCATCTTCATGTATTCTTCCCCCTCCTCCCCTCTCCTTCTTTTCCCCTTTTTCACCTCTAAATAAATTTCTTCAAGGCGATTTAACCCTGGGATAGTCTAATCCACTTTAGTCCTTCGTGGTCCACCCTCAGATAGATGTGTTGGCACAGAAGAAGTAAGGGTGTTCCTTTAGGATCTGATACTGTAATAAAGGGAAGAGAAAGATGAAACAGGCATTTCATGTTTGTCTGTTTTCTCTCCATGTCATTTCGTGAACATGTACTCACACTTGGCCAAGAGTAGTGCATTCAGACACTGAATATGAGTGTTGAAGAGGGGACTGAGAAGGAAGAAGCTTAGTGTTCTGCAATAGGAATTATGCTTTGGGGATTTTACGAATTGTTTCCCTCTTTTTCACCATCATGCTCTTCTTGCACACTTCCTTGTCTTTTGCTATTGAGCGAAAGTCTGGAGGCTCAGAAAGCCCAAGTTTCATCTGAGAAAGATTTCCTGTGTCAGAGAGAACGGAAGGGATTCTGTTTCCATCCTTTCATGCCAGGAAGGATGAACTGCCTGTATCAGGAGGTGCCGAATTGGTTCTGGGTGCTGCTGTAGCTCACAGAATTGCAAGACCCAGTGCTGCAGGAGTTCAAATAACAGACCGGTGGAAAGGCTCAGGGGCCACAAGCTGTGCTGCATCTCTCATGGACTTGCAAGGAACCTCTCCTTTGGTGTCTGTGCAAGTGCTGGCTGATGTGGGCACTAGGATTGCTCTTTTAATCAGGCAGCTCCAGTACCTTTCAGAAAAGAATTTTCATGGCACATCATGAGCCATTAATCTCTTGACTAACCATAACATTTCCTTACTCCTTGGTTTTACAGCATTACTCAAACACTGACATTTGTCATTTCACCAGCCATCTCCCTTGACCTCTAGCATCAGGCACTTGCAGGGGGAAGGATCTGGTCTCACAAATATTTTCATACTCTGATCTCTGTGATTTATTAACCATGAAGTTTTGCCTTCAGAACTCAAGATGCCATTTCAAATAATTTCATGTGCAAAAGTCGAGTTATTGGGCAAAAGGGATCCTTGATAGCTGGGTACAAAGGACAGCAGGACTGCTGTTGCTGTTTTCTTTTCAACTACTGTGCTTGCTGTGTGACCTTGAGGAAATAGGTTCACTGCAGCTTTATGGTTCCGTTTTTGCATAGGGAAAATAAGGGCAGTGATAATTGCTTTCAGTTGTAAAACACTTCAAGATTTATGGAATATGAATGATTCTTACTAAGTGAAAAGTGTTGCAAAGCTGGCTTAGTTGCACACTGTGCTAACAAAATCCCCTATCAGCCTATTGACCCCAGCCTGAAACACTCATTAAAGTTTATAGGACATTTTGGTGGATGAGTTGAGGCAGTTGTTCTGCTGGAAATATCATACTGAAAGCACTTTTAAATCCATCATCCGCTTTGACTTTTTTCTCTATTAAAACTAAACACAACTGCTTGCTCTTTCCAGTTTTCTTAGTTTAGTTTTTGATGGGTAAGTACTCACTGTTAACTCAGCTTGTACCCCCATGGCATCTGAGACATTACAGTTCATTCTAGTCATAGCATAAACACACAATAGCTGTTGTACTGAGACAAAAAGAGTTATAAAACATGTAAGATATCCAATGGACTGGTATTAACTATCAAGTTGCATGGTCACTTTTGAATGTCAAATGTTCTTTTTATGGATACTGCATTAATTTAATTTGTGCTTAAACGTTAGCTAGGCTAGACATTGGTGTCTGAAAAGTTTACATATTTTTCCAATGTCAAAATGTGTAAATTTAGTATTAAAGAAACAAAACATATTTACTTGTACTAGAGGAAAAATACTTTCGTAGCAAAGAAATTAACTGAGGTGCTCTTTAGAAATAGGTCTGGCTTGCTTACAGAATTGTTGCTTATGCAGTAAAGCAGATCTACAGATGTTTTCTTTTTTTCTTCCAGATAAAACTTGGATTGTTTGAAAAGTGGGGAGATATTTCACCATAGTACAAAAGAAGATACAGAAGAGGAGAGCAGAATGAGAGCTCTGCAAGTGCCACATGCCTGCAGCCTGCTGTCTTTAGCGATGCTGTTCCTTCCAGTCACTGGAACGTCAAAACAAAATATCCCAAGACTGAAGCTTTCCTATAAAGGTAAACTTTTCAGTAGTTTTTCTGATTCTGCCACTTCGGTTTCGATGTGATACTGCCAGCAGTTCTTTTTGTATTACTAACCAGGAAATACATAATAGAAGCCTTAAAGATGGATGAATTCTGCCTCGGGGCAGTATTAAAATCTGGGTTTTTTGTTGTGTCGGGGCACATGTTTCTGAAGTAGAAATGTCTTTTAAAAGTATTATTTCTGTTTGCTCCAAGAGGATGTTAACAGACTATACATAAATTAGAGGGGAGTGGTCCTTGAAAGGCTCTGAGGTGCATTGGAGACATTCCTGTGTGGCTGGTGCGGATGATGTGACACATGGAGGACATTCACACCTTCCTACAGCATCAGAGAAAGTTGAGAGAGCTGACTCAAGTGTTTCAAGGGGACTGACATTTATTTTTGTAATAATTCTTTTTCTATCACTAAGTGGGTATGTTAAACTCTTCATATGTGGTTTTCTTTCTCCTTGCCTCTTTGGATCACAAAAGCGTGATTCTCTGCAGAATTTCTTAGTCTTGTGTGTAGTTCTTGTTAAGAATGGTACCGTCTGAGGGATTTCAACACAGACATATTTATGTATTAATGGCCAATTTTTTAAAGAAGGTGGATTTCTTTTTGCTTTGCATGTACAGTACACCTCCACAGGCACAGAGATGTGTCACTGACACTTCCTTCTTTAGTGAAAACAAATGCTCTCCAGTTAGTTATGTTTCAGCTATGTCAGCACCTTGCCCTTAGGGGAGCTATTTCTGCTCTGTTTTTCAAACTTATGTCTTCCTATGCATTGCAGAGTTACACTCAGGATGGTGTGATGGGACAGGCTGTAGAGCCTTCATCGGGGCTTATGATATGTTTATCATGAGTTTAACACCCAGAGAAATGTATTGAGTAAGCAGAATGACATGCTATTTATTTACAAGCTTCTCTTTTGCTAGATTTGCATGCCACTGTGCATGCTATTCCACTGTGTATATAAATGTGTTTGGATGTGTTTGTGCGAGAGAGACAGAGGAAGCAAGATCAAGGGATCTTGACAACATTTTTATAAATTCAGGGAACAGTTGCACTCCCTGAAGCCAATGCATACAGAAACTGAAAGAGCTGACATGAGTTATGAAAGTTAGCAGTAAAACCCTCCTGACATACAGCCGGCCTTCTCACAGCTAGGCCTTTTGAGCTAATTCCCAAAAGCAGCATATACCATATGGCCATGGCATTTACTGTGGATTTGACGCTCACGATTAGTGAATTCCTCTCAACTTCAAAAGCAGATAGCCTTTGGCAAAATCCTGATGGATGCCTTTGGCAGGTAAAGAGGGGGAGAAAGAAAAATTAGTGAGGTCAACACAGGGGAAAAAAAATGGCTGAAATCTTAGTTTAAAATAGTGGCAGAGACCTGCTGGGAACAGTTGGGAAAATGCCTGAGCTCGTTTAAAAAGACAGTGAGCAGATGATTGATATTTAGGCCCTGACCCAAACTTTTCTTAGCAACTTTATAAACCTTTCAGTTTGGCTTGAGGGATACCGTTTCCTGTCCAAACTTATTCACCTATATCCCTGTAGGGGGGGAAAATCAACAACAGATACAGATGCAAAACAGCACATAAATCTTAGTTTTGAGAGCTGTGATGGAACTGGAAAGTCAGAAGAAAGAGAATTACCAGAATTTATTGTGCCTTGTCTTACTTTCTTGGGGGGTTGGAAGGTGTATATTTTTCCACATGGAACAAGAAATAATTTAATGCTGTTTTTTCACATTTATGTATTGTAAATGATTCCAGTATGGCTTATCATAATTAAACTATATTTTGTGTGTTGACAACAGAATATCAGATGTACTGAATATTTAATATAGTTGTGAGAATTAAGTCCACCTTCCTCCCCCCAAATCTTTCAGACAAAACAATTCCAAGGTTTCTGAGAATAAGATGTAGGAGAAATGAACTGTTTTGCCAGTTCTCATAAAATTGTTAGTCATGTCACTGACAAGTCCTGGCATCTCTGTTCTTTGGAATTCATACTTGAACTATCATGAAGAGGAGAATACAGGGCTCTTTTCCTTCTTTATGGAAAACAGATGAGAACTGGCCACATCAGGCAGTTCCAAAAACCTGGTCACATGTGTCTTTGAAGGGAAGGTTTCATCTCCTTTCAGGTGCAATGTGCTTATGGCATAGCTCCATCTTCCCAGAAGAGCTGAGCATTTGCTGGGGCAGGAGAGCTGGAAGTAAGCGGGACTTTGCTCTGCAGTTACTGAAGCTTCCAGTTGCATCAATCAGTGCTGGATGGAGGAAGAGGGAGAGGGTAGGGTGGTTAAAGATGTGTCTATAACTGCAGGAGTGCTTCAATAAACCACAGCATGTCAAAGCTCCTTTGTGTTCAAACAGCAATTGAAATTTTAGACCTTCTCTGAATGGCAGTTACAGGTTTCCTTCTTCTCAAGGTTGTCATCTTAACGAATGGGAATCTGTGCAGGAAATGTTAAGATATTCCAGTGAGTGATGTTGGGATCAATGTAAAGTCATACAATGGATTTCCTTTATTGTTTGTCCCAGTCTAAAGATGTGTTCTAAAAAATTGTGCATGTATAAAACTAAAACTACACACAAATCAATTAAAATATGTTGTAGTACAGAATCAAAGTCATATATTTTCCACCTGTGTTAACCGAATACACTATGATCTTTAATCACATATCTCATCCTTTCACATTTTCCCTGATCCATTAGTTGAAAAATTCTCTTATTCACTCAGACTTAACGTTTAGATACTCGTTCATGTCATTACTATCCCAGAAATTGTCACTCCTCTTGTGATGTTTTTAGGGTGCTCTCACTCCATATACCTTACTTATTCTGTGTATCTTAGATACTTCTACAAGATTGAGGTGCTTTTACTATTACAGCTTTAATATTAGGAGAAGGTAACAAACTGTCTTCTAATAGAAGATTATGATCTTTAGAAAACCAGGGGATGATTTTGAGTAATATTCCATATTTTGACTCTCTTTGCCTAGTACTGCTTTCAGTCTAAGACCAACAGTGTGTATTTATCACTCATTTTCATGTAGCTGGAGATAACCTGTGACCTTCATCCAAACTGCAGAACTCCACAAGCACAGAAGTGATATTCAGCTTCCCTAAGCAGCACGTCCTTGTTGTCTGCTGCCTCATTTAACATCCTCATTCCAACCTCTAGAGCAGATGCAGAAGGTTTTCATATACCAGTCTAATTCATTAATGTCATTTTCAGGACAGCATCAGTTCTGTTACTAAAGAATGGAAGGCTCAGTGTCCTAATTCATGTATGTTTAATTCATACAGTGTAGACAGTCTTGTTTCTGTTTGATCTTCTGAGTAATAATTTTTCCTAATTCATTGGGAGGTCCTTCCATAAATATCGTGTGTGTGTCTTTTTAGATTTTACTTCATAGGGAGAAGTAAAGAATAGCCAGACCAGAAGGTTGATTGCCTTCTGAGAAAAAGAAGAAAAAAAAGCAAATTTTTCTCAATTTGTGGCTATCCTAAAATTTTCCTGCCGAAAGAGAGAATCCTAATTGCAAATTTAACCCTATTGATTTGATTTACTTGGCTGCTTTTCATGGACATTTTAGTAAGTGTAGTCTGTGTTCTCAGTGAATGCATTTATATTACAAAAGTGTGCACCCTAGTTTCTTGGCTGGGGGGCATGCCCTAGCCCAGATTTGGACATTGTCACCAGTGACATCCACAAACATCTATCATTCCCGTGTGGGAATGTGGCCATTCCCCAGAGCAAGCCATGCTTACTGTGACAGCGGTGACTTGGTCAGAGGACCAGGAATCCTGCATTGTGACACAGTACAGAGGAATAAGCAGGACTGAAGGCAACGTTTGGCTTTTAAAGCAGGATTTACTTAGCACTGTTAAAAACGACTGTGGTAGTAATTTACATCTAATAAACAAAAGCATTATTCTCAGCTGATTTGTTTTTCTCCATATAGAATGAATTAAGATGCAGTCTCACTCTCACTGAAGTCATGGCAAGAGTTTTTCCACTGAAGTAAATTGAAGCAAGATCAAATTCACGCTCCTCACTTTTTTCATCTTACCTAAATAAACTAAAGACAGGTAATTCTTTCTCCTCTGCTGAAGGATGACAGTGCTAAATCATCAGCTCCACATGGAAATTAGCCATGTTTAAGGATTGTTTAGTTTCATGCAGTGTCTTGCGCACAGGATTTTCTTCCCCCAGAGTGATCCATTCTTAAAACATGGTGAAAAAGCAAACAGAGAACATTTTGGTGCCAGGAATTCTTTTGAAAATTTGACTGGGTGAGTGCATTTCCTTAATGTTCAAAAATTATCCTTTGAGTATGCTATTTAACAGTGTCAAGCATTCTGTTCTCTATATTGTTTTTGCTTTAAACCTGTTTCATTTTAGAACTGATGAGATGCTTAACTGTTGCATCAGAGCAGTTAGTTTGTTCAGTTTCAGTACAGCTGGCTTATTTCCATGTCATGCATCATTTAATTATACATATAAAACATAGTTAAAATTGTACAGCTCCATGAGCCTCACTTAAACTGTCTGTGGCACTGCAGTAATCCCAGTACCCTGACGGGGTGTTGCACAGCTGTGACTGGTTGGAATGTGGTAAACTGGTGATGTGTAAGAGAGCCTGGAAATGAGCTTGCATTTTGCAGCTGTGCTTGCTCTACTGGAAGAGGAAGTTAAACCAGAAAAAAACTGCTCTTGTGGCAATATCAGCATCTGTAAATCTGAATGCTTAATGAAAATCAAGGAAAATGTGCTGAGTGAGGAAGTGGTGCTTTTCCCTTGTTTGTCATTTAATTAATTTTTGGTGGTTTGTTATTTCTCAGAAAAATCTATCTCAGATTCCTCTGTGGAAAAACATGAAGTGTTTATGTGGGAGTGAAGATCCTAGTATTGGATGATTGTCTAGATATGCAAAAGACTTTGCCTGTTTTGTCTCAAAAATGCTTTCTGGAGGCAGTGATCATTGACACTTAAAATGTACCCTAGCTTGAAGATGGATGGGCACTGCTGTCCATGTGTATATGCTGTCGACTGAGTATAAACTTGAAGGCATCTATTACATCTTAGTAATGGGAAAAGCAGCAAATTTCTTACAGACATTTTTTTCCTTTTTTAAGCTAGTGAACTTGAAGGTCAGATTCAACTATATGTTGCATTTTCTGTCATATAATTATCATATCTATAATGTCCTGAAGAGCAGCCTCCAGTCAGTGACATCAACAGTTTACACAGCAGTTGAACTAAGAATAACCTTGGAGAACTGACCCATGTCAACCTCTTATGAGTGTAAACTGTAGTTCACAACAGTTTCTGTTTTTTCATGATCACAGAAGGGCCTCAATTGGATAAAAGAAGAATTGTGTTCAAAAAATACAAAACTATTCTGCTGAATGTTCACTTTACTGTATCTCAGAAGATGAGAGGAAACAAAACTGAAAGAGTAATACTTAATAAAGTATTTTTGCTCCCTTATAAAAAGAAGGACAGGACAACATCAAAAACAGCTTCCCTAGAAGAATGCAGGGAAGATACATTATAAGTGGCATCAGCTTGGAAGAGGGATCAAAACTCTTTCTTTGATTGCTTTTACTAATGACATCTGTTTAAGCAAATCCAATTCAGAGCAGTTTCAGGAATCCCAAACTTGTTCTCTTTCTGAGCACTATTTGGAGGGCATGATCTGCCTGACATCAGTGTCTGTCTAGCAGTGGACATCTGTGGTCACTATGCAGGTGCTCGATTCACATCCTGTTTCCTTTTCCTCCCTCCCCATTTCTGCAGTTCCATTTATAGGTGAGTTCCCCAAAGAAGAGCTGAGGAACATAGGGGATGACTCTTCCGTACTCACAGTCCTTTGGAGATAAATACACAGAGATAGCAGAAAGAGTCAGAATTTCCTTTAATAAACCAGCGCAATATCAGACAGGAAGGGCCAGGAAGTGCTCCAAGAGCTAGAGCATTACACAGGCGGGCTGGGAGGGCTGGGAATGTTCAGCCTGGAGAAGAGAAGGCTCTGGAGAGCCCTTAGAGCCTTTTCCAGTGCCTAAAGGTGCCCCAAGAGAGCTGGAGAGGGACTTGAAGAGCCTGGAGTGAAAGGACAAGGAGGAATGGCTTCCCGCTGCCAGAGGGTGGGTTTAGATGGGATATTGGGAAGAAATCCTTCCCTGTGAAGGTGCTGAGGCCCTGGCACAGGTTGCCCAGAGAAGCTGTGGCTGCCCCTGGATCCCTGGCAGTGTCCAAGGCCAGGCTGGACAGAGCTTGAAGCAACCTGGGATAGTGAAAGGTGTCTCTGGCCATGGCAGGGGGTTGGAACGGGATAATCTTTAAGGTCCCTTCCCACCCAATCCCTTCTGTGATTCCATGATTCCAGCGTCTCTACACACATGGAGAGCCAAAGCGCAGTGCAGCATCTTTGGCACCTGATCCTTAAGGTCACTTTGCTGGGCTGATGTTGGGAAACAAGACCTATGGATGGACTGATGAAGTCAGTCAATATTTTTGCCTCCTGCGGTGGAAAACACCTGCGATTCCTTTCCTTGCAGAGCTGCTGGGGGTTAAACAGCAGACAGTGCTTATGGGAATAACCCCTCAGCTGATCTTTGTCTTCCCTTGGTGGTTATTAACAGTGGCAGGGAGTTGTCTCCAGGATGCCCAAACGTCCCAGTGTCACTGTACGTGTCCGTGTGCGTTCATGAGGTTCCGAGGTGGGAGCCAAAGCTCCGGGCGTGCGGATCCATCACCTATTTCCATGTGGAGTGATGTTCTGTTTGAAGGCATCCCCGACCTGTGTCTGCTCAGCCGTCTGGCCATGCTTGAGTGAGGAGTTCCAGTAAGGATATCCATTGGCTGAGGAGAGCTGGAAAGGCAGACATGGAGTCAGTGTTACCAGGAAAGGGGAAAGCTGATCGGAGAAAAGGAGAGGGATAGTGGTAGATGAGTCATGGTCTGGCAGATTTTGGTCAAGGTGTTCTCCAGGGAAGCCTGTGTCCCTGGAGCTCAGTTACGCTGTAGGGTGCTGTTGCCTTGGATTGGGAGAGGCTCATTATTGCTGCCTTTTTCCAGCCTCATTTGCTTTCTGTATTTAACTGGGGCAACCAGATCCAACTGAGTTTTGAGCCAACTACTTGTTGCATGCCACCACTACCCCTGCGGCTCCATTTCTCTGGAAAAGGAGGAGGGAGAGTGAAGAGACAAGGACACAGGACTAACCTCCTCTTGCAAGTGTCCAATGTCTATTTCCCAGGGAGCTCCATGGAAGATTTCTGTGGGTGGTTCCCAGCCGTTGTGGAATTTGGGGATGTAGGTGGGGATGTTCGTGTCTCGGGGCCACTCGGCTCTAGGACAGAAAGTGGGAATATGAGGTGACATTCACGAAGAATGTGTCTTTCAGGGCATCCCCTGAAAGAAGGAGCAGGAGCATCAGGGAATCCAAGCATCCCGTCTGCGTGGGGAGCCTCGGGAGATGGCAGCTCTGTCCTTACCTGGATCTGGTCCATGTCTCCCCCAGGGAATCCCAGAGGTTTATCTCTTTGGGTGTCAGGTGTCCTCTCAGGAAATCGGTGGTGTCTTTACAAAGCAGTGGGCTGAGGACAGACGGGGCCAGCTCGGGGCCACTGCAGCTGTTGATGATCTGAGTCACACACAAACCACACAAAGAGGAGAGAACTTGCAGGAAACGGTCAAAATGTCAAACCAGGGACACACAGACGAGCAGGAATCGAAGACAAAGCTGATCCTTGGATCAGCTCAGTCACTGCAAGAAACATCAACCTAAGTCTTTGAAGGAGACTGGACAGTTCAAGGGAACATGAGATTTTTTTGGATTGGAGTCAAAGGAAGAGCTGATCTACAAATGAGCTGTTGTTACAGACGAGTGAAGTGTCAGAAGCTGACACTTCAAAAAATGGAAAGTATCTTGCTATTCCTTTGTGGCTCCTTTTCCAAGTTGGGATTTCTGCTTCCAAGCATTTTCAGTGCAAATACTGAGCCGTATTTGCCTGAAGGTGAGACCAGGCAGATTCCCAGTGGGGACTCCAGCTGGCTGCCCCTTTTGTTCACAGTAATGCCTTATTGACCCGGTGGAAGGATTCATATTTGCTGGGATTCCTGTATTTACTTCAAGCTTCAAACCGGATCAGAGGCCAGGAACAACCGGCATCGCTTCTGGAAGTTCCTGAGAAAGCTGTGGCCAGGTGTGAGCAGTTTTCCAACCCTGTTGCACAATCTATCTACTTGTAAGTGTGAACTAGAAATAAAAGGAGTTCCCAGTGAGACCTGGGAATAAGATTTACCAGTTCCAGCGGCCTGAAGAGGAAATGCACCAACTCTGAAGCACGGGGGTTTTGGATGTGCTTCCTTAGTTTGGCCTGAAAAGAGAACGTAAACACAGTTTAACCCTAACCTGAGTGTGCCTTCTCTTTTCTGTCACATGGGGTGAGTGTTGTGGACTGATGAGAAGAGTAAGGGATGGAGGAGTAGGAATCATTCATTTTTATTTTGTGTCCATTTCTAATTCCCAGTGAATTTCAGGAGGGGGGGAATACCCTCTCTGTTAAATCAGTGCCTTTAAAGCTAATTCGAACAGACACAGAAGACCTTGGCTTATTTTGAAAGTCCTAGTGAGGAAGGGCCAGGATTGCTGGTGCTTCTGCCTCTTGCAGGGTTGAGAATCCCACTAGTTCCATGGATGAAAACAACAGGATAGGTGTTCTGAGGGTCCCCTGGCAAACTGCTGACAAGGGAAAGTCTCCACCAAGGTCTTGCCTGGGGCACCTGGAGCTGCCCTGGCCACTGAAAGGCTCCAAATCCAGTGGTATTTGAGGTGAGCTGTGGCAGAATGGAGGAGCAAACACTTGGGATTGATTTACTGCAAGAACTGGGTTTCAGTAACAGCAATCAGCTGAGCTGTGGTGAGAAACCTCTCCAGTTTGTGCTCCCATTCAGCTCCTTCTCCTGTCCTGGACTCCTGGCGCTGTTGCCATGGGAGACAGGCTCCCTGCTCCTACCGAAATGCAAAGCATTTGAAATGCCGGAGATGAAACATTAATGTGGAGTGGGAAACAACTGCTGGCAGCAGGGTGACCCAATGAACGGGCACTTCCCAGGGACTCGGCAGCCCCATGGTGAGGAACGTGGCAGGACCCCACCACAGTGTCCCAGCTCTGCTGCGTGCTCCACCCTGGGCTCTTGCCAGGAGATCAGCTGCTCCTTCTGATCCTGAGCAGGCACAAATTAGCCATATTTGCTTCTCAAAGAAAAGGCTGGAGCTTGGTATCCTGCTTTAAGGTTGTTTACAGTCTCTTGGTTTTCCTTATTAATAACTGCCCAGGAAGGAGCTTGTAGGATGTGTTCGCTGGACAAGTTTGGTCACAACTGACAGAATTCCTGCTGCAGTGGTGAGGCAGGGACTGAGCCTGGTTCACTGTCCCCAGAGCTCAGGTAGTACAGGACAGTCAGGCCAGTAAAGCCCCTGCTCAGGGCTGGGAACGAGATCCTGGCCAGCTTTCCCTCTCTGCCCCTCTCTGCAGTCCTGCTGGCCTATGTCATGCCCTGGGGCCACTCTGCCGTTGCTCAAATGGCCAAAATCCACTCATCCAGGAGTGGGAAAGGGAGGGAGGGCACAGGAATTCATCTTAGGTGGTGAGGCCTGGAAATTTTCAAGGCAACAAATTGATCTTTGGATAATTACAGCAGAGCAGAGAACACGGTGCCATGGGCTCTGGCAGGGCTGTGCTCAGCTCTTTGTTCTCTCCCAGGTCCAAAAGTGTGACCAGTTCCAGCAGCAGCAGCAGCAGCAGTGACAGCTCAGCCAGCGACTCCTCTGACGGCCAGGACTCCTCTACCTCCTCCGAGGACAGCGACAGTGAGGACAGCTCCTCCTCTGTTGAGAGTCTTTCTGAAGAATGGCTAAAAAGCAAAGGTCATGATAACACAGCAGGCTTAGTAAAGATGCAGACACTGAGTCCTTGAGCAAGAGGTTGCATAGATAACAGAATGTGCATTCAGATAAGTAAGAAGACAGAAACCATACGGAAGAGGAAGATAAGACCACCGTGTTTGCAGATCCCACGGAATAGCTCCCACCAATGAGGAGCTCGACTTTTGCAATATGTATGAGCTAATTAAAGGTACTATAAGTAAGTGTAGTTTTGAAAAATAAATCGAGACTTGCTGAACATGATGCCTTGAGTGCTTGTCTCCCGCGACTCCACCCAACACTCCTCCTCCTCCCCCTCCTCCTCCTCCTCCAGCAGCTCTTCCTCCTCCTCCGACTTCGACTCGGATCCGAGCTCCTCCAGCAGCAGCAGCAGCAGCAGCTCTGAGGATGAGCCCCCAAAGAAGAAGAAGAAGAAATAGCTGGGGAGCTGCAGGACTGGTGTGGAGTGGGGGACAAGCCCCTCCCAGGGGCTGGAGCACACGGCTGCCAAACATTCAATGGTCAACATTTCTACTGCTCACACTTTCCAAGTGTTTTGCCTAGTTGTTCCTAGGACATGGAAGGTATTAAATGGCTTCCTGAGACGTACTGAGAGAGTATTTTTGTGCTTTATCCTTTTATGGAAGATTTTACTTTTTTAGTTCCAAGAAAAATTAAAAAAAAATCTATCATCAGATTCGTTTCCATGAGCTGAAGTCCAGTAACCTGGATGCTTACATGCTGGAAAGCAAAAGCATTTTATTGCAGGTTATGTTGTGCATCGTGTGCTGTTCCTCTGTTAATGACAGCTTCACTTCCATTGAGAAAATCCTCTCCAACTGTTAAAAGCAGAAGTTTTTCAGCGCTGCTGTGGAGCTGTGGCATAGTTGAAGCTGAATGCACAACGTGTCCCACACAGAGCCTCCCATCTCATCAGCTGGTGCCAAATGGATTCTGTGCTGCTGAGCTTGTGTTCCAATGGCTTTTCCTGATGCTTCCAGGTCCAGTCTTAAGTGCACCATCCAGCTGAGCTGTGTTGGTTTGTTACTGATCAATGGAGTGCTTGTCCTGCCCGCAGGCTCTGGGCTTTTCACTCCCCTGTGGCCTTGGCTCGTGCGTTGGAAGTGTTTGCTGAGACACAGAGTGTTGGTGGTGGGAAGCAGCAGCTCAGTGACTTGGGGCTGCTGCTGCTTTAGGAGTTTCATCTTTGTGCCTTTTTTTTGTCAATTCGGTGTGCCCCAGTGAGACAAGGGCTGCAGTGGGTGTTCTGCAGAGCTCCAGCTCAATATTGCCACGCAGCAAAAGCAGAGAAATAATAACAGCCACAACTGGGCACTGTTCTCACTGGATGCTCAGTAAAAAAGAGACTCCTTGAAATAAAGGGCTCAAAGGAAAGTGTTTCCCTTTGCATGTGTGAAATGCAGGATTGCCGAGTGACAGTCTGCAGAAATTCAGTCATTCTTTGTTTGTGGGAACTGCCCTGGAGAAGGAAGTGAATGCAAAAGCCCCACAAGCCCTACAAAAGCAGATGCAGACAGGCTGCAGAGCAGGGATTGCTGGATGCAGAGTGGGAATTCGTTGTTCTTCTGGTGCATTGAAGCAGTTGCCATTAGGATTTTATTTGGTGATGCAGTCTCCTGAATTTCTTCTTGTCGGAGTGCCCTTTGTGGGGAGGGGGCATCACTTGTGGAAGAATTCTCAAGTATCTTGGTTTAGGTAGAATACAGTAACTAAAGTATTTTTAATAATTTTTATGGAAAAAGTAGTGCGTAGACTTCCTTTGGAATAAACTGTACTTCTTTAAATGTTTGTGCATGTGTGTCTGTGTGCACTCCTGTGTTTTACAGAACACGCTGCAGACTGTAAATAAAACTACCAGAAAGGTGTTGAAGTCTTGTGGACTGAATGTACCATTTAATGGGAAAGGGAATAAATTATTAAGCAGCAGTTGCTAAGTGGATGCTTCCTGCAAATATCTGAAATCTTTGTGGTGTTTGTGTGCAGGTTTCAGCTGGAGTTGCCCTGGCATTGCCTCCCAGAGGGGCAGGATTGCTCCCCAGGAAGTTCTCCAGCCAGAAGTCCCTCTGGATCCAGATTATTTTTTTAAAAAAGTTTAGTTTGTCTTGGCTTTTTCTTTTTTTCCTGCCCTTTCTGGTTTGTCTCTCCCTGTTCTTCTTTTACAGAGGAACCCCTCCCCAGCCTGGCCAGAGCCGCAGCCTCCTTCATGTGCCGCTGCCTCACTCGCTGCTGCTGGTGCTGGCTCAGGAATGTGCTCAAAGCCCGGCTAAGCAGGAATTGTTCCGGGCCTGCTCTGTTGAATCGCTGCCGCCGCGAGCAAAGCTGCCCCTGCTCCTTGAGGGGAGCGCTCGCTGCAGCCCGGCAGGAAAAGAGCCCAGGAAAAGCCGCGCCCTTTGCAGGAGAAGCGCTGGGAGCAGAGGGGAGAGCGGGAAAAGGCAGCGAGAGCAGCTGGGCGGGCGGGGCGGCATCAGCGCTGATCCCTCCGCGGGCAGGAGCGCATCACAAATAGTCCCTCCGGCGGATCACTCCGCGGGCGGGCGCCATCACCGCTAATACAAGTATTTATAAATTCAAAAGAACTCATTAACACAGAAGAAAGCAAGTATGCTTCATGCTGGGTGGGAAACATAGGGTCTAAGGGATAAGAATTTTAAAGTTGTTGGGTTTTTTTTGTTGTTTTTTTTTTGTTTTTTTTTATTTTATGAGAGAACTACATATCCCATGGCACCCACAGAGTTCAGGACGGGTAGAGAGGATGAAACAAACTTTAAAGAGAACCTTAACTGAATTAATAATTGAAACTCAAATGTCATGGGGTATGTAGTTCTCTCATAAAATTAAAAAAAATTAATATAAAATAAACAACTTTAAAATTCTTATTTTATTATTATTCCATGTTCTTCTCCCCCTCCTGGATGAGGAATAGGGGTCGGTATTTGCGGCTGTGCACTGTAAGGAAATAAACGAGGAGTGGCTGAACCTGCCATCGCAGGTGGCTGTGATCTGGCCACTGGAGGAGAGGGTGCAGTGGATCTGGGTAGGGTACTGCCAGCATGCGGGATGGGTGAGGGGTGGGGACCCAGTGCTGCAACCTCTGGAGGCAGATAATCTGCACGTTCTCTGAGTCGGAAATAAAGGTGACGAACAAAGTCATCCGAAAGCTGAAAGCGACGGTGGAAAAATGAGGGATCAGATGCCTGTTGTGGATTTCGAAGCTGTGAAGAAGGCATATGAGAAGTTGGAGTTGTATTGGTTGTTGTAAAAAAAGGAGATGAAGCTTGGGAAGATAGAGGAATGCTTTCTGAAGCTGTGCTGGTCACTATATCCTTCTCACTGAAGTGTTGAGCAGGCATTTGAGGATGAAAAAGTCCCATAAAATCAGCTGAATGTCCCTGAGAAGTTCGAGAAGAATGTGCATGAAATGGAATGTCTCGATGCGAGACGTCACTATTAATAACACGTGCTTGGTCCTGTTGTGATGGAAGAGGTGTCCACGTATAGTTGAGAAAGTCCTCTTTCTGTTCTGGAGATAAAATCGTATTTGTTTCGCTGAAATGGCACGGGAAACATGGTTCAGCATCGTGTGATTGTTGTGATAATCCTCTGAGTGGTGTTATCAGAGTGATGATAGGGGGTACATGCCGTGGTGACACGGCAGCTGTTGAAATGTCTCTGCTGTGTGTCCACGGCTGTGGCTGCGGTGCAGACGGGGGCTGTGTGGACACAGAGCTGGTAGGAGGTGTAGCTGCCGAAAGCTCCTAGGATGGAACTGCAGTAGCCGAACGAATTGCACTGCTGGCTGGAGGTGCTGTGCTTATCGGTCGTATCGGCGTGGCAGCTGAAGCGTCCGTGTGTGGCTGGAGGTGCCGGACGGGCGGCCGGGACCGTGGGCGGGACCGGGCTGGCCTGGGAAGCGCTGGTGCCGGGCAGCAGGGCCGTGGCTGGGCTGGAAGCGGGGCCGGGGCGGGGCTGGAAGCGGGGGCGGGGCTGGGCTGGAAGCGGGGCCGGGGCGGGGCTGGAAGCGGGGGCGGGGCGGGGCTGGAAGCGGGGGCGGGGCGGGGCTGGAAGCGGGGCCGGGGCGGGGCTGGCAGCGGGGCCGGGGCGGGGCTGGAAGCGGGGGCGGGGCGGGGCTGGCAGCGGGGCCGGGGCGGGGCTGGAAGCGGGGGCGGGGCTGGAAGCGGGGCCGGGGCTGGGCTGGCAGCGGGGCCGGGGCTGGGCTGGCAGCGGGGCCGGGGCTGGGCTGGCAGCGGGGCCGGGGCTGGGCTGGAAGCGGGGCCGGGGCTGGGCTGGCAGCGGGGGCGGGGCTGGAAGCGGGAGCGGGGCGGGGCTGGAAGCGGGGCCGGGGCTGGGCTGGAAGCGGGGGCGGGGCTGGGCTGGAAGCGGGAGCGGGGCGGGGCTGGCAGCGGGGCCGGGGCTGGGCTGGCAGCGGGGCCGGGGCTGGAAGCGGGAGCGGGGCGGGGCTGGAAGCGGGGCCGGGGCTGGGCTGGCAGCGGGGCCGGGGCGGGGCTGGCAGCGGGGCCGGGGCTGGGCTGGCAGCGGGGGCGGGGCTGGAAGCGGGGCCGGGGCTGGGCTGGCAGCGGGGCCGGGGCTGGGCTGGCAGCGGGGCCGGGGCTGACGTCCCGGGCAGGGCCGGGGCCGGGCTGGGAGCGGCTCGAGCCGCGAGCGGCGTTGCCGGGGTAACCGGCACTGAGGAGGGGCGGCCGATGCCGCGCCGCGCAGGCGTGGAAGCGAGGGCTCCCGAAGGCGGAAGTAAGGCCGGGATGGAAGCGGCGGGAGTGATGACGTCAGCAGCAGGCGCCGCCGTTCAAACGCGGAAGCGGCCGCGAACCCGGGCCGCGTGGGGATAGCGGGAGGGCCCGATGGAAGCTCCGGGACCGCCCCTGGCCGCGCGCATGGCTCATCTGATGGGAGGACCCCAGGCTCGGGAGGTAGGGACCTGCCTCTGCCTTGCGCCGTAACAGATGGATCGGGCGAGATGGAAACCGAGAAATATTCTCGGCACTCTCGGTTCCTACACTCAGGTGTATTCCTGGTTCCTGACATTCCTTTAAAACTACCGAATTCTTCTCTCAGGTCCCTGGCAAATGGGGCTTTGCAGCCTGGGGGAGTTCTTGCAAAACGGGGTCTAGTGAAGTGCTCTGCAGGAGTGGTTGTGCACCTGAGCGGTCATTAATTGTCTCCTCTAATGAGGGAAACGTGATTAAACTCCCGGTGCTGTGCTGCTGTTGTGTGTCGGCCTCGAGGTGTGAGACAGTCCCTGTGTCACACTGGAGTTGCTTAGTGGCTGGACTGGGAGTGGGACAGGTCTTGTTGGTCAGGAACAAAAGGGAAAATTTATCTTTTGGCTTGCTTAATATCTTGGCTTTATTAATGTATCAATGTCAATTGTTGTCATTTGCTGCCTCCTGCACAGTGTGTTTGCAGCTCTGTGTGAGAGCAGACTCTCCCCTGTTGGGGAGTGAGACAATCCTGGAATATCCTGAGCTGGAAGGGGCCCACAGGGATCACCCAGTCCCACCCCCGTCCCTGCCCAGAGCCCCCAACAGCCCCAGCCTGGGCATCCCTGGCAGCGCTGTCCAAACGCTCCTGGAGCTCTGGCAGCCTCGGGGCCGTGCCCATTCCCTGGGGAGCCTGGGCAGTGCCCAGCAGCCTCTGGGGGAAGAGCCTTTCCCTGATCTCAGCATGAGCCTGCCCTGGCCCAGCTCCAGCTGCTCCCTGGGTCCTGTCTGTGTCCCAGGGAGCGGAGATCAGAGCTGTAGGCCCCGATGTGTTCTGACCTCACACTTCTCTACCAGAACAAACCCAGTGCCCTCAGCAGCTCTTTCATGGTCCTTCCACACCCTTCCCCATCCCCATGTCCCTTCTTTGGATGCTGTCAGCTTTGTATCTTTTGTATACTGTGGCGCCCAAAAGTGCCCCCAGGACTCCAGTACAGTTTAACAGCAATGAAAGAAAACAGTAGATTTCAACTTTGATCTCAAAAGCTGTCTCAGGCCCCTGATACTGCCTCGAAATGTCTTTGCAGTTCTTGCTTTATGACTTGTGTCAAACACGGAGAGAGTGAGACTGAGCCCCTGGGGTCAGGTTCTGTGTGAGAAGCCACACAGCAAGCCAGAAATCTTTGCTCCAGATCACCAGAAATTTACAGTATTGAGGGCGGAAATACTGAGAGTTGAGTCTTGGGAGCTGAGCCAGGAAAGCAGCACCTCTGCCATGGGCAGATTTGGCACGTGGAGAGAGCTCGAGCAGCTTGCAAGAGGTCCCAGCAATGTGTGTGTGGAGCTGGGAGGAGCATGAGTTGCAGTGTCGTGTTTGGAGTCCCCCTGGGTGAGGATGTAGGAATAGACTGGAGTTTTTGGTGACTGAGGTTTCTTTTCTGTGGCAATAATTGTTCTTGGCCACATCATTTTGGTTTGTTACTCGCCTGTGGTTTGTTCTACAGGCCTGTTTCCTTTCTCTCCTACTATGGTGTCTCAGTTATCTTCAGCAGAGGCTCAGCAATAACTAAACTTGAGCTTAGATACTTAAACTTCAGTTCAGAGTAGATACGCAGAAGAAATCTTTCCGTGTGAGGGTGGGCAGGCCCTGGCACAGGGTGCCCAGAGCAGCTGTGGCTGCCCCTGGATCCCTGGCAGTGTCCAAGGCCAGGCTGGACACTGGGGCTTGGAGCAGCCTGGGACAGTGGAAGGTGTCCCTGCCCTTGGCAGGGGTGGCACTGGATGGGCTTTAAGGTCCCTTCCCACCAAGGCCTCGTCTTCCTTTGCCTTCAGTGTCTGCCTCAGAGTTTGTACCCAAACCAAAGTGAGGTTGGTGTCACCTTCTCTAAACTGGGAGAACAGATCACTCCAAGCTGTGGGGAGATGGAGAGGCTGTAGGATGGAGAGGGTGCAGCCCTGCAGACGCCGAGCTGTGGGGTTGCTGCTTTCAACAGCCTCGTTGTTGCTGCGGACACAGCTCAAGGTGGGTCTGAGAGAGACAAACTCTGCTTTTGGGGGTTTGTGTTGATGAGGAGGGGAGGGGAGGTCGCTGCTCTGCTTCTTGTAACTGCTGTGGCAGAGCCAGGAGCCCAAGGCAGGACAAGGGCAAAGCAAACCTCTCCGAGCTCTTGGGTTGTCTTCATTCCCAGATATTCTGATTCCTGCCCAAGTCCAAGTTCATTGTGCTGTGCAGGATGCAAGTTTAATCAGGTTTTAGTGCTGGTTTAGCTGAGTGTTTCTAGGGCTTGAGGATGAAGCCAAATGCTCTGCACTGAAAAAGTGATGGATGTTCAGCACAAGATTCTCTTCAGGAACTGGCACGAAAAGTGGTTGCTGAAGCTGAGGGAGAATTCACAGCTTGGCTGGAAGAGGGAGAAGTGCTCACTGCTGGTCTGTCACTTCATCCTCATGAGTGAGTCTGGGAGCTCCCGAGATCGGCCAGGCTGCAATTTCAGATAGTTTAGATGGGCTGGCCTTGAAAAAATCATATTTTGGTGCCTGGAGCAAAAGCTGAAGGTGGCAGGAAGTGGCAGCAGTGGCAGGGAACTGAAGTGACACCACCCTGAGCTCAGAACTAATTTTGGTTGTGACCTTGAGCAGTCCCTGGGCCACACCAGAGCTTTTTGTGTCACCTGCTTTGGGAGGTTCTTCCTTGCCCGTGGAGAAGTTGGGTCTGGCACAGGTCTGCTGTGGAGCACCTGTGCCACCACCTTTAAAGAGCCACCCTGGAGGTGTCAGTGAGCCCCTCAGTGCCTGCCCAGCCTAGAGCAGGGCTGGGAGGCCAGGGGGCTCAGGGAGTGCTCATTCCTGGTGGTGTTGGAGCTCTGAGCCCAGCCTTGAGCTGGGTTTGTGGCTCTGAGGGCACGGGGAGTGTCTGGAGCAGGCCTGGCCTGGGCAGAGTAGGAACTCCTGGAGTAACTCCTGAGTAAGCCACACCTTCCACGCGAGAGGGAGGCACTCCCAGAGTCAGGCGCTGTCTCCTCAGAGGTGCTTTGGGGTTTAATTCTGTTCTCACAGTGACTCCTCTCACCTGGGAACCCCGTGGTTACCTCCAGAGGGTCTGAGGCCTTAGGGATGTAAATATGGACAGGAGGGGTTGGAATCTGCCTATCAGGGAATCTTCCCCTTGCCCACAGGAGAGTGTGTAGAACTCTTCTGTGTGATGATAATGTTTTCATACTTTAGGTGTAAAAATAAAAAATGGGAGAAATCTCGTTTTTCTGGCAGCACGCAAAGAACTTTCTTCTGTGTCACCGCTAAAACTCTGTGAGGGGATGAATACCTGGGAATCTGAAAGAGACATAGCTGGAAAGCATCAATATGAATGGATTTTTCTGCTTCTTTTTGCACTTGAAAGAAAGGTGAAAGTTACAGGCTGAGTCAAGCTTTTACCCTTTATTTCAATCAATTCAGTTATTGCTAAATATGGCTACACACAGGTAGCCCAGGTGACAGAGCTGCTCCAGCTGCTCCTTGGCCCCAGTGTCCCACGCGGGATGCTTGAGTTATCCACTGAGAGCCCCCTTGAGACTGGAGCACAGGTAAATCTGCCTGTCTGAAGGGCAGGATTGTGTCCTAAGTCCCTCCTCATTCCTTCCTTTCCTCAGGCCCCAGCTGTGGCTGGGCCCACCATTGTGGCTTGGGTGGCAGTGGCACGTTGGAAAGGCCTGGGGGTGCCAGCTGGGGGTGAGAGCTCGGGGTGCCAGCCCAGGCTCCACCAGCACTTGGCCCACACTGGGGCACAGATTGAGAGATGAACTCTTGGAAGCTTGTCCTGAGTGCGGGAGTTTTGGGGTTCAGTCTGGACCGGGCGGTGACGAGTGGAGACGAGAGATCTCTGCAGTCAGATCTTGGAACATGCGGTTTATTGCAAAGGGCGTGGGTACAGGGGCACTGCTTAGAGCTGCCAGCTGCAGCTCTGAGCAGGCCCAAGAGAGCAAGAGTGTAAGTGGGTAAGTAAAGAGAGAGAGAGAGTGAGAGGAATGAGAGTGAAGAAGTAGTGAGAGAGAATGTCTGAAGTCTTGGTTACAACACAATAAATCATCTTCTGTACTGAATATTCTAATTGTCACTAACCAATCTAATACAAGATACAAATCCTATAGCATTTACATACAGCCTGTAAGAGTTCTTGTATTACCATAGAGTGTTACATCTTAACTCTTAAAAACTACTCTTTGGACCCCTTCTGCTGAGCTAGTAGGGTCTGCTCTGACCCTTGGACCTGCCTGCAAGCAGAGGGTATTATTCAATCAAGAGGGGATTACCTTCAGTCGGCCATACCATTGTTTTCCAGTTGTTCAGTAACTAAGATTTGGTATTTCAAAAATGGCTTTCATTTCGATGTCGCTTATAGTTTTCATATTGTCAAAATCTTTTGTCAGGCAATCATATTTATAAGGCTTTCCTGTTTCATCTTCCCCAACACTGAGGAGGATGAATGGTACCTGCTGGCAAAATTCAGTGCTTTCACAGAGCTGTGATAAACCCCAAAGTCTTAGACTGCCAACCTACAGCCTCTGCACCGTCACATTCCCCAGTTGCATTTTGTATTGGAATTTTACCTGCTCCCACCTGCGTCCTCCTGCTGGCAGTGCCAGCAGCCCACGTGCTGCCTCTCCTGAGAGCAAGTTCCTGCCTGTTTCCTCTCCCAGCCCCAGCTCTTGCTTCCCTCTGGCAGAGGCAGCTTTAGGTGCAATATCCTGATGTTTCTGGGAGTGGGTTTTGGAATAAACCTACACACGGGATGTTCATGGGTTGCTGCTATGGATTCTGTGAAAGGTGATCAGGAAAAGCAAGTTCAGAGTTACTCAGGGGATCCTCTGATTCCTGCCCATCTCACGGAGCTGCTCAGGGTGAAACTACTACTCCCATGCTTTTTATTTTGCTCCTCTTAGTGCTGGTTTTTCCCCAGGTAAGTCAGTGCTGGAGCAGCCCTTGTGGGTTTATCTGTGATGAGCAGTGGTTGTGTCTGCACACAGAGATAGCAGATTCCAGCTGTAGTGTGCAAACATCGGTGCTTTGTGCCTTAGTGCACAGCCACATTTGTCAGCTGACAGGGCTGATGCGATGAGAAAACCTCGCACTCTCCAATAACCTGAGCACAGGCACTTCCTGCGTTGTTACATTTAACCAAAGCTCTGATAAAAAAATACTACATTAATTTTTCTAATGGAGACCAGATTCCGCATTATCATAATTTATGTTTTTGGATAGTCTTTGATTGACTCTGGTGGGAAGGGAGGTGAATCAGTATCTTGTACTTTAGGGAAAGATCTAGGGGAGAATTGAATTGTACTTCCTTGGAATTCACATCACCCGCCCTTAGTCGGAGATGTTGATCTTGAGAACAACAAGCAGAGAACAGCCCAGGAAGGGCTGAACGTGACAAAACAGTGCAGAGCATACAGAAATCCTCTTTGCTGTGTTCATCATTCTGTCTTCATCTTGGATTGTTTCCACCCTTCTCCTCCACCTGGAAGTCACAAGCATCCTGCAGTGGCAGGTACTCTGGGTTCTTCAGCCAGGAGTAGTCTAAGAACAGCTTTTGCTGGGAGTGGCTCTGACCTTGCTGAAATCACTGCTGAAACCTCCCCTGACTCTTGCAGTGCCAGAATTTCAGGGTGCCAGTGGTGAGGCAGGGACTGAGCCTGGTTCATTGTCCCCAGAGCTCGGGTAGTACAGGACAGTCAGGCCAGTAAAGCCCCTGCTCAGGGCTGGGAACGAGATCCTGGCCGGCTTTCCCTCTCTGCCCCTCTCTGCAGTCCTGCTGGGCTATGTCATGCTACTATGTTACAGCATTGTTCCATGTCTTTTTTTTTTTTTGGAAGTAATGCCGGATATTGGCAGTCAGGGGTGATGGAGCGAGGTGAGCAGTGACCGGTGGACAGAATGAGTTGTTACGGCCTCGGTCTCAATGTTTGGAGCAGCTCTAAGCATCCGTTGTTGTTTGTGTGTTTTAGGTGGTCCACTTGCAGGATGTCCTGGCCCTGGATGCTGGAGGGTGCAAGCCTAAGGTATAGGTGTGGTGTACTTCAGTCGGAGCAGGGAGGCTGTGGTTTCACAGTCTCTCAGCATGTTTTGTGTGTTTTTGCTTTGCTTCTCTGCAGGTGTTGCTGCTGCCCTGGGCGTGCCAAGGGCCAGAGGCGAGCAGGTGAGTTGGCATTTAGGTGGGGTGGCTGATAGGCCAGCGGTCTATGGCAGCATGCTGAGCGTGTCCCTTTTCATTGTGCAGGTTTGTCCTGGCCACCTCCAGAGTCAGATCAGGATTTGAGGTGAGCCGGGGCAGTGGTGTGGAGTAGCCCGGGGATGCTCTTCTTGAGGGCAACAGTGACGTTTTCTGTTTTGTTGTCTTAGGTACCGTGAGCAGGTGTGGAGCTGAAGTTTGGAGAGAGCAGGTAAGCGCTGAGCCTCGGCAGTTTCGAGGGAGGGGGCCTTGCGGAAGGGGTCTCTTTTGGTGTGTGTTGTCAGAGGCTGAATTTTCTCCTTGTTCTCCATCTTTCGCAGCTGCCAAAGCGGACCGTGGGGAACGTGTTGACATCTGAGGTGCTGATGCATTTTTTCTGTCAAGGATGGATTTTGTCCGTTTGTCTTCAGAAAGCTAAGTGTTGGGAGCGGTGGTTGGGAGAAGGGAAAGGCCTTTGGAGTTCCAGGAGGCAATTGGAAGTTAGCTTAGAGGAGAGGGCTGTTGTGGGAGGGCCCCTTGGAAGTAAAGGGAGAGGGTTTCTCCTCAGCATCACCCGAGCCTTTGCTGGGCAGGGCAGTTCCCACCCATCTCTGTCATCGGCCTTTGAGTCTCGCCGTCATCGTGGATCTTTTTGCCCGAGGAGCTCGCCTTCGGGTCTGGCACGATCGCCACGGTCTCCAT
This sequence comes from Coloeus monedula, assembly GCF_965178545.1. NCBI lineage: Eukaryota > Metazoa > Chordata > Aves > Passeriformes > Corvidae > Coloeus > Coloeus monedula. The sequence continues at coordinate 52,645 of NW_028120734.1, read as the reverse complement.
TTCACCTACTCGCTGGCGTAGCCGCCCGCGGGCATCTTGGCCACTTGCTGGTTGGTCACGTTTTGCAACGTCACTTCAGCCTTTGGTGGCAGAGTCCTTCCCTAGGGATCCCTTTGTATCACCTGGCAGTCATTGCCTCCTTCTCTAGGCCTGCCGAGCTTCTCAAGCATCCTCTGAGCTGCTTTGGCACTGGCTTCTTGGAAGGAGTTACGTTTCACTGCCGCGTGCTGTTGCCATAGAGCCTTCTTTCCTTCGGCATCGCCAGCTTCTGGCTCATCTTGCTCTAGGAATCTTGTGCCCGTTGCTGGGCAGGTTCAGCTCGTGTCTGTGTTATGTCATTTGTGTCTGTGTTCTGTAGTTTGTGTCCATCCTCTCCTGTGTCACAGGGCTTTGTTACGTCTCGGTGCTTTCTCGGCCTCGTTCTGGGCCGTAGCGGCAGCGGGGATCTCTGCTCGCGTCCTTTCCCGGATCGGGCTCATTCCGGCATCTTTACAGTTTTGCTTTTGGAGAGCAGAAGGAGTACACAAGATGTTCTCATCCATCTTCCTTCTCACTTTTGGTAGTATCTTTTTTTCATGGGCCATGGACTTCTCTGGACCCTCCTCACTGTGGTAGTTCCATAGGTTCCATTGCCTCCAAGCATATCGGGTCTAGAATTTATCTTCTGGAGAGTTATCTCAAGTCCTCGTGTCATCTTTGCTTCTATTTGGTGTGCTTACACTTGGAGCTGCCCTGCCCTGGCACGTAGAGTCGTGGCTGGGTTGAACAGTTGTAAAACTTTGTGGTTCATCTCTTGTCTGTGGGGTTTTGTGTAGAAAACTTACGGGCCTGGTGTATGGGGATAACTCCGAGCTGTCAGCTACTTGTAGACTGCCTCATGTTGTCTTGCAGGTCCCCAAGGCCGATTCCGATCCCTGCAGTCACCGATGCTACCGCTTTTCCCAGAATCTGCCCTTCCACGTCAGGGAGCAGCAGTTGGAAGATGTGTTGAAGCATCTTCATCAGTGGAGTGTTGTGAGTAAGGGCTGCAGTCAGTGTGTAAGCTGAAGAAGGGGTGTCTGTCTGTGAGAGTGTGTGTCTGTGTGTGTGTGTGTGTGTCAGTCTGTGAGAGCGTGTGTGTTGACTGGTTCTAACCTTGTGTGTGTGATTATTGCCTTTCAGTTTTTTCAACTGATTTTTAACTTTATAATAAGAAAACAGCCAGCTGTGAGGTTTTTTTTCTCCCCCATCTGGGTTTTGTTTTTCCTTGGTCCCGTCCTGTCTGTGAGGCGATGTTCATCGCCAAGGTTTGGGTGCAGCCAAACAAAGAGCCTCCCTAACAGGGTGGAGAGTACACAGTGGAGGTTAGGAATACAGGGAAAAGGTGCACCAGCCCTTACACCACCCCTAACAGCACCATTTTCCCCCCACCAGCAGCACAATGCAGCAACCCTGGAACCCTCAGTGCAGCACAGCTCAGTAAGCCTGGTGCTGGGATAACCCTGGAACCCTCAGAGGAGGCCAAGCCCCACACCAAAAAGGTGGGGATGACATCTGCAGGCTGGAGAGTGACAGGTACGAGTTGGGGGCTGGGGCGTGTAGAGCAGGAGTGAGGGGTTCCAGGCAGCAAGAGCAGTGCGGGGTATAAAGTAGAGGGGGTTAAAGGTTAGGGGATAAAGGGACAAAAGTCAGGGCAAAGGTTGGGGGGTCAGGGAATCAAAGGTCAAAGTCCAGGGGTCAAAGGTCAAGGTGGTCAATGTCAAAGCACAGAGGTCACATGTAGAAGGTTGGGGCAAAGGTCACAGGGCTCAGGGGGGTCAAAGGTCCTGGGGTCAGGTGTCATGGGTCAAAAGGTAAGGGTCAAAGGGCTAAGGTTGGGGGTCAAAGGTCAGGGATCAAGGTGTAAAGGTGGATGGTCCAAGGTCAGGGGTCAGGGATCAAAGGTCGGGTTGTCAAGGAATGGGTCAAGGGGTCAAAGGTCAGGGGATAAAAGGTCAAGGCTCGGGCTCAGGATTAGAGGTTCCAGCATGATTTTCCGTGGTGGTTCCCAGTGTGGGGACACGGGGTGTGGGGTCAGTGGCGCCGGGGGCGGGCAGGAGCCCCGTGGGCAGTGGCCGGCAGCGGCGGGGACGCCTCCGTACGGTCGCGCCCCTCCAGTGCCAGCAGAAGCCCCCCTGCGCCGTGCGGTGCCCGGCCCCACTCCTTGCCCTCCCCGCCGCTGCCTTCCCGCACTCCCACCGCACCCCCTGCTCCCCTCCAGCCCAGGGAAATGCAGGAAAACACAAAATCATCGAGGTGGAACAGTCACCGGAGCTGCCCGAGCCATCCCCCCGCCTGAAGGCGGCAGCTGCCCAGAGCCAGGGGCACCCAGCAGGATGCAGCTCCCCTTTCCCAGGAGCTGGAGGCAGGGTTTCCCAGGCAGGGGGAGCAGGGAGAATTTCAGCTCCCAGCAGCTCTCTGTGAGTGCTGGATGGACTCTGGGCTGAGCCAGGTGGGAGGTGTGGGTGGTGTTCATGTCCCCAGGAGCTGCTCAAATCCACCTTAAACTCCTGGAATGGTCTGTGCTGGCAAGAACCTTACAGACCATCCTGTTCAGCCCCTTGCCATGGTCAGGGACACCTTCCTGGGGTGTCTGTGCCAGAGTGGTGGAATGGGCAGGACTTTCTCCCTGAGCCCAGTCCCGGGCAAGATTGGGGTTCCCATGGGAAGAAGCCTGTGAGCTGCATTTCCGGAGCTGGGAGCCTCCATGCCCGGGAGTGTTTCCAGTACTGTTCTTTGGCTTTTTCCATAACTGGGCATGATGTTTCTCCCCAGAGCAAGGTGGTTTTCCCTGGATTGTTGGGGTAAGACACTGGCTGTTTGACAGCTCTGTTGTCTCTTTGTCCTGAATGGAAGAGTGAGGAACGGGGGATGCTCCCGACTGTCCCAGGGATGTGGGAACAGCCCAGTTCCAGTGAGGAATGTGACGCCCAGCTCGTGGCGTGTGCCCTGAGATGGTCTTTGCTGTTGTTTTGTCCTTAGAGCCTGTTGGAGTGCTGGCCTGGATTTGGGAGGAGCCAAGTAGCCTGGAGCAGTGAGTTTTTTCCTGTCAGAAATCCATGCTGGGGATGTTTTCCCTGGCTGTCCCAAGGGGAAGGAACAGCTCTGGAGTTTTTGCAGCCACAGGCTGGGGATGCATCCCCTGAAAACCAGTTCAGGATCGTTCATCTGACTCTGTCCCTGACCTGTGGCTTCCAGGGAGCCTTCTGGTCTTCTGGATATTCCCAGGAGAGGATATTCCACCACCTGACTTTTAAGCCGGGAATTCCAAACCCAGTAAGTCGGTCACATTCTATGGGAGCTGCCCCAATGGTGGGATGGCAGAGGGCACACCCCACGCTGCTGTTTGGGACATTCCTGACTGGAACGGGAGCCAGCTGGGCATTTTGGAGCACTGAGGCCACCAGGGCAGCCTTGAGTGGCATTCCCAGGCAATGCTGAGGCATCCCATGCCTGTGGCAACACATGCCTGATGTGGAGCAGAGAGAGGAAGGGAGAAATTCTGAGTTGATGGGAGGAATGGAATTGGGCTTTCCAGAATGGAATTGGTATAGGTGCTGATGGTATCATGGAATCATGGGGTGGCTTGGAAGGGACACAAAGACCCTCTGGGCTCTGTTATCCCATCCCGTGGCAAAGAACACGTCCAAAACTGCCTCCTCACCCTCATGGAATGGCAGTGGGTGTTGGGAGCTCTGGCTGGAGCACCTGGAGACCAGGTAAGAATAGCAGTGGCATTGTTTTGGCTGCTGCTGGATGTGGTTTTCTCTTGTCAAGATGTTCCTCTGATTGATGTTTTCACAGTAGCTTGCTAGGCCTCATTTGAGGATAATTCCAAGAATTTGGAAGTCGTTGGAAAAGAATGAGGAAAAAAGGTGAACCTGATCCATTTCTAGTAATTCTGAACTTCTCTTGCAGCACCGTTCCAGGGGAAAGCTGGTGAAAGGATAAAGATGCAGAGGAACAAGTGTTGTAAACCCCCTTGCCTCCCTGACAAAGCAAACCTTTCTGCAATCCCAGTAAATCTCTTGGAGAAACTGTGGGATCATAAGGTTTCCTAGGAAAGGAAAACTAAGGACAGAGATGAGGAAATAGGCTTCCAATTAACAATGATTTGATGGAGGTAGGAATGATTCTTGTATGTTTGATGCACCCCTTTTTATTCCTGGGATAATTTTAAATGATTTCTTTAAAAAATCATTTCGATTTGGGAATTCAGATTAGAGAGGAAACGATGCAAAATAAATGCAGGGAGAGATCACAGAATCATCCTGGAATGGCAGAATAATTTGGGTGGGAAGGGACCTTAAGGATCACCTCATTCCATCCACAGGGTGCTCCAAGCTGCGGCCAGCCTGGCCTTGAACACTTCCAGGGATGGGGCAGCCACGATTTCCCTGGGTTTACGGGCACAAGAGGAAATTTCCAGCAGGAACTGAGGGGTTTCCCTTGCTCTGCCTGGCCCTAGCAGGGCTTTGGGAGGCAGAGGCTGTGGGGACAGGAGCTTTGTCCATTGCCTTGGGGGAGTCTCTGATGTCCCAAAACCCAGCAGAGCAAGTGGTTGTGGTTTAACATCCCGTTCAAAGGAGATGCCAGGCCAGGAACGGGAATGGACTGCAGAGCAGGGATGGTGCCCAGCAGAGGGGTGAGTGTCCAGGGGGTCCCAGCAGTCCATCCCTGCTGCCCAGGTTTGGGATGAGCAGGCTGGTGAGTGTCCCTGTGCTTGCTCTGCAGGATGAGGAAGCCAGGCCTGCTGAGGAGGAAGATGAGGAGGTGTGGGAGGATGGAGACAACGGCCACCAAAGGCTGGGGAAGGCACAGATCCAGGTAGGAGACGTTGCCTTGCGAGGAGAGGGACTTGTCTGTCCCGTTGGAATTTGGGGCGTGAGGCCAGTGGAACAAAGGCTTTGATTCCATTTTCTTGCTCGGGTTTTCACGTGCCTTAAGAGAGCTTTGCTAAAATGTCATTATCCCTGATTGAGTCTCTGAAAAACAGGGATTGAAGCTTTCAGAAGGGGCCCAACCCTGCCTGCATGTATCCAAGTGCAGCCCCCACTCCCTGTTTTTGTGTACAGCTGGGATGAGACCTCAGCTGCTGTTACTTGCCAGCTCACAAGTTGTGTAGCTCAGAGCCTCAGCCATGAAGGGCCAGGCTGTGTTTAAAACAGCCCAAGGTGCCAGAGAGCTGGAGTAATTTCCTAGCAGGTAACTTGACTTGGAAGCTGCATTCTAAAATTTGTCCGCATTTAATTGATGTCCCACATGGAGACACCTAAAGAAGCAGAGGTGGGGTGTTCCTAAGAAAAGAGCATCTAAATTCTTTGGTGGTAGAGGGCTTAAAGTCTGAGTGAGGTGCCTTTAGGACACTTCCATTCCAGTATCTGAATAGAATTTAAATGAAGTAGCCAAATCCTGACAAGCCTGTATGAACTCCAAAGCCTCTGCAAGTGGTTTACAGCCAGGGAAGGAGATAAGAGTCTGGAGTCTCTTCCCCAAAACCTGGCTCCTGGTTTCTTTGGCCAGGCATAGGAATAATTGTGTATTCCCTGGGGCTCTCCTTATGGGGAGAGGTTTACTTATGTGCCCTGGGTTTATTCAGTGCATCTTCAAAGTGATGGAAACTGATTGCACTGAAATGCCAGGGGTGCCAAATGTTTTCCCCAGCCAGAGCTCGGAGCCAGCCCAGTGGGAAGGGGTTTAGTGGCCATTTTCCCGCTCCCTCGGGGCAGCAGCACTGGAGCACTCGCAGCCACCCGTGCCCGAGGTGCCGAGTACTGGCAGGAGGCAAAGCCAGGGACTGGGCAGGAGGAGCTTGCAGTGCTCCTGGAATCGCAGAGCTGGAGCTGTGGGTTAGAACTGCCAGGAGCTGCTGCCTCACTCAAACCTTGTTTAAAGCTCAGCATCCCTCCTGCTCCCTTGGAATGATTGTTGCTTCTGTTGTTGCTCTTTCCCGATCCATTATGATTATTATTGTAAATTCCCACTCCATTTCTTCCATAGCCCTTTGCTTCCCAGAGGTGGTGCTTTAGGCAAGCCCCTCCAGCCTGGGAAGGGGCTTTTGGCTCCAGACTCAGTCCCAGTCCCCATGAGCAGCTGGAGCTGTGCTGTCCCCAGCAGGTGCCTTTCCTTCCTTCCCTGCTGCACTTTGGCTTTTTGAGGGCTCTCTAGGGGGCTGAGGGAGAAGTTCTTTGTCATTCCAGGGCAGCATAAGCCCTGATCCCACTCAAAGCAGGAGGAATCATTCCATCCTTGTTTTTGGATACACCTTTGGTGTTCTCTCTCTTTTGCTGACACTGTGTGGTGAAGCAGCAGCTCCCTGGAATAACTTTTATTTGTAAAACAATGAATTCCCTGCTGGAATCCCAGTCCCAGCCCCCCAGATCAAGGTGCAGTTTAAGGCCTTACACCCTGACCAGGACAAGTTCCTGTCCTTAGACATGGAAAACAGGGGAAAACTCAGACTGGATTGGAGCCAGCATCCAGAATGGGGAGAGTGAGGCAGCATGCTTGGCCCAGGCTGGGGCTGGTACAGGGGGTATTCCCCATAGGATGACACCCGTTTGGAGCAGATGCTTCTCTTCCTTTGTCCAAAGTCCAATGGCAAAGGAGTGAAGAACCCACAAGTGGGGCCTGGAAGGAAAACGATTCTGTTAAAATTAGGCAAAGAATGCACTAAGAAAAAATGGACATCCTTTTTAGGTATGAAAGTAAGTAGGGGAAAAATGTTGAAAAAGAGCTCTTTTATTTGGTGCCACCTCTCATTTTTTTATGGATAAAACCCTCTAGTGAGCAATCAGAACAGGAGTGGGAAAGCCAGGAGCCTTTGACTTCCACAGTGGACTTAATTGCCATGCTTAATTTCAACAATTTCTTCTCTCTCTCAGGACAGGAAAACCCACTTAACTTGTCCCATCTTTGCCAAAAGCTTTGGTGTTTGAGCAGCCAAACCCAATGGGCTCTGGCCCCACCAGCCTGTACTGGAGGGCCCCTGGTCCTGCCCATGGTGTGGGATGAATCCCCAATTGTCCCCAGAGGGGGCTGCCCTGGTCCCTGCAGTGCCCAGCACCTGAGACACACAGAGAGCCCTGTCCAAAGGGGCTCCTTGTCAGGAATGTGGCAGCAGCCCCAGGAGCAGGCTGGAGGTGAGAACTGGGGCTGTGTTTGAGACTGACCAGCTCAGCTCAGTGTTTACCTGTGGGGGGAGTTTGGCCCCCCATGCTGAGTTGAAGTGGGATCAGGGTGACAGATGCTGCATTTTGGGCACCCTGAGAGTTTCTCTCCCCCTTGGAGATTTCCTGCAGGGATGGGGCAGGGCAGGGAGCAGAATTAACCCTGCACCTCCTGTGGGCACTGCTGGCCTTTGTCTCTCTGCTGTGCCATCAGCCTGTGGGAATTTGCTGCTGCTGCTGCCACCCCACCTGGGGGCTGCGTGCTCCTGGCAGCCCTTCCCAGCCCCACACCCGAGCTCCAGCGCTGCCTCCAGGCTGTGTTGGGAGAGTTTGCTGGGAATGTGCCTCATCCCTGGGACTATCCTTTCCTTCCAGAGTGGCTGGATGGAGCTTCTGGGCTTGTCAGCTTCAGAGTTTGCTTGCAAAAGTCACTGCAGGGAAGAATGACAAGGAGGTTTGTCAGAGTGCTGCTGTCAGACCCCACCTGCCAGTCTGGGCTTTGGCTTGGAGGTTGTTGTGTATTGGCCCTGCAGGGAATGAATGTCCCCTTCCCACCTCAGCCCAGCAGATCCCAAGGGCTCTTCCTGGAGTACTTACTCTTTGCTTCCCTTTGGGATAACTTAATCTGCACCCTTCCAGGAGCAATTCCTTGGCTTCTCCTGGAGAAAACCCCCATGGCAGAGGCAGTCTGCAAAGGAGCCCTGAGCTGTGCTTGGAGCAGAGAGTGCTGAGAGCTGCGTGTGCCTCTGCTGCCCCAGGCTGGCAGTATCCCCATGGAACAGACTGGGCAAATGGCATTAGAGGGAGCACAATCCCTTCCTGGAAGAGGTTTTCTCCTGTGCAGATCAGGCATGGGGCAGGAAGGGAACTTTGGAGATCAGCTGCTTTCCCCCAGAAAGCATCACTCACACCAGCATGGATGACATGACCTGTGCCCAGCGCTCACCATGCACCTGGCCAGAATCAAGAGCAAAGGTGGGTTTGGGGGTGAGCACTTGAAATAACTTTGAAAGAGAAGCAATCACCTTTTGCTGCTTCTTTCTTTCTTGCAGATGCTGGGATTGCCTCTGGGCACATGGGCTGAGCTCTCCCTGCAGGGAACTGTCAGGCCTTAACAGCTGTGAGGTTGTGTTCTTCTCAGTGGGGAACTGGAAATAATTATTAATTAATTGCAGAAATGTTTTCTGAACCTTTCCCCTTTCCTGGTAGATCTTCTCTCTCTGCCTCTGAATTTACAGCTGTTCCCTGGTGTCATTGGCCCTGCCTGAATTCCTTGCAGCTCCTCACTGGGAAAACCTGGGATGACTTTGAGGGGACAGAGGAGACATTTTCAGCTGAAAACCTGGGGTGACTGAGAGGGGACACAAGAATTGTTTGTGTAGGAAAATGGGAGGGGATGTCAAGCAGAGCAAGGTGGCATTTTTGAGGGAAAAGCTGAGGTGATGTTTAGGGGAAAGAATGCACATTTTTGGGGCAGAAAAGAGTTAATATTGTACAGGAAGGAAAAACTGGGGGGTAAAACTTGATGTAATCTGTAGGGGACAGAATGAATATTTTGGAGCAAAAATGAGGTACTCAGTAGTAGACAAAGAAGGAAAATTTTGGAGGCCAAACTTGACAAAGTCTCAAGAGCAGAGAATGAACGCTTGGAGGGAAAAAGGAGGTGATGAATACTGAGCATGTGGGGAAAATTTGGGGGCTAAATCTGAGCTAATCTCTAGGGGAGAGCATGAACACACTGAGGTAACATGAGTTGTGGGCAGATAGGGAAACTTGTGTAAAAATAATATTAAATAAGCTGTAGAAAGAACATTTTGAGGTAAAAATGAGGTAAGCAGTAGTAGACAGATGGAAAACTTTGGGGGTAAATCTTGATAGAAGCTACATGGTAGAAAGGAAATAAATATTGAAGGAAGAATGAGGGAATCAGTAGTGGACAGGTAGGGGAATTTTGGGGGGTCAAACTTGAAATGATCTAAAGGTTGAGAATGAATCTTTTTTGGTAAAAATGAGGTAATAAGTTGTGGACAGTTAAGGAAAATTTTGGGGGTTAAACTTGAGGTAATCTCTAGGGAGAGTGTGACCACTGACATGAACTGAGGCAATCACTGGGGCTAGGCAAGGAAATTTGGGGTGTAAAACTTGGGAAGATCTGTAGGGCAAAGAATGAACATATTGAGGAAGCAATGAGGTGATCAGTAGTCAAGATGAGGTAGAATGTGGGGGGCAAACCCTGAGGTAATTATGTAGGAACCATAAGTGGTTTTGAGAAAAAATCTGACCTAATTTGTAGGGGACAGAATGAACATTTTGGGGGTAAGACAGACATAACCTGCGTGGTTTGGGTTTTAAAATCTAGTCAGTGTACAGGGGACAAAATAGACATTTTGGTGATAAAATCCGAGTTCATCTGTAGAAGAAAGAACTCATGTTTTGAGGTAAAAAGGAGGTGATCAGAACTGGGCAGGTAGGGAAAACTGAGGGGGTAAAATGTGAGGTCATCTCTAGGAGAGAGCAGGAGCATCCTGAGGTAAACTGAGGGAATTGCTGTGGACAGGTGGGTAAATCTGGCAGGTAACACTTGAGGGAATCTCCATGGTAGAAAATGAGTATTTGGAGGTAAAAATAAAGTACTCAGTGCTGGAGATGTACAGAAAATGTTGGAGGTAAAATCTGAGGTGATCTGTAGCAGAGAGCATGCACTTGATGGGGTAAACTGAGGTAATCACTTATGGACAGGTAGGGAAGTTCAGAGGGGTAAAAATTGAAAGCATCTGTAGGGCAAAGAATGAAAAGATTGAGGTGGGAATGAGGAAAGAGGTAGTGGACAGGTGGGGAAAGTTTTGGGGGCAAATCTTGTGGTAATTTCCAGAGCAGAGAAAGAATGCTTCCTTGTAAAAAATGAGGAACTCAGAAGGAGGCAGAAGGGGACATTTTGGGGGTAAAATCTCAGGTCATCTCAAGGTGAGGGAAGGACTATTTGGAGGTCAACTCAGCACTCACTGTGTCTTCCTTCCTTGGCAGCAGCTGGCAGGGAAGGGAGAAGAGGCCTCAGGCTGGAGAGGGGCAGGAGAAAGGCACTGTGGGCAAAGGCACCTCCCTGGCATCCCCAGGGCACCTGTGGGGAACACAGTGGACACTTTGGGAGCAAAGGGAGGTGATGGCATTGTCCCTTTGGGGGATGCTGGCATTTAGATCATTCCATCCATTTGCCTGCTGACATTTCCCAGCCCAGGGGCTTTGGCTGCCAGGGCAGCACAAAGATTGTTCCCTGGGTGGTGCGCAGATTTGGGGGTTGGCTTTGCTAGTTCAGATGAATTCTACCCAAAGCCCTGAATTCCCTGCTGAATTGCCACTGGCATAGCCTCCCAGCGCCTCCTGGAGCATGGATATTCCCATGCAGAGCTGCCTATTTAACACCAGCTGTGGCAGGAACCAGCAGAGCTTCCAGGGAAGCTCAGCAGGGTCAGGGCAAGGACAGCTTCATGTTCCATAGAATTTGCTGTTTGTAACCCTCATCCCCCAGCCCCCCCCCCCCCAATGTCCCTGGGGGCACCTGACAGAGTTCCCTGGAATTCAGCTGCCTGCACCCCCCGAGCTGGGGCTCCAGGTGATATTTGAAAGCAGGAACAGGCGCTGGCTGGACACGCTCCCAGCCCCTGCTGAGGCAGCCCCTGTGCCCACGGGAGGACTTCTCTCCCTGCAGGAGTTGATTTCATTCCAGAGCCTCAGGAGTGGCCTCTGCAAGTTCTTTTCCCTCAGGAAAGGGATGCACATCCCTGCCTTCAGGGCACCTGCAGTGGGAGCCACCTGGGAAAGCTTTCCATCAGTTGTGCAGTTCCAGCTGGCTCCCCAAAAACTCCCAACTCAATCCAAAGAGATTTCTCTGACTCTGACCTTTCATTTGAAGGCATCTCTGAGGGCATTGCTTGGCATTTCATTGCTGTGGGGGAAGCTTGCCTTGGCTTTAACACTGCTGAGGGATGATGGCCTCAGGCTGGAAGGGAAGGCATTTTGGGTGGCTGGGACATAGCTGGCAGGTGTGTGGGAGGTCAGCACTGGGAATTGCTGTCTGAGCCCCTCTGCAAACAGCCCATTCTGACATTGCCCAGTGCCAGCTGTTCCTTGGGGCATTTTTGGGGTGTCAGTGGGGTCTGTCAGGACTGAAGCATCTCTGGGTGCCTGTTCAGAGCAGCCCCTGGCCGAGGGGCCGCGGGCAGCCCTTTATCCATGTCCATCCCAGCGCTGCCCGGGCAGCCCAGTGCCCGTTCCGGGGATGTGTGTTTGGCACACTGCGTGCCACGGGCAGGACACTGCAGGCACAGCTCCTCTCTGCAAATCCAAAGCACAAGAGCTGCTGCTTCCCTTCCTGGGCCTCCTGGCCTTCTCCTTCCCCCCATTCCCTGCCAGCTGGGACACACGGAAGGAGCACCAAGGAACACTCCTGGCAGTGAGCAGGAGTCGCTGAGAGCTCTGTGCAGCTCTGGGCCACAAAAGCTGGCCCGGCCTCAGCAGCCCCTGGGATTTTTGGGCTGTGAACACTCACCTGTGGGAAAGGCCCCTCTGCAGGCAGGAGCAGCCCTGACCCTCTCCAGAAGAGCTTTGGCCGTGGAGCAAGTGAACCCTCAGGACTTGCCTTGCTCATTTCTCCCTGGAAAGGGCCATGGAACAAGCACCTTTACAGCTGTTGGGTAAATCCTGGAAAGGGCAGGAAATCAGGGTTATGGGAAGAGTTCAGTGCTGTCACACAACTGCTCACCTGTGTTGTTGCATGATCAGGTGCTGGCCATGGAGCTCTGCCCTATGGCAATTACAGGGGCTGGTGTGGCAAGCAGCATTAGCATAAAAGAAGGAGTTGTATTTGCATAGGAATGATCTTGCTGGCACTTGGCATTCCTATCCCAGGCAGGACATTGCCAGGAGCTGAGATTGGCTTGGCTGGAGCAGGGTGCTGAGAGTGCCCAGGTGTGGGTTCAGTGGCCAGAGGAGCCATTCACATAAGGGTTCGACTTGGTGGTCCTTGTGTAGCCATTGCCACTCAGGATCTCCTGTGCTCTGGAAATAAAGAAGAAACATTTTTCCCTGGCCTTTTAAAGCCAGAGGTTTTTGCAGTGGAGCGTGCAAGCCGCAGAGAAAGCGGGGAGGAGGAAGGAGAGCATCAGGTGTCAAGCGGCAGTTGTGGGATGAGCGGCTCAAGCAGCAGCGAGCCCCGGCGAGGCCCCGGTCCCGCAGCGGGCGCAGTCAGAGCAGGAGCGGCAGCAGCGGCCTCGGCGCCAGCGGCCGGGCCGGGGGAGCGGCTCGTCCCGCTGCAGCCGCGCTGGTTGGGCGGGGCCGCGGCGGGCGGGAGGCCCCCGGGGGAGCGGCCCGGGGCAGGGGGAGGCGGGCGCTGCCGTGCGCAGGGGGAGCGGCGGCCTCGGCAGTGCCGGGGCTGGGGGAGCTCCGCGTCCCCGCGGGGGCTGCGGGCGGGGCCGGGCCGGGAGCGCCGGCGCTCCGGTTGCGCCAGGGGGCGCCCCACAGGGCGGGCGGCGCTGAAGGAGCGGCGGCCTCGGGGGGTGCCGGGGCGGGCACGGGCGGTCCCCGCGGCCCGGCCGCTTCCAGGCGCGATCCAGCGCCTGCTGCGGGGAAGCGCCGCCCTCCCGGCGGGCCCGGCACCGGCACGGCCCCGGCTCCCCGCGGCCGCAGCGGGAGCGTAGCCGGAGGTCCGGCGGGAGCCCAGCCTCGCGCTGGCCGCAGCCGGAGCGGCAGCGCCGGGCTCGGCGCCAGCGCCAATCCCGGAGCGGCACTTGCCAGCCGCGGCGATCCCGATGCCTAATGCCATCCCCCATCCCACCTCAGTTCTCCGAGCCCGGCAGCCGCACCCCGCCCGCCGAGAGACAAGCGGCTCGGCCCGGGACCCCCAGCAGACACCGACAGGACCCAGCCCCGAATCCCAGGGCCCGGGTCCCGTTCCCACCTCAGCGCCTCGGGCTCGGCGCAGCGCCGGGAGCAGCCCCCGGTGCCGGGCTCCGCACAGCGCTCCGAACGACGGTCCCGCCACAGCCCGGGAGGAGCAGGATGAGCATCCACCGCACAAAGCGGAGCGGGCGCGGATCCGCCGGCATTTACGGGCGCGGGCGGGGCGGGGCGGGCCCGGCACAGGTGTGAAGGGCGGGGTCCGCACAGGTGCGCGGGGCCCCAGAGCGGCTGCGCGGGGCGGGGCCGAGGGGATTTAAGCCTCGGGAATCGGCGGCGCCGCCATTTGCTCCCTCGGCGCTCGGTGGGAACGGTTGTGGCCGGACCGGGCTCTAGATCTCTGTATTTCCATATTTCTATGTCTCTGTAGTTCTTTTCCTTTATATTTGTGTTAGTTTGTCTTCTTCTAACCCTTCTCCGTTCTCCCCCCTCTGCCTCCCCTCCCCCACCCCCTACACCCCCCCCCCACCCCCCCCCCCTCTCCCCCCTAGCCCTCCCCTCCCTCCCCCCCCGGCCCGGTCCCCCCCATCCCCCCTCCCTGTCCCCCTACACACCCCAACCCTGCCCTACCCCTCCACCCTCTCTCCCCTTCTCCACCGTTCCTTCGCCCCCATCCCGGGTCCCCCCTGCCCCCTCACCCTGCTCCCCTTCCCCTCCCAGTTCCCCCCACCTGCCCTCAATCCTCTCCCTCCGTCTCCCACCTTTCCTTCCCCCTCCACCTCCCCCTGTTCCTCTTCCCTCGTTTCCCCTCTGCACCTTGACCCCCCACTTGTGCTCCGTCCTCGTCTTCCCCCCGCCTCCTTTCCTGTCCCCCCATCCCACCTCTCCCTGCACACCCCGAACCCCCCACCTGCGCTCCTTCTTTGACCCCCTCTGCTCCCTTATTCCCATCCTCTGTCCCGTCTTTCCCCCGCAGCCGCGGGGCACGGGGCGCCGGAGAATAAAGCCCAGAGGGCCGGAGCCCGGCGCCCCTGCCCTCGCTGGAGCCCCACACGGGCCGGGCCCGCTCGGCGGGTCCCCCGTGCAGTACAAAAACAGCGCCGGGGCTCCGGCTTTCCACACATCACACTGGGGATCCCCTCCTCAGGAGGGGTTCCCGGGGGGGTGGTGGGTTTCAGGGAGGGTGGTGGGTTGGGGTGGGCCCCCTCCTCAGGAGGGGGTCCCGGGGGGGTGGGTGGGTTTCAGGGAGGGTGGTGGGTTGGGGTGGGCCCCCTCCGGAGGAGGGGGTCCCGGGAGGGGGTCAGGGTGGGCCCCCTCCGGAGGAGGGGGTCCGGGGGAGGGGGGTGGGGCGGAGGGGGGACTTTCCCCCCTCCAGTCCCCGCCCCCTCTCCCGGACCCCCTCCTCCAGACGGGCCTCACCCCAGCCCCCTCCCCGGGACCCCCTCCACCGGACCGGGGCCTCGGGGAGGGGGGCGGGGGGGGAAGCAGAGGGGGGTCACATCACTCTGTGGCATGAACAGACATAGAGACCACAGGCCAAACCAACAGCCCCTCCCGCCCGGACCCCCCCACCCCACCCGCCCCCCCCCTCCCTCCCCCCGGGGCCCCGGTCCGGAGGAGGGGGTCCCGGGAGGGGGCCGGGGTGAGCCCCGTCCGGAGGAGGGGGTCCGGGAGAGGGGGCGGGGACTGGAGGGGGGGAAAGTCCCCCCTCCGCCCCACCCCCCTCCCCCGGACCCCCTCCTCCGGAGGGGGCCCACCCTGACCCCCTCCCGGGACCCCCTCCTCCGGAGGGGGCCCATCCCACCCACCCCCCCGGGACCCCCTCCTAAGGAGGGGGCCCACCCCAACCCCAACCCACCCCCCTCCCCGAAACCCACCACCCCCCCGGGAACCCCTCCTAAGGAGGGGGCCCACCCCAACCCCAACCCACCCCCCTCCCCAAAACCCACCACCCCCCCCGGGAACCCCTCCTGAGGAGGGGATCCCCAGTGTGATGTGTGGAAAGCCGGAGCCCCGGCGCTGTTTTTGTACTGCACGGGGGACCCGCCGAGCGGGTCCCCCGTGCGAGGCTCCAGCGAGGGCAGGGGCGCCGGGCTCCGGCCCTCTGGGCTTTATTCTCCGGCGCCCCGAGCCCCGCGGCTGCGGGGGAAAGAGGGAACGGGGAGGGATGAGATGGGGTAGGGAGAGGAGTCGGGGTGGGTTGGGGAGAACGAGGGGGGAAGGGAAAGGTCGGGTGAGGGGAAGGGATGATGGTCAGAGGAGGAGGAAGAGAGGGGAGTCGGGTTGGGGAACGGGGTACGGAGAGGGGAGAAAGGAGGGGTGAGGGAGAAAGGAGGCGGGGGGGGTCGGGGATGCACAGGGGAGCAGGGAGAGAGGGTGGGGGGGCGCTGGGGAGAGGGCAGGCAGGGGGCTGGGAGAGACAGGGAGGGTGTGGGGGAGAGAGAAAGAAACTGGGGGGGGTAGGAAAGAGGTGATAAGCGGGGGAAGAAGGAGGAGGATAAGGGCAGGAGAAACAGGGGGAAGAAAGAGGGGGAAGAAAGAGGGGGAGCGGGGGCCTCTCCCGGGCCACGCCGGGGGAGCCCGGCCCGGCCGCAGCCTCCCCGAGCTCTGAGGGAGCAAATGGCGGCAGGGGCGATTTCGGGGGCTTAAATCACCTCGGCCCCGCCCTGCGCAGCCGCCCTGGGACCCCGCGCACCTGTGCGGACCCCGCCCCGCGCACCTGAGCCGGGCCCGGCCCCGCCCCTGAAGCCGCCCCCGGCCCCGCTCGGCCCCGCCCCAGAGCCCCGGCCCCGCCCGGCCCCGGGGCCCGCCCTGCCCGGCACGGGGGCGGCTCCATCGCTCGGGGCCCCGCCCATCTCTCCCGGGCCGGGCCCGCCCCGCGCACCGGGGCCGCACCGGGGCCGCTCTCGGGACCCTCCCCTCCGCTGACAGACCCGGCCCCGCTCGCTCCCGCTCCTTGCCACGCTCGGCAGCCACCGAGGCCGCCGCCCTCTCGGCTCAGCCGGCACCGGGCGGCAGCAGCGCCGCCCAGCTCAGCCCGGGGGCAGGCACAGAGCACAGGGAAAAGCCGGCTCCGGGCGCTCTGCAGCTCCTGCAGCCCGAGCGTCTCGGCTCCTGCGGCCAGGCGCTTGCTGCTTTCCTTCCTACAGAAAAACGCCGGCTCGTTATTCTCAAAACCTGCGGATCTCTATTCCCAGCTTCTTATATTGCTGTATGCGACAGAGTAGAGAGAGAGGGCTGGCTCATTTCAAAATGAATTTACATCTAAATCAGTAGCATTTGCCTATAGACGTAAAAGTGAAGAACTTAACAGGTTTTAGTATTCTGCACACAGCCCTCGCTGGGAGGAATGGGAAAAAGTTAAAAACAAATGAAATTTTAAAAGTAGAAAGTTAGAAACAAAGTTACAACGGCAGAAATTTAGAAACAAACAAAGAGGTAAAATACAAGAAACAAACAAATTTCTAAAGGGAGAAAGTTGAAAACAAACAAAGTTAGAAACAAACAAACAAAAAAATTAGAAACAAACAAAATTAGAAAGGTAGAAATTTAGAAACAAAGTCAGAAAGGCAAGTGTTGAGCCTTTGACAGGGTACCCCTCCTTCTCGGACCAGGGTGAAAGAGCAGAGGAGGCTGCTGTTCTGCTAAGTTCTTTATTTCACGGTCTCACAGCTGTCTTGAAGGCAGAGTTCGAATGGGGTTACATGATAAAGCCAAGCAGCAGCAGCAGGCAAAAACAGCTTCTTCTATATGCTCCATACACTCTATTTTTTCTTATAGAAGTGTGGATTCCATTTGTTCATTGACCAGTAAGATTAACACACGATTCTAGTTTTCCTTAAACCCATCCCGGTCTAATTCTAACAGTCGTAAGCCTCACACAAGTGTCATCTGCCCTTGTTCCATAAGGAATCCCTCTACAGACAGGGAGTTGTCACCAGCCCCGTGCTCATGGGCTGCAGGGGACACCTGCACTGAGGAGGAAATGGAAATGGGAAAGAGGGAACTGCAACCTGATGGGACGCACCTCTGGCACCACATTTCCTCTTCTTCCTGCTGTCTCGGAAAACCCCAAGTAAATCCGGTCCCTCAGACCTTGCATCCCTGAACACCAGGAGAGCCGGTGCTTTACCCAGATCCCAGTGCCCTGCACGGCTGCGCTGACACGAGCACAGGCCGATCGCTCCGCCCAGCACCATCCCTCATTTTCTTCCCATTGCTCCCCAAGCGTCCCCAAAGCACCCCAGCGTGTCTGTGCCGGGGCCAAGGCCTGCCCCGAGCCCGACCAGAGGCTGTCACCCAGCCCTGCACCAGCTCCCACCCCCGGTGAGCTGGGAATGCACTGAGAGCTCGGCTCCCCGGGCTCCCCAGCACCCAAACCGGTCCTCAGACACACAGAAATGCCCAACCTGCCCCTCTGGGCACAGCCAAACACCACAATTCCATCATCCCCAAGCAACTCTGGCACTTGCCTCTTCACCTCTGCCCATTTCCAGTAGCCGGGGCTAGGACCGGGCTGTCAGAAATAGCATTCCCTAGGCAGTTCATCCCAGCACAGAGGAGAAGAGGAGCCTGTCCCTGACCCACACCATGGGCAGGACAAGGGGGGCCCTAGCTGGCTTTGCCTACTCCAACACCACAGCTCTTGGTCCCAAAGATGGGGCGAGTTCAGTGGTTTTTCCTGTCCTGAAAGAGAGCAGAAAAGGGAAGTTAATCCCACTGTGGAATCCAAGACTCCTGCATTTCCTATTTCTGCTCTGATTGCTCACCGTGGAGTTTTAGCCATGGAAAAAAAAGGAGAATGACACCATATCAAATAAAAAGTTGATTAATCCACGTAGGGGCTGTGGAGAGGATACAAAGGAGCTTTTCCATGATTTTGGGGCTTGAAGAGGGACTGAATTTCCCTCAAAGCTGGGAAGGGCCTGAGGATAATAAAGCAAAGGAGCAGCTTCATCTCTCCCTGGCAGAGAGCTCGGGGCTCCATTATGGATACAAATCAATCCCAGCAGGATTTCAAAGGGTTTCTTTAGGATGTCAGGTCCCTCTTTATCAGATCCCTGCTGGGATTCAGGGCCTGCCTGGTCACGGGGTGCTTTGATAAGGGCTGGATTTAAATCCCAGATCTGAGAACAGACATGAAAGGTCCCTGGGTTTTCTAGGGGGTTGAAAAACTCAAGCTGGATTCGCTGCAGAGCTGAAAAATCAGGGTAAGAGAGAGCAAGGAGTGGCCAGCAGGCCCAGGCTCCTGATCACGCCCCTGGGATCCACGGGATCCATAGGATCCACGGCCTCTGGCACGCTGCTCCAGCACCCTGCAGGGTGACTGACAGCCGGGCAGGGGAAGGAGCCACCAGCAGCTCTGCCATGTGCACCATCATTCACCTTGCACGTGGCCTAAACAGCTACCAAGCACTGATGGACTGACTGAGCCGAAAATATCGGAGAGATCTCAGTTTGCACTCCAAATTCCCTGCAGCCTGTTCCCTTCCTGATCCATCCCTTCAAGCAGCAAGAGTGGAATTCCTTCCATCGTTGCTCTTTCCCTCCTGTTTTCCACTCAACAAGAAAAAGAGCAGCCACGTGAACAGGAGTAAAAGCCCCAAACCCACAAAAAAGCACATTCTCAGCATCACTAATCCCTGCCAAACTGCCAGGAACCTTCCAAAACTACATCCAAGCTTGGAAACAGGGATCCAGTTGTTTGTTTAAGCAGCTATTGATCCAGTCTCTTCCAGCTAATTAAACTATTCACTATTTAAACTCATTAAACTGCTCATCCTGCTCCTGGCAGCCAGAGGCAAAGAAGAAATCGTGTCTAGATTAAATGGTGTTGGTGAATGTGCCCATCCCAGTCCTTGGAGAGGTTGGAATTGCATCCCTGTTCCTCTGCTCTCTTTTCCTTCCTTTTTCCTGCAGTGATTCCCACCCGGATTCCTCAGCTCCAGCTCTCTGAGCAGCCTCAGGGGGAGCATTTCATCCCCTTGGAGCCAACTCCATTTGTTGCATCCTTCATGCCTCAACCACCCCTAAAAGCAGGCAAGTGCTGATGGGCAGTGCAGCTGCTTCCACTTGGGAATGTTTCCAGTGGAACAGGGAGGGAATTCTGAGAAGCTTCCACCCACTGCACGTTATTGCTGGATAAAAGGTCAGGCAGCAAAGGATCAACAAAGGGAGATTTCAGCAAGACAAAGTCCAGACAGAGAGGCTGCAAGTGTGGCTGGGGCTGCTAAACTGGGAAAACTGCAAGGTCAGGCTGTGGGAACATGGATTATACTGAGGTCTGGAACTGGTGTTGGGAAGAGAAGGAGAAGGAGGAGAAGGAGGAGAAGGAGGAGAAGGAGGAGAAGGAGGAGAAGGAGGAGAAGGAGGAGAAGGAGGAGAAGGAGGAGAAGGAGGAGAAGGAGGAGAAGGAGGAGAAGGAGGAGAAGGAGGAGAAGGAGGAGAAGGAGGAGAAGGAGGAGAAGGAGGAGGAGGAGGAGGAGGAGGAGGAGGAGGAGGAGGAGGAGGAGGAGGAGGAGGAGGAGGAGGAGGAGGAGGAGGAGAAGGAGGAGAAGGAGGAGAAGGAGGAGAAGGAGGAGAAGGAGGAGAAGGAGGAGAAGGAGGAGAAGGAGGAGAAGGAGGAGAAGGAGGAGAAGGAGGAGAAGGAGGAGAAGGAGGAGAAGGAGAAGGGCCCGAAGTAACTGCACAGGGAATTTCCTTACCGTGAGCCAGGCTCATTCCCTGAGCTGACCAATATCTCCGAGCTCCCCTTCATGGCACAGCCCTGCCAGTAAAGAACAGAAGTTCCTGCTGCTCCCACTGGAATTCTGTAGCGTGCCTGGCATTCCATACGTTCTGCTGCCTGAGAGTTCCTGCAGCCGTCCTCGGGAAGAGCAGTTCACTGCCACAGGAGGAACAAGAGGAAAGCAGCTGCCACTCTCGGGTTCTGTGCCCTGTAAAAAGTAAAAGCAGATAAAGATCAAAGCTCCATAAAGCTGGAACCATCTCCAACCTCGGGACAGCACTTCTGTGGGAAAAGCGTAGATGGGCAATTAGGAAGGAGATCATCATGCAAATGGGCAAGGGGGGGGAATTAAATTCTGCTGCTTTCTGATTGAGGCCTGCTTCAATTTGCAGCCTTTATAATATCAGTTTAATGGGACTTTTTGTGCTTTAAAGAGGTTTTTATTAGCTGGGGGTTGTCCCTGCCTGGACTGAGGCACAGCACAATGAGTCTCCTGCCTCCTGAAGCCGTGTCGTTATCCCAGCATCTGAAATTAAAAACCAGCACTCTGGGAAACCTCTCTACTCTGAGGAGAAGTGTGAGGAGTGTTTGGGTCTGTGGAAAGCCTGGAACAGCTCTGAGAGACACCAAACATCCTGTGGATCCCAATAAACAGCAAAACATTCCAGCAGCTCCTTCCAACACCGCCCTTGTAGGGAACTCTGTCACCCCAGTGGGTATTTGTGGGAGTAAGGAAGAAATCCCACTAATGACCTCAGTGTGATCACCTCTGGTTCGTCTGGGGATAAATCTCCTTTATCCTTCTGGGAGAATAAAGGAATCCAATGCTGCCTTAATCCCCAGCTCCTCAGAGTCTGCATTTCCAGAATCCATCTCCTGGCCCAGCATGGGAAGGGTTGTCCAGCGCTGGAACAGCTGCCCAGGGCAGTGGTGGAGTCACCAACCCTGGAAGTGCTCATAAAATACATGGATATGGCACTTGAGTGTTCATAAAATACCTGGGGAAATACATGCGTAAATATAGGGATAAATTCATGGGTAAATACGTGGATAAAAATATGGATAAATGTATATGGATAAACATATATGGATAATCCATGGATAAATATAGGGATAAATATGTAGGGATAAATATGTATGGATAAATACAGACCTTGCTTCCCTGAACACCAGGAGAGCCGGTGTTTTACCCAGATCCCAGTGCCCTGCACGGCTGCGCTGACACGAGCACAGGCCGATCGCTCCGCCCAGCACCATCCCTCATTCTCCTCCCAGTGCTCCCCAAGCGTCCCCAAAGCACCCCAGCGTGTCTGTGCCGGGGCCAGGGCCTGCCCCGAGCCCGACCAGAGCCCTGCACCAGCTCCCACCCCCGGGTGAGCTGGGAATGCACTGAGAGCTCGGCTCCCCGGGCTCCCCAGCACCCAAACCGGTCCTCAGACACACAGAAATGCCCAACCTGCCCCTCTGGGCACAGCCAAACACCACAATTCCATCATCCCCAAGCAACTCTGGCACTTGCCTCTTCACCTCTGCCCATTTCCAGTAGCCGGGGCTAGGACCGGGCTGTCAGAAATAGCATTCCCTAGGCAGTTCATCCCAGCACAGAGGAGAAGAGGAGCCTGTCCCTGACCCACACCATGGGCAGGACAAGGGGGGCCCTAGCTGGCTTTGCCTACTCCAGCACCAAAGCTCTTGGTCCCAAAGATGGGGCGAGTTCAGTGGTTTTTCCTGTCCTGAAAGAGAGCAGAAAAGGGAAGTTAATCCCACTGTGGAATCCAAGACTCCTGCATTTCCTATTTCTGCTCTGATTGCTCACCGTGGAGTTTTAGCTATGGAAAAAAAAAGGAGAATGACACCATATCAAATAAAAAGTGCCCTTTCCCAGCATTTTTATTCCAGGCATTAAAAGGATGCTCATTTCTCTTCTAGCATTGTTTCCCTCATTTTAGGAGAACCGTTTTCATCCCAGGCCCCACTCGTCAGTTGTTCGATCCTCTGGCACTGGATTTGGACAAAAGAAGGGACGCACCTGGACTGCAGGAAATCACTGAGAGAAACCCTTCCAAAACGTGACAGAGAAAAACAACAGGAGATGCAGGAAGACACATCCCTCATTTGCACGTCTGGAACGCTTTACTAAAGACTTCTCTGCATCTGGATGCTCTTTGCTCTTGGCTTTCTTCACAGGAATGCATTTGCTGCTAAACACGTCTCAGACCCTTACCTGATCGGGATAAGGTGGGATGGAGATGAAGACTCCCACAGGGAATAGCCAGGGAGATGCAGGGCCTGGGAACATCAAGGACGGAGAAGAGAAGGAACAGGGACTGTTTTTCTTGTTTAGAGCCAGCAGTGCTGTGAGCTTGGAGAACACACGGCACCGCAGGGATCCAGGGCAGGAGCGGGATAACTGCGGGATAAGGGGAATCTGCTCCCACTCCAGGGCTGTGCCAGTGAAGGAGGGGAATTTTTTAGTGCCTTCATTACACACAAAAACCAAACCCAGCACCACCGAGCTGGGCTTTCGTGAGCTGCAAAACAAAGCGGCCCCTGGCCTTTGGGGGAACACAACCTCACCGAGTCACGGAGCCAGGGGATGACACTTGGGAATGATCCTTGCTGCTGCCTGCAGGCAAATCGGATGAGGGAGCCACAGGAGCTGTGGGGTTTCCTGCTCTTCCTGCAACGCCATCGGGCCAGACCAGGAGACCTTTCCTGGAACAGATCTTCCCTGTAAAGGGAGCTACACCAAAGCTCAAGCCCTCATTTAGAGACCCTTGGAAAAGCAAAGGTGAGAGGGGATTACCTGGAGCCCCAGGGGACCGAGGCGAAGGCGATGAAGAAGCAGACAGCAAAGTGCTTCCACTGCTTCTCACTCCAGCAAAGGGAACATCCCTGGAATTTCATGGCCGGCGTCACTCCCAAACCCCACAGGTGAACCCACACGTACTCCAGGACTGATCTCCTTCAAACTTCCAGCAGCACAGACTCACCGGGAGGAACTGCAATCCAAGGACACACATCAGCAACCGTCTTCCCGCTTGCCCCTCTCTCCACATTTTCCCTTTCCAGCGGGATGCAGGTGCCACCCCCCAGAGGCAGGAAAACTGCCTTGCAATCCGCTACAAAACCTGCCTGGAAAGCCCAGGATGCCCGGAGCCAGCAGCCGTTTCTCCTGGAGCTCCTGCTGACAGGCATTTGAAGCCTGCTGTGCCTCACAGCTGCTTTTCTGCCAAGGGCATTCCCATCTTTTCTTTTTTAGCCCAAAGAAAGGTTTGCAAAGCTGAGTTTTGTGAGAAGCGCTTCATATTTGGATCATTCTTAACTTGGAGTTTCCCTTGGCACCAAAATCAGGGGCTCACCTTTTGCTTGGAGCTTGGCTGAAGTCCTCAGCAATGCCAGGGAATGTGGCCATTGGAGGCTTTGGGCAGATTTGGCTCATCTGCCTTTTTAGGCCTTGTTTCTTTCTCTCAGCCTTCCCACTGGATTGTGGCCTCCGAGGAATACGTAAAATCCCATTCCATTCCTATTCTTTCGGACAATTTTTTGTACCGTCCCTGTACAAAACGAGGCCCCCTGTTCGGATGCTTTTCCCCACCGTTCCCCGGCACTT
The DNA here is from genome assembly GCF_965178545.1 of Coloeus monedula. Taxonomy (NCBI): domain Eukaryota; kingdom Metazoa; phylum Chordata; class Aves; order Passeriformes; family Corvidae; genus Coloeus; species Coloeus monedula. The sequence goes on along the minus strand of NW_028120734.1, from coordinate 29,226 downwards.
TTATCTGCCGGTGCATTCCCTGCGTTGCTTGGGCTCTTCCCAGCTCTCTGAGCTCCTTCACAAGGCAGGAGATCGATTTGGCCCAGGAACTAAACCCTCCCGAGGAATTGTCTGATGCCATCTCCGCATTTGACACCTGATCCTTGTGCTCAAAGGATCCCTCTTTCTTCCCTTCAGCCAATTCCAAGGCTCGCTGCCCCCAGCTGCGATCAGGCCCCAGCCTGATCCCTGCAGTCTTCCCTGCCGGGATCCTGCTCAGGAATCCCCGGGCTACAAATGTAAGAATTCATTCTTCCCACCCCTGCCCAGTTCCAAAGGATTTGGTGTCTGCCTTACCCGGCTGGAGCCTGCTTCCAACTCTGTTCTTGCTGCTTCTGCTGCTTTCCAGTTCCCAGGAATTCCACCGACGGAGCGACAGCGTTTTCCAGCCCGCCAGGATTCCCTCTGCTGCGTTTGGGTGCTGGAAGGATATCAAAACCAGGCTCTCTGGGGCTTTACTATCAGGAAATTACATCCCCGGATTTGTTCATTTCCAAATATTATCTCTTCCCAACGAAGCACTGGGCATCCAAGGAATACAGAAAGTGATGGGCTGACCACTGCTTACTCCTCTGGAATGTCAGAGCTTGGAAAAAAAGGGCACTTGAGGCTTCTCCTGGTGCTGCCCGTGAGGTGTATTTTACTTGAGAGCCCCTTCCCGTGTCTTTCCCTGTATCCACCAAAAAATCCACCCCTTCATTCCCCAGCTGCTTGCTTCCTCCCTCTTTTCCTGTATCCAACAGAATTTTAACAGGTCAATAGTCCCCTCCGCAAGAGCACCTTTCATTCCAAACCTAAGAACAAACGAATCACTTCCCTTCCACCGTCCTTATTAGGATTCCACTGAGAGCAGTGGATGGAAAATGATCCTCTCCTGGTCCCTGCTGGATTCCCGGAGCAGGGATCCTTTCCCTCTTTCCCCCCACCACGGTGCCCTCCTCCCCCTCCCGCCCCACCCCACACCCTTTTCAGGCTTTGTTCCACAGCTTTTGCCTCCAGGCCTCAGATCCTTTCGTTCTCCACGAGCTCCCAGCAGCTCCACAGCCTTCCCGCTCCCATCCTGACCATTTCTCCGGGAATGGAGCTCCGCATTTCAATTGCCTTCTCTTTTCTCTGACAATTCCCACCAATCCAGAAGACCTAAAGCTGACACAAGGAACACTCGGTGCCCACAAATCCAAACCCAGACCCGGCCATCCCCAAACCAGCAACTCCCGGACAATTTGCGTTCATTCCAACCTAACACTGAGGACTCACCCAACCCTTCAAAATTCCCAAGAAATATCCTGTTGCCTTCACAGCTCCCAGGGGATTCTGCTTCGTGCTCACACGAAGGATTTGGGACTTCCCTGAAAAAACCCGTGCAGGGCACGCTGGAATCCCCGATCCCGTGAATCCGGGGAGCGTTAAAAGCTCGGTCCAGCCTGGGCCCCCGGAAATTTTTGCCAAGTATCCCCCAAGTCCTCGGGATAACAGAACTCTCTGGTACTGCATTTTTGGCGTTGTAAAGCCTGGAATTCCTTTATTCCTAGTGCTGGGCTCTGCATATGGCCGAGAAAATCCCGGCCTCCACACAGACCCAGATTCCAAACTTTTGGATACATTTCAGCGAGCCGAGAAATTCACCTTCCCTACTTCTTCTTAAGGGCATCCTTCTCTTCCCTTACCCGGCGCGCTCTCTCCCACTGGGGGTGGGTTTTCCCCTTCCCATGCTAATTAGTCCCTACTTCTAGGAGGTTTAGGTACCTTTCTTCCCTGGGACGGATTTCTTAACACAGCTACCGAGGCTTTGGGAGTCTCCTTTATCTTCTACTTTCTGGATCCATAAATGCCACAATCCAGACGCCCAACTTCAACAAGACATCCTTTCTACCTAAAAACACACACTCTCAACTCTTAGATCTTTTAAAGTTTTACCCCCGCAAAATTCCCCTATTTTTCCACCACTGAATTCCTCAGTCCTGCTTCCAAGGATTTCTTGAATACCACGGGGCTTTTCTCAAGATTTACCCCCACGACCTTCCCTACGTGCCCACTGCTCATCACCTCATTTTTCCCTCAATGTGGTCGTTCTCCACCCCAGAGAGTTTGTCAAGTGTTGCCTCCAAAATGTTCCCCATCTCTCCACTACTCAGTTCCCCATTTTGCCTCCAAAATATTCAATCTGTCCCCTCCAGACTGCATCCACTTTTACCCCCAGCGTTTTACTTCCTCTACAATATTGATTCAACCTTTTCCACCCCAAAAATCTGCATTCTCTCCCTTAAACAGCACCTCAGCTTTTCCCTCAAAAATGCCCCAGAGGGAAACTCAGATTCAGCCCCCAAACTCCCATTTGCCTACACAAACAGTTCTTGTGGCCCCTCTCAATTCCCCCAGGCTTTCAGCTCAAGGAAGAACTGGAAGCCCATTCCCTCATCTCCACCCTTGTTTTGCTTTCCTGGAAAACCTTGCGATCCCACACTTTCTCCAAGAGATCTGCTGGGAGTACTGGAAGGTTTGCTCTCTCAGAGCGCCAGGGGGCTTTACAGCACTTGTTCCTCTGCATCTTTACCCTTTTATCAGCTTTCCCCTGGAACGGTGTTGTGGGAGAAGCTTGGAACTACCAGAAATGGATCGCGTTCACATTTTTTCCCCACCAGTTTTTATCTGGTTTCAGATTCCTGGAATTACCCTCAAATGTGCCCAGGAACACTGCTGTGAAAGGATCAATGAGAAGAACAGCCGGAAAGCAGAAAACCACCTCCAGCAGCAGCCACAATGATCCCATTTCTCTTCTTACCTGGTCCTGCCAGAGCTCCCAACAGCCATTCCCATTCCAAAACAAGAGCTATGGAAGACATTCCTGCTGTCCGTGAGGGTGAGGCGGCAGTTCTGGATGTTCTTCGCTGTGCAATCAGACAACAAACAGAGTGTAAATGATCCTGGTGGTCCCTTCCAAGCCAAACCAGCCCGTGATTCCATGCGTGGATCAGCACCTGTCCCAGCTCCATTCCAGAAACCTCCTCCCACTAACCCAGAACTTTCCTTTTTCTGCTCAACATCAGGGCTTTGCTGCCGAGTGCCCCGGGCAGGGGACGCCTCAGCCTTCCCTGGGACCGCAGCATTCCCTGGGCTGCCTCAGCATCCCCTGCGCTGCTGTTCCACGCCCATCCCGTGGTCCAGCGCCTGCGCGGGCTGCAGTGCCGGGCTCTCCCCACGAGGCGGCAGCACCGGGAGCGAGCAGCCCCGGCCGGTCCCGCTGTCTCGGGGCAGCTGCGCCTTTAACCCGCCCTGAGCCGGCGGGGCCGTGAACACAGCGGGCACAAACCCCACCGCTGCCCTTTATTTCACCCTCAGAGGCACAGGATCGCAGCATTTCCTGGGCTGCAAGGGACCCACAGGGAGCATCGAGTCCAAATCCTGGCCCTGCACCCCAAGAATCCCACCCTGTGCCCGAGAGCCTTGTTCAGACCCAAACGCTTCCCCCAAGATCCTGAAAACACAGCGGGGCTGGGAGAAGGATGACCACGGAGGATTTTTTTATACAGATCTCCTTGCACGATCGTTAAATAACATTATTAGACAGTCCATGAACGCATCCCTGTGCCGGGACAGCCACCCCTGTGCCGGAACACTCATCCCTGGGCCGGAATACCGATCCCCCGCGGCCCCCACCGTCCGCTCGGGGCTGTCCCCGTTCCCCGCTCACCTCCGAGCCCGGAGCACCCGCCCCGGTGCCCCCGGCCCGGCAGCGCTGCTCCCCGGGCTCCCCGCCATCGCCGCTCCTGGCGAAGAAGGGCGGAAGTCACCGGTACCGCACCGATGTGGCTATTCGACCTTCTCAAGATGGCGGCCGGAAGGACACCCCCCCCCCCCCCCGCTCCGTCTATTCGACTGCCTGAATGCTCCCGCCTGCCCCAGGCGCTGCTGACCCCACAGTCGGTGTCCGCGTAGCGGGAAACGCCTCAGAAAATTGCGTGCAAGCGCTGGGCTGGCGTCGGCGTCGGCGTCGCGTTCAGGCAGCCGAATAGACGCAGCTTGGGGGGGGCCTTCCCTGCCGCCATATTGAGAAGGTCAGAAAACAGTGCACACGACCGCCATCTTGAGTGTGGCAGTGACGACACTTCCGCCCTTCGCCGCCATCTTGGGTGCTGGCAGAAGCCACTTCCGGTCGAGCCGCCATCTTTAGTGTGGTACACTTAGGGCCCCCGCCGCCCCTCACAAGGGCTTCTGTCTAGTCGGCTGCCTGAATCCGGCCCCAACTCCGACGCCGGCCCCGCGCTTTCCGCGCGATTTTCCGCCGTGCTTCCCGGTGCGAGGACACGACTGGCGGGGTCAGCCGCGCCGGAGGCGGGCGACGGCTCCGCGACCGGCGGCAGGCATCGGCAGGGACACCTCTCGCAGGGGGCCTACTGCGTCCGCCATCTTGAGTGTGGCGGAAGTGTAAACCACCCTCTGCAAGGTCCTGGCAGATAATAAAATAATAAAATAAAATAAAGACTGTCATATTCTAATAAAAATGTCACTTAACGCCGTCCCGAGAGCGCGGAACTGCGCCTTCCTTTCCGAGCCGCCTCCTTGAGAGCGACACGCGGGCGGCTCGATTCCGACCGTGCCCGCCCGGTGCCTCCCGCCCGGGTCGCGCTGCGACCGCGCCTCTGCTGCCCGGCAAGACCGGCCCCGCCGGGCCGCCCCCCGCGCTGTCATTCCCCGCGGTCGCCGCCCCGCACGGCGCCCGTTCCTTTCCATAGCTGTGGCCCCGCTCGTGCACGGCCGTGTCCCTTGGCGCTGCGAACCGCCCTTCGCCCCTCCCCTCCGCTGACAGACCCGGCCCCGCTCGCTCCCGCTCCTTGCCACGCTCGGCAGCCACCGAGGCCGCCGCCCTCTCGGCTCAGCCGGCACCGGGCGGCAGCAGCGCCGCCCAGCTCAGCCCGGGGGCAGGCACAGAGCACAGGGAAAAGCCGGCTCCGGGCGCTCTGCAGCTCCTGCAGCCCGAGCGTCTCGGCTCCTGCGGCCAGGCGCTTGCTGCTTTCCTTCCTACAGAAAAACGCCGGCTCCTTATTCTCAAAACCTGCGGATCTCTATTCCCAGCTTCTTATATTGCTGTATGCAACAGAGTAGACAGAGAGGGCTGGCTCATTTCAAAATGAATTTACATCTACATCAGTAGCATTTGCCTATAGACGTAAAAGTGAAGAACTTAACAGGTTTTAGTATTCTGCACACAGCCCTCGCTGGGAGGAATGGTAAAAAGTTAAAAACAAATGAAATTTTAAAAGTAGAAAGTTAGAAACAAAGTTACAACGGCAGAAATTTAGAAACAAACAAAGAGGTAAAATACAAGAAACAAACAAATTTCTAAAGGGAGAAAGTTGAAAACAAACAAAGTTAGAAACAAACAAACAAAAAAATTAGAAACAAACAAAATTAGAAAGGTAGAAATTTAGAAACAAAGTCAGAAAGGCAAGTGTTGAGCCTTTGACAGGGTACCCCTCCTTCTCGGACCAGGGTGAAAGAGCAGAGGAGGCTGCTGTTCTGCTAAGTTCTTTATTTCACGGTCTCACAGCTGTCTTGAAGGCAGAGTTCGAATGGGGTTACATGATACAGCCAAGCAGCAGCAGCAGGCAAAAACAGCTTCTTCTATATGCTCCATACACTCTATTTTTTCTTATAGAAGTGTGGATTCTATTTGTTCATTGACCAGTAAGATTAACACACGATTCTAGTTTTCCTTACCCCATCCCGGTCTAATTCTAACAGTCGTAAGCCTCACACAAGTGTCATCTGCCCTTGTTCCATAAGGAATCCCTCTACAGACAGGGAGTTGTCACCGGCCCCGTGCTCATGGGCTGCAGGGGACACCTGCACTGAGGAGGAAATGGAAATGGGAAAGAGGGAACTGCAACCTGATGGGACGCACCTCTGGCACCACATTTCCTCTTCTTCCTGCTGTCCCGGAAAACCCCAAGTAAATCCAGTCCCTCAGACCTTGCATCCCAGAACACCAGGAGAGCCGGTGTTTTACCCAGATCCCAGTGCCCTGCACGGCTGCGCTGACACGAGCACAGGCCGATCGCTCTGCCCAGCACCATCCCTCATTTTCTTCCCATTGCTCCCCAAGCGTCCCCAAAGCACCCCAGCGTGTCTGTGCCAGGGCCAGGGCCTGCCCCGAGCCCGACCAGAGCCCTGCACCAGCTCCCACCCCCGGGTGAGCTGGGAATGCACTGAGAGCTCGGCTCCCCGGGCTCCCCAGCACCCAAACCGGTCCTCAGACACACAGAAATGCCCAACCTGCCCCTCTGGGCACAGCCAAACACCACAATTCCATCATCCCCAAGCAACTCTGGCACTTGCCTCTTCACCTCTGCCCATTTCCAGTAGCCAGGGCTAGGACCGGGCTGTCAGTAATAGCATTCCCTAGGCAGTTCATCCCAGCACAGAGGAGAAGAGGAGCCTGTCCCTGACCCACACCATGGGCAGGACAAGGGGGGCCCTAGCTGGCTTTGCCTACTCCAGCACCACAGCTCTTGGTCCCAAAGATGGGGCGAGTTCAGTGGTTTTTCCTGTCCTGAAAGAGAGCAGAAAAGGGAAGTTAATCCCACTGTGGAATCCAAGACTCCTGCATTTCCTATTTCTGCTCTGATTGCTCACCGTGGAGTTTTAGCCATGGAAAAAAAAGGAGAATGACACCATATCAAATAAAAAGTTGATTAATCCACGTAGGGGCTGTGGAGAGGATACAAAGGAGCTTTTCCATGATTTTGGGGCTTGAAGAGGGACTGAATTTCCCTCAAAGCTGGGAAGGGCCTGAGGATAATAAAGCAAAGGAGCAGCTTCATCTCTCCCTGGCAGAGAGCTCGGGGCTCCATTATGGATACAAATCAATGCCAGCAGGATTTCAAAGGGTTTCTTTAGGATGTCAGGTCCCTCTTTATCAGATCCCTGCTGGGATTCAGGGCCTGCCTGGTCACGGGGTGCTTTGATAAGGGCTGGATTTAAATCCCAGATCTGAGAACAGACATGAAAGGTCCCTGGGTTTCTAGGGGGTTGAAAAACTCAAGCTGGATTCGCTGCAGAGCTGAAAAATCAGGGTAAGAGAGAGCAAGGAGTGGCCAGCAGGCCCAGGCTCCTGATCACGCCCCTGGGATCCATGGGATCCATAGGATCCACGGCCTCTGGCACGCTGCTCCAGCACCCTGCAGGGTGACTGACAGCCGGGCAGGGGAAGGAGCCACCAGCAGCTCTGCCATGTGCACCATCATTCACCTTGCACGTGGCCTAAACAGCCACCAAGCACTGATGGACTGACTGAGCCGAAAATATCGGAGAGATCTCAGTTTGCACTCCAAATTCCCTGCAGCCTGTTCCCTTCCTGATCCATCCCTTCAAGCAGCAAGAGTGGAATTCCTTCCATCGTTGCTCTTTCCCTCCTGTTTTCCACTCAACAAGAAAAAGAGCAGCCACGTGAACAGGAGTAAAAGCCCCAAACCCACAAAAAAGCACATTCTCAGCATCACTAATCCCTGCCAAACTGCCAGGAACCTTCCAAAACTACATCCAAGCTTGGAAACAGGGATCCAGTTGTTTGTTTAAGCAGCTATTGATCCAGTCTCTTCCAGCTAATTAAACTATTCACTATTTAAACTCATTAAACTGCTCATCCTGCTCCTGGCAGCCAGAGGCAAAGAAGAAATCGTGTCTAGATTAAATGGTGTTGGTGAATGTGCCCATCCCAGTCCTTGGAGAGGTTGGAATTGCATCCCTGTTCCTCTGCTCTCTTTTCCTTCCTTTTTCCTGCAGTGATTCCCACCCGGATTCCTCAGCTCCAGCTCTCTGAGCAGCCTCAGGGGGAGCATTTCATCCCCTTAGAGCCAACTCCATTTGTTGCATCCTTCATGCCTCAACCACCCCTAAAAGCAGGCAAGTGCTGATGGGCAGTGCAGCTGCTTCCACTTGGGAATGTTTCCAGTGGAACAGGGAGGGAATTCTGAGAAGCTTCCACCCACTGCACGTTATTGCTGGATAAAAGGTGAGGCAGCAAAGGATCAACAAAGGGAGATTTCAGCAAGACAAAGTCCAGACAGAGAGGCTGCAAGTGTGGCTGGGGCTGCTAAACTGGGAAAACTGCAAGGTCAGGCTGTGGGAACATGGATTATACTGAGGTCTGGAACTGGTGTTGGGAAGAGAAGGAGAAGGAGAAGGAGAAGGAGAAGGAGAAGGAGAAGGAGAAGGAGAAGGAGAAGGAGAAGGAGAAGGAGAAGGAGGAGGAGAAGGAGAAGGAGAAGGAGAAGGAGAAGGAGAAGGAGAAGGAGAAGGAGAAGGAGAAGGAGAAGGAGAAGGAGAAGGAGAAGGAGAAGGAGAAGGAGAAGGAGAAGGAGGAGAAGGAGGAGAAGGAGGAGAAGGAGGAGAAGGAGGAGAAGGAGGAGAAGGAGAAGGGCCCGAAGTAACTGCACAGTGAATTTCCTTACCATGAGCCAGGCTCATTCCCTGAGCTGACCAATATCTCCGAGCTCCCCTTCATGGCACAGCCCTGCCAGTAAAGAACAGAAGTTCCTGCTGCTCCCACTGGAATTCTGTAGCGTGCCTGGCATTCCATACGTTCTGCTGCCTGAGAGTTCCTGCAGCCGTCCTCGGGAAGAGCAGTTCACTGCCACAGGAGGAACAAGAGGAAAGCAGCTGCCACTCTCGGGTTCTGTGCCCTGTAAAAAGTAAAAGCAGATAAAGATCAAAGCTCCATAAAGCTGGAACCATCTCCAACCTCGGGACAGCACTTCTGTGGGAAAAGCGTAGATGGGCCATTAGGAAGGAGATCATCATGCAAATGGGCAAGGGGGGGAATTAAATTCTGCTGCTTTCTGATTGAGGCCTGCTTCAATTTGCAGCCTTTATAATATCAGCTTAATGGGACTTTTTGTGCTTTAAAGAGGTTTTTATTAGCTGGGGGTTGTCCCTGCCTGGACTGAGGCACAGCACAATGAGTCTCCTGCCTCCTGAAGCCGTGTCGTTATCCCAGCATCTGAAATTAAAAACCAGCACTCTGGGAAACCTCTCTACTCTGAGGAGAAGTGTGAGGAGCGTTTGGGTCTGTGGAAAGCCTGGAACAGCTCTGAGAGACACCAAACATCCTGTGGATCCCAATAAACAGCAAAACATTCCAGCAGCTCCTTCCAACACCGCCCTTGTAGGGAACTCTGTCACCCCAGTGGGTATTTGTGGGAGTAAGGAAGAAATCCCACTAATGACCTCAGTGTGATCACCTCTGGTTCGTCTGGGGATAAATCTCCTTTATCCTTCTGGGAGAATAAAGGAATCCAATGCTGCCTTAATCCCCAGCTCCTCAGAGTCTGCATTTCCAGAATCCATCTCCTGGCCCAGCATGGGAAGGGTTGTCCAGCGCTGGAACAGCTGCCCAGGGCAGTGGTGGAGTCACCAACCCTGGAAGTGCTCATAAAATACATGGATATGGCACTTGAGTGTTCATAAAATACCTGGGTAAATACATGGGTAAATATAGGAATAAATACATGGGTAAATACATGGATAAACATATGGATAAATATAGGGATAAATATGTAGGGATAAATATGTATGGATAAATACATGGCACTTGAGGTCATGGGTTGGTGTGACCATGGTGGTGGTTGATGTTTGGACTTGATGATGCTAAAGGCCTTTGCCAGCCTCAACAACCCCAGGATTCCATGATTTTCTGCCTTTTTCTCCTGCTCTGGGGCTGAGAAACTCCTTGAGCGGAGCAGCAGTGGGAGCAGGGAGCCACAGGCTGCACATCAGAGCTCTGCAGGCACTTTTAATCCACCTCTCTTCATGTTCATGGAAGATGGCACAGGAAATCTCTCAGCCCGAAAGCATCTCCCCAGCTCTGCACACCCGGGACAAAGCCGAGGTGAATGATCCCCTCCAAGCTCCTTCCAGAGCCATTCCAGCGGCAACCAGAGGCAGCAGTTCCTAGAGAAACGGCTCCTATCCAATTCAGGAGCCTTCCCTTGGGGAGGAGACATCCATTTCCCCTTCTACCTGTCATTCTTCTTCATTCATGGACTCGATAAGGCAGGAAATCTGGCAGGCTTGAAGTAAAAAACGAGCTGTTCACAGCAAAGAGAGCCTCAGCGGGTAAAAAAAAAACAAACCCCAAACTGTTGGAATCAAGATGAAGTTAATAGGAGCAAAAATAAATAGAAACAGACCCTAAATGTAAATGAACATTACATCACCACTGGCATTTCAGCTCCTTTTCAAATACAGAAATAGCAGCAGATTTAACTTGCAGAAAGTTGCTGTGTTCACACAGCCAGAGCTGCTTCAGGGGCACAGCCCTGAACCTTCTGCTCCCCAAAACAACTCAAGACTCGAGAAAGGAGAAACAGGGATCAGGCAGAGGGGGAAAATCCCAACTTCCCGGTCAAAAGAGGTTAAGAGAAATACAATTCCATCCCTTAACCCTGTGGAGATGGGATCTGTTGGCGTTTGCCAGCTCCAGAGGAGTTCACTCCACCTCGGGCAGATCGGAGGTGAAAGCAAATAATGCAACTGCAGCCCCGGAGAAGGCTGGGCTCTTAATTGACAGAGATTCCAGAGAGAGGGAAATAACCTCCAGTACCATTTGGGCAGCAGGTTTCTCTCCCAGCTGCCACCTCAAATCCTCGAGATCCCCGTTGGCCACCCAAAATTCCAGGCACCATTTCCAGCCTGGAAACAAACTCAGAATGCTCTCAGAGTGAGACCTTAAAGCTGGAGCACCTCAGCCCCCACACCTGCTCAATCCCTGCTCTCCCAGGGGCTCAGCCTGGAGAAAAGGAGGCTCCAGAGAGACCTTTTCTCTCTCTGGAATTCCCTGACAGGAGGGGGCAGCTGGGGGGGGGGGGGGCGGGCTCTGCTCCCAGGGAACAGGGACAGAAGTTCTGAGTCATTTCAGGGAGTGAAGAGTTACAGGGCAGGAAACAAAGGCAGCTGAAGAAGATCTGAGACGATTTTCCCTTATTCTTACACACCTCAGACATTCAATTTTGTCCAAGTTTGTGTCTCGAATTTAAACCCAACTCCTTCCCTGTGGGAAGGAGGAGATGATCCCGGCCTGCCATGTGCCAGAGCGAGAGTGACAGAGGGAAGGATGTTACTTGGGGAAGGGTGGCACACTGACATTTCATCGTGGCTGATATGGCAGAGAGACTTCATTTTTTTTAACAGCAAAAGCTTCAATATTTCACAAAATCTGTGTTCCCTGTGATTATTTGTAAAGCATTGTGGATGGGCTTGGCACTTCCCTGACAGAAACACTGGCAGGGCTCTGCCTGGAGGGATCTATAATTGGAGATGGGAAGAGTGGATGGGAGGACAGGGATGCAGCAGAGGGAGATCAGAAAGAGAATTACGAATTCTTTCATTCTTTTCTGGATTTTTTGGGTTCTTTTAATGTGATCCATTTTAAATCCAGGCTTAAGATCTGATTCAACTTCAGATTTTTTTTGCTGCCCAAACTTTCTTCTGTCCCTGGCTGGAGCAGAAAACCAAAATTTCAAAATTCCTCATGAAATAAATAGGAGGGTGGTGTGGGAACAGCCTCACTTTCCCAGGTGGAAACACTTCCCTCCGGGTTTATCATTCTGGGAACAATTCTGGCCCAAAGAAGGGGAAGCACAGAGTGGCACTGCCAGGGTGTGACACGGCCAGGGCACAAGGAGGCCCTGGGTTCTCCTCCAGGTTTGTTTGTGGAAGGTTTGGGGTGGTTTGGGGTGGCTGAAGGGTTTCTGACAGCATTAATTGGGAGTCAATCCCCCTACGGATCCCCATTCCCAGTTCTCCCAGGAAGCTCCTGCAATGGTCTCTAAGGGGTTAATGGAATATCTGCTTTTCCCTGCACGGATGACGGGGCCCAAAGCACTTCCCTGGCCCTGCAGGAGCCCCAGCACTGAAAATCCCCGAGCAACACCTCGGAGCTGCCGCAGGCACCCAGACAGAAGGGGAAGGTGCCCGTTCCCTCAGCTCCCGGCTGCCAGATGGGGGAATATTTTGGGCTTTTGGGAAAAGCGTTGGGTTTCCACCTTTTCCCTGCGTGTGAGGAAGCGCCTGGCACCAGGGAATGCTCTGCTGAGCTGGGAGGCCCCGGCATTCCTGGAGAGAAATCTTTAGGATTAGGTGGGGGATTACACCACCTGCTCCCTTTCCCTGTGGCTGGGGGCACCAGGCTGAGGGCACAGCGGGCGGGATGTGCCGGAGACCCAAATCCCACTGGAACCACGGCGTTTTCCATCCCCTTGGGTCCAATTCCGGGCAGGAGCAGCACCTGGAGGACAAAGCTGCGCGGCAGCCGAATGCCGGGTGACAAAACCCCTGAAAAACAGGCTTGAGGAAGTGGCTGGGTGGAAGGGTGAGCTGAGGGAGGTGGTAATTAGAGCACTGGGGGAAGGTGGTAATTAGAGCACTGGGGGAAGGTGGTAATTAGCTCTGCTGCTCACCGTGGCTCAGCCTTCAGCTGTCACTCACCCACGCCTGGAGCCTGTGGAACACGTTTCTGTCCCATCTGCGAGGGAAACGCTTCCCCTTCCCTCTTCCTGCAAAAGCAGAGGAATCCTTGTCCCTGGATGACCAAGGCCGGGCCAGGGGTGGAGATGCCATCCCTGCAAGGCTTCAAAAACCGTGGATGTGGCGCTGGAGGACAGGGGTGGCTGGGGAGCGTGCTGGTGGGGCTGGGTTGAGGGTTGGACTTGGCGATCCCAAAGGTCTTTTCCAGATATTCTCCTGCAAATAGAATGTTTATATAATAAAGCACACAATTTGGAGCTCGTTAAACAGTTATATTTCAGTCAAAACTCTGCACATAATCTCTTCATGAGGGGTTTTGAATTCCACCTCCCCTCTGCAGCAGCGATCCCGTGATTCCAACACGGATCTCCAGTCCCCTTTGGCATTTTCTGATTTCCAGGCAACATCTCATGGCCTCAAAAGCCTTGGTAGACTTAATCAAAACTGGGCTGAGTCTAAAGTGGACTCGAGCACAACGTTCAGGTGCAATGGATGCTGCTGGAATGGGGGCTCTAATGCCAGGTGTCACATCCTCCCAAACTTCCAGCTCCCGGAACTAGAAAGGAGCTTTAATGGATGGAAAAGAAATCCCCAAACCACAACCCCGTGGGAATCAGGGATGCAGGACTCGGCTGTGCTGCCATCACTCCCTCAGGAATAGCCAGGTTTAGCTCATTCTGTCTGCCCAGAGAGGAGGATTTGCCCCTGGATGCCCTGGAATGTTCCAGGCCAGGCTGGACACTGGGGCTGGGAGCAGCCCGGGACAGTGGGAGGTGTCCCTGCCCGTGGCAGTGCTGGCACTGGATGAGCTTTAAGGTCCTTCCAAGCCCAAATGGTTCTGTGAGTCTTAGAGCCCTGAAATTCTCATGACAGAGGTGGAACTGCAAGAGCTTAAGGTCCCTTCCCAAAGAAACCCCATTGCAGGACTCTGCAGCTTCTGGAGCCCTGGGTCCATGGAAATGCAGTTTCAGAGGAGCTCCGAGGAAATGGGTGTTTTGGGGAGAGCAGAGTGGCTGGAACAGAGGAACAGGAACGGTCTCCTCGAGCAAGCCCTTGTGTCTCAGGGAGCGGGATCGGCTCGCTCCTAACGCACCTGGTGACTCCCAGAGCAGGGGATGGAAATGCAGCCCAGGTCCGAAAAAAACCTCTGCGCATCATGCGCGGGCGCGCTGCCCCACTGCGCGCGGCCCCCGCGCGGGCGCGGTTGCTACTGCGCATGCGCGGGCGCGGTTGCTACTGCGCATGCGCGGGCGCGGTTGCTACTGCGCATGCGCGGGCGCGGTTGCTACTGCGCATGCGCGGGCGCGCGGTTGCTACTGCGCATGCGCGGGCGCGCGGGCTACTGCGCATGCGCGGGCGCGGTTGCTACTGCGCATGCGCGGGCGCGGTTGCCACTGCGCATGCGCGGGCGCGGTTGCCACTGCGCATGCGCGGGCGCGGTTGCCACTGCGCATGCGCGGGCGCGCGGTTGCCACTGCGCATGCGCGGGCGCGCGGTTGCCACTGCGCATGCGCGGGCGCGCGGTTGCCACTGCGCATGCGCGGGCGCGCGGTTGCCACTGCGCATGCGCGGGCGCGCGGTTGCCACTGCGCATGCGCGGGCGCGCGGTTGCCACTGCGCATGCGCGGGCGCGCGGTTGCCACTGCGCATGCGCGGGCGCGCGGTTGCCACTGCGCATGCGCGGGCGCGCGGTTGCCACTGCGCATGCGCGGGCGCGCGGGCGCCACTGCGCATGCGCGGGCGCGCGGGCGCCACTGCGCATGCGCGGGCGCGCGGGCGCCACTGCGCATGCGCGGGCGCGCGGGCGCCACTGCGCATGCGCGGGCGCGCGGGCGCCACTGCGCATGCGCGGGCGCGCGGGCGCCACTGCGCATGCGCGGGCGCGCGGGCGCCACTGCGCATGCGCGGGCGCGCGGGCGCCACTGCGCATGCGCGGGCGCGCGGGCGCCACTGCGCATGCGCGGGCGCGCGGGCGCCACTGCGCATGCGCGGGCGCGCGGGCGCCACTGCGCATGCGCGGGCGCGCGGGCGCCACTGCGCATGCGCGGGCGCGCGGGCGCCACTGCGCATGCGCGGGCGCGCGGGCGCCACTGCGCATGCGCGGGCGCGCGGGCGCCACTGCGCATGCGCGGGCGCGCGGGCGCCACTGCGCATGCGCGGGCGCGCTGCCCTTCTTATATTAAAACTAAAATTTTCACTCTGTCCCCTGTAGTTTTCCTCGTATGTACCTTCAAAACGTTCATTCTGTCCCTCACAGATTAGCTCAGGTCTTTTCCCTCAAATTGTCTCTGTCTGTCCCCTACCGAAAAGAACCTCAATTTTCATCCCAAAATGTCACCTACTAATTGCCCCGATTTTACCTCAAAACGTTCATTTTCTCCCATACAAATTAACTCACATTTTACCCCCAAAACGTTCGTTTTATCCCCTACAGAACGTGCCCACCATCCGAGCAACAGGACCGCGAATGCCTGGCGGCAGCAGCGCCACCGCTCCGCGATTTGCGCTCTGGCCACTGAAGCCCCACACGGCCGGGACAAGCATGAGGCGGCGGCACCCACGGAAATCGTGAGGTCGTGGCCTGCGGTACGGGATGTTACCCCCTGAGCGGCAGCACCGAGCGTAAAAAGCCGCCGCGCCCGCACGGCCTTCCCGCGGCGCTGCGCGTGGGTAGCTGCGGCCGCTCCCTGCACACGCGCAGCTTTCTTCAGCCGGCATCGTTGGGCCAATGCGCGCCTGCAGCTGCTCCCCGCGGTGGCTGCAGTGCCTCCTGTGCACCAGCAGGTGGAAGCAGCGAGCAGCACCACGCAGCTCTCCCGCTTCCCTGCGCGCACGTCGCTTTCTGTCATTGCACCCGTGCGGTTTTCCGCGTTACTGCACGGGCACAGCTTCTCAATTTACTGCGCGTGTGCCGCTCTCCAAGTCGTTGCTCATTCCTTTGCTTTTTTGAGTTCTGCCGCTTATGTGCAGGTATTTTTGCTGGGGTTTTTTTAGGTTTGAGGAGTTTTATTACTGCTTTTTAACTGCACGTGCACGGCGCTGCTGAGTTCACATGCACGGGTGCGGTGTTCTTACTTGCGGTGTTAGCGAGAAGGAGAAGAGCCCAGCCCGTGCTTGGGTTCGGGAGGAGTGCAGCAACGCGCAAGACGAACGTTTGAAACAACGCAGGTCAGCGCGGTGCAAACGACCTGGCAGGTGAGGGTAGCGCACAGAGAAAGGCTACTACGCGCACAGTAGCAGAAGTCAGAATTGTGACACGGAAAAACATGCTTTCCTTCTCGCCCCCGATACAGGAGTCCAGGATGGACGCTTGGAGCACGTCCATCAGAGCACCAAGGACCTCTGCAGGAGCCACAGCCCTAAAGACTCACGATGGCACTGAACACCTCTGTGCTCTGTTAACCAAAGACTGGGGCAGATCATGCCTGAAGAAAGAGTGGTCTCTGTTTTTTTCCAAGCTGCTACAGAAACAAACAAAGGTAGAAAGGTAAAAATGAACAAAGGAGGGAAGGTGAGAAAGGTCGTTTGAAAGTCAAAGTCAGAGAGAGAGAGAGAAAGAAAGTCAAAGTCAGAGAGAGAAAGTCAAAGTCGGAGAGAGAAAGTCAGAGAAAAGAAAGAAAGTCAGAGAGAAAGAAAGTCAGAGTCACAAAGAAAGAGAAAGAAAAATAGAGAGAAAAAGGAATAGAGAAACAGAATAGGGTTTGAGAGAAAAAGAAATCGAGTTTAAAAGAGAATTAGTGTTGAAGAGAAAAAGAGAAACTGAGAAATAGAGTGACAGAGACATCCAGAAACAGTTAAACAGTGAGAAAAAGATAAAGAGTTAGAAAAAGTCAAGGGAGGAATAGACTGAAAAGTAAAGCAAAGCAGAGCAGCAAAGCAAGAAATACGGCGAAAAAATTACTAAACCACACCAAAGGAAGAGAGCAACCAAAAGGGGGGAGGGGGGGTATCTTTATTAGGGTTTATTCAACTTGATTGAACGAGGGTTTTTTATTTACACTTCAGCAAAGCAAGTGGAAATAACAACATACACAAGCACAAGCACAAATACAATCCATATGCACACTGGTCAAAGTCCAATTGACATACAGAGCAATATGTGCAAGTGCAGCAGCAAACACCAACACAGAGCAACACAAGCCAACCCCCTATCAGTACAATGGAACAATTGTTCTATTTCTGGAAAATTCATTACATTTTATTGTTTCAGGAAACCCAAAACAACAGCAGCACAGGGAGAAGAAAACACATCCACCACACACCTCCTTCAGCTGACACACAAACCCACCCTCGCTCTCGTCTCGAGAGCACCCCATGGGAACGCGGTTCCCGGGAGCCCCAAAATCATCCCGCCTGACAAATCCCCGGCACGGTCGGCACCCAAACCCTGGCGATGAATGGCACCTCACAGACCGGCCGGGTCCCAGATAAACAAACCCAGCCGGGAGGGAAAACATCCCCAGACAGCGCAGCTGGGTTGTTTTTACTCTGAGTTTAAAAAGCAGCTGAAAAGCCTGAAAGGCAAAACTCACACACACAAGGTTAGGACCATTCCACACCCGCACTCTTCTCGCAGGCAGACAGACACAGGCACACACACACACAGTCACACACCCTTCAGCTTACACCCTGACTGCAGCCCTTACTCCAAACATCCCAGCCATGGAGATGCTCCGACACAGCTTCTGGATGCCGCTCCTCGACGTCGAACGGCGCGCGCCGGGAAAATCGGCAGCGTCGGTGACCGCGGAGATCCGGAGCCGCCTCGGGGACCTGCGAGACAACGGGAGGCGGTCAACGAGACGCCGAGGGCTGGGAGTTATTCCCACACCGGGCCCATAAGTCTTCTGCCCAAAAACCCATGAAAAAGAGATGAACCACTAAGTTTTATAACTCTTCTACTTAACCGTGACCCTACGTGCCGGGGCAGGGCAGCTCAAACCCAGAAAGCACACAGGGAAGTGTTTTACCATGTACAGCCCTGTGAAACAGAGTGGGCCGAGAGGCAAGAACTAAAACGCAGGGGAAAGCAGGGATTAGATACAATAAAATGTCGGTAGGGCCTTTTTTAAGCTGAACCTAAGTCGATCACTACATCAGGTTGAACTCTATGTTCACTTCCAAAGACATATGTCTTTTCAAATCCAGACAGCTGGTTTAGAATTTCTGTGTTGCTGTTTAGACATCAAGCTTTGGGGCTGAGGTTTTTTTATTCCCAGGTGCTTGCTGGCAGTAAAAATACACTTCACATCTGCAGTGTGTGCACGTGGCTTGGGCTGTGGATTCTGGGGCAAAAAAAATTCAGGAATCAGGGAAAGAAAGAGACGGAAAAGAGAAAGAGAAAGGGAGTGTGAAGGGAAAGGGAAAGGGAAAGAAAGGTGGAAGAGAGAAAGGGAAAGGAAAGGGAAGGGAAGGGAAAAATTAGACATAAAAATAATATTAAACCCAAAAATAAAAATAAATATGATGCCGCTCCCCATCCCGTTCCCCAGTTCCCCATCCCATCCCCCGCTCTCCATCCCGTTCCCCCACTCCCCCATCCCGTTCCCCCGCTCCCCCATCCCGTTCCCCGTCCCGTTCCCCCCCGTTCCCCATCCCGTTCCCCGTCCCGTTCCCCATCCCGCTCTCCCACTCCTCGCTCACCGCCCGGGCCCGTCCGTGCCCGCCCGCCCCAACCGCTCCCGCCGATTCCAACTGGCCACGCGCAGCCCCGAGTCGCCTCCCCATTGGCCAGCCCTCGGCCCGCCCCGCCTTCCCATTGGCCGCTGGGCCCGTCAATCACGCGGGAAACCCCGCCGCCCGCAGGCGCTGTCCCACGGCGGCCGCTGGAATGCGGCCTGGGCACATCCCCAAGGGAAAAGGAGGCACAAAATGAGGAATTGGGAAGTAAAAGGGGAAGGCTGCGCAGCGCCCGCGGCGCCCCGACAACGAGGAGCAGCCCCCACTCCTCTCCCCATCTTCGTTTTGCACCCCCGAGCCCTGCACGTTATCAGGGAGCAGCCCCAACCCTCTCCCATCATTAACTCGGAGATATTCCATGGTTTTTCCAAACTGCTGAATTTATTGTGCTGAAGAGCCGCTTCGTTCAGCACACACCGGTCCATAGAGCTGCATAGAAAAGTGCTGAGATACAATTCCAGGCTTCCCCAGCCCATCTCCAGGTGTCACCCCCAGCCCTCCCAGGGGCTCCCAGTTCCCAGGGCAGAGCAGAACCAGCACCCAGCCAGCAGCTCCTCGGTCCTGCGAGGTGTGTGGCACTTCCAGAAGTACACGATGCCTTGGAGCAAGCTGGCCAAACAATTCCACACCTAAACCCTTCAATCCCTGCACGTCAAGGCAGACTCACAAATGCCCAAGAATTCGCACCTGCCATGGAAAAGTTAAAAGATCAACGTCTGCCTGAACTGCATTTGCAGAGTCCAATTGCACCCATTTTGCTCTGCCTCACGCTCGCAAATTGCCCGGAACGTGCTGTGTACAACAGCCTGGAAACCATGAAAAACTCCTGACACTGGTATCCTGACGCCTCTTGCAGACACCCAGCTCAGGGAAAGCTTTGCAGCAAAGCACATCCCAAAGGAGCTGTTTTCCCCGAGGAAGCCCAGCAGCGGCAGCGCTGCCCCAGAGCACAAAGCAGCAGCTCTGCTGGGGAAGAGCATCCTTCAGTTCCTCTGCTGCTCACTTGACCAGAGAGCTGTTCCTAGGCCACATTCACTGCCCCACCCTGGATGAAATACCTGCACCCCCCCCTTCCAAGTGCTCACTGCTCCCTGCTGTTCACGTGACCTTTTCTACATCAAACTACCAGGAACAGTACCCAGACAAATGGAGACCTTTCAAAAAAAAAAAAAAAACAAACCTGGGTTTGCATAAATAAGCACTGAACCTAAAAACTTTTATGTTTCCAGTATTCCAACCATGTCCAGATGGTGAGCAGGTGCTAAAAATAACAACAGAAAAGCACAAAAAGACACAAATCTTCCTTCTCGACCTTCAATATCCTCAATTCAGGAAAATCACCAAACTCAACAGCTCTATATAGAAGGGGAAAAAACCCCACGTGTACTTTGAGCTGGTGAGAAGAACAGGAACCTGCAGCAATTAAGGCTGCACAGTCCACAGCAGCAAGAGCTCAGCACACGTCCAGACAGGCAATTCCAGCACCTAAATTAAAAAAAGAAGAAAAAGTTGATTACTTTTTTTAAAAGTTACTCTAAGTTAGTAAAACCAAACCAGCCTTTGCTCTTGATTTTGGCTCACTGATGCACACACACACACACAAGAAGCCAATGGTCACACAGGGCCCCCTTGCAGAATTCCTGATCCAAACCCTCGCCTTTCCTGCCCAGCACTGAGGGAAATCTGACAGAGGATTCATAAAGAGCCCTCGCTGAGAGCAGTCATCGCCCCAGGCCTTCAGGCTTGGCAAGATCCTGAAGTGAACGGACCCAAATTCAATTCCTAAATCTGAATCTCTGACAAGTCCTGTTAGAAAAACAGCGGACAGTCCATCAGAACACAGAATTAAAAGGCTGCACAAGGAATAACAGAAGCTTTTCCAGGAATAGCACAAGTTCCTTCTCTCCCTCACCGGTCCGGGACCGTGAGACCGAACCTTGGGCCCCAGGAGACAGGAGAGCTGCTATCAACACCCGAACCTCCCAAGCGTTGTTATTGCTCAGAGAGCTGCGCCGGCACTGAGCTACTCCCATGCGCCTGCAGGGCTCTGGGGAGGGGCAAGACGACCTCCCACTCCTGCCTGGAGAAATTTCAACGCCCTAAAAAGTCATTTCCCTTCTCTCTCTCTGAGCCACGGCCAAAGCAGCTGTGTAGAACAACCCGGGGGATTTATGGGAGGGCTGATTCTCTCAGGAAAGACCCCAGACCCTGAGGAAACAAAACCACCCCAAATTTCCAGCTGAAAACACGCTGCCTCCTGAACGGGAGCGCACAAAACTCTCTAGAGCCAGACAGGAGGTGACAGACCGGAAAAAGCCAAAAGATGTGCTCTGCTTGCATGCACTCTCTGACTGGTAATTCCACAGGAAATTCCCCACGGATCGTCAGCAGTCGCCTACAACTTGTCCTCTGCAATCATGACTGCCTTGGCTTTCTGTGGAAGCGTTTCAAACATCCAGGGAGGGTTCAGGGCCTCGGCTGGCTCGTTTATGGCTCTTCCTGACAGGCCCAGGCCAAACCCAAGCACCCCCCTCACTGCTCCAGCCCCAGGTTCAGGGAAATATTGATACGGCTTAGAAATACTCTCCTTCCCTGAAACTCAGTCCCTCCCTGCGCATCCCCGGAGAGGATTTACTCTGTCCTTTGTTCCCGACAGCACCTCTCCAGCACAAGTCCCACTTCACACAGACACTGACTAAGCAGACCTAAGGCAATGGTTCCAGCAGCAGCTGCAATCCCGAGCTCCCTGTCTCCTGCACAGCTCATCCAAGCACTCCCAGCAATCTCACCTCGGCCCAGACACCCTCTGTCCTCAGAGGGAAACACAACCCGATGGCACGCAGCTCTGGCACCACATTCCCTCTTCCCTTCTCCCTTTTTCCAGCACACCAGGCTGCTGGCAATGGCATTCCCATGGCAGTTCATCCCAGCACAGAGAAGAGGAGCCTGTGACTTACCCACACCATGGGCAGGACAAGGGGGGCCCTAGCTGGCAGGGACGGGTTCTTCTAGCACAGAGGTTTCTGAGCCCAGAAAGGAGCCTTGCTTTGGCTTCCCTGACTTATTCAGCAGCCCTCTGGAAACACGTGGCAGGGAGGGAAGCTGCTTTTCCTGACACCATTCAGCTGCCAAAACCAGTAACCCCTCCACAGTGCTCCTGCAGCCTTGCCTGGCCCTGGGGCCATAGAGCAGGAGCCTTGTGGGCATGAACCTGCCCCTGATTCATCCCCTGAGCAAAACCCAGTAGTGAAAGGTGGTGAGAGCAACCAGGGCAGGGGTGGTAAGCAAATCTGGGACCCCTTAGGAGAGGCCTGTGCCACCAGAAATGTAGAATGGTGTCTTTCAGTTGAAGGGGACATACAGTGTTCATCTAACCCAGTTGCCTCACCAAACACGCTATCTGACATACAAAATAATAAGCAGAAACCTTATTTCTGATATTTCCTCACTTCTAAGTCTCAGAACTTGCAACTAAACCTACTCCATCTGAAAATCTGCGAATGTCATTTATTAGATTATTTGTAATCGTCCTCGCTGCTGAAGGGTTAACATGGTGTCCTTACATCCTGATGCTTATCAATAATTAAGGACACAGCAGAATTCTTCACTAAAATCTACTGTAGTCTTTTCCAGAACTGATTTCTAATCCTTTCCAAGACAGCTGCACAATTTATTATTAAAAAAAAAAGTGCTGAACCATATTTCACAACTTGCCAGCTGCCTGCCAGGGCAGAGGGGTGCATGGCTCTGGCAGGGAGGGCACAGCCTCAGCACCAGCCTGCCTGGAGAACCTAGCTCTGCTCAGTGCCTCAAGCAGCAGTGCCTCAGGAAGGACCCTTTCCCAGCCCATCCAAAAGGACATAGGCACTTACTGGTCTGGCCACAGGGAGGGGGTGAGTGCTGCAACGGGGAGGCTCCTGCACAAGTTTGGAGTGGGCAAAGAAGGCACAACTGAGAAGGAATGGCCACCTCAGCCCCTCTCCTTCATTACAGCTCTGCACCTTCCCCTACCTGTAGGTCATAGGGAGAGGTGACAATGGGCACTGAGGGAATTAGTTGGCTGAGCAAGCTGGTGGGCAGAAGGTCCAAGAAGCTGACTTGCAAAAAAACCCCAAAACCTAGAACGGTTCATCGTGATTAACCACATATCAGAAATGCCTTCCTCTCTAATGGTAAAGCCACTGACACACTTCTTCTTCTCTTGCTTTGTCATTTATCTCGTAAATCAACCCATCTGCTTTCAAACCAAACGTGCCAAGTAAATATGAAGATTATTAGGAAGCCTTTTTATTTCCCTAGAGCAAATTAAACAGCTGGAGGTTACATTTTTTTTAACATTGCCAAGCTGTTACCAGGCGTAACAAAAGGCAGTTGGCTGCACACACAGCCCCGCAATGTTTCACTGGGCTGATGCAGCAAAATCAAGGAACTTGTGCCTTGCACCCAGCTGCAAATGCCAGAGACGCACCGCTGATTTTATGGCAACTGTCACACCAGGAGAGCTGATCCTCCCAGACAGTGGAAGTACACAATTAGGTCACATTAAACATCGAGAAAATGCCACAGCAGTTCCACATGCCCACTACAAGGGAGTGACACTGGAAAACAGTTCCTAGCTGGCAAGAGCCATCCCAGCATCAGTGCATAATAAACTGCTAAAAGTTTACAGATGAAGTCTGAGGGTGCAGAAGCGTGAGCAATCACCCAAACAGAGGGATTCGTAACATTTTCCCACAAGGCAGAGAAGTAAGACAGGCAAGCACCAAAGCCTGGTTTATTCCCCCTGGGAAGCCACCGCTACCTCCTGTTCACAGAAACAGAGGGGCTGGGTACAGCATTCCTTCAGGAGGGTTTCCTTTAGGGCCAGAATAACAAGATGAAGCAGTGGTGCTCACAGCAGAAGCTTCAGACTTGTGTAGGCTTTTTTTCCATGTACAACACCAAGCTCCTAGCCTTACCACAGGAGCAAAAGTGTTTGCAGTGTCCTGACCATTGCACCCACACACTACAGAGTACGTCCTTGGCCAGAGGTGGACTAGCGAGAAAAGCACAGCCCACTCTGCTTACAGAAAGCCTTTTGCATCCTGTCAGCACCACCTACGTTCAGCTTAGTCCAGTCTTGCACACCTGAAATCAAAGGTAGTTATGAAAGGCAGCTGTTGTCACAGATAACAGACATTCTGTTGCACAATTATTTGGTGCTCGCCACAAATTGCACCGAAACAACTTCTATGCCATTGCCACAACAGTGGTAATTCTTTAAAACATGAATAAAAGGGCTCTGTACAGGAGGGCAATGCTGCATGGGGAGAGAACACACCACACCATGTAAACTTCAACACTGTGAGAAGTGTCAGTCTATGTCTTTTTACTCCCATATACTCCCATGTATCTTGAAACTACTTGTGGAGTCTACTGATGACAAAAGCATGCTTAATTTTGCCTGTGATCAAAGACACGGCCATGATGCAGCAGCAAGCAGTGCACCTCAGGGAAACGTCACACAGTTTTTGGGATGGTAAGTGGGCAGCACAGCTTTCTCAGCACATGAATTAACACCTCAATTCTTTAAAAGTTTCCATTTTACCAGTTTCTTCACCAGCACTAGTTGTCGTGATCAGCAGTCCTGTTGCAATATCTCCTCTGCATGCATCCTCACAGAGCATCCCCATGGTTCGCTCCCCAACACAAGAGCAAGGCTATTCTTTACACTTTTAGGTCAGCCCTTTAGCACAGGCCAAGAGCAGCAGCTCATCCCAAAAGCAGCTGTCAGAAAGGCACAGGCAGATACGCATGCAGGAAGTAACCTCCTGAGGTACTGCTGCTGCACTGCCCGTGACCAGGTCTGAGAGCAAAGCCACGCACCAGCACATGCTAAGAACCAAGCTGAGGGCTTAGAGGAAACAACCAACCTCCAGGATATTTTGAATTGTGAAACTTAATTTAAGCTACAGCCCAGAACAAAGAAGTTATGACACCCTCATAAACCAGATTTAGTCTGCTCTGTCATGGCACAAGATTACAATGTCACACTTTCACAGAATGGTTAAAGATTGGAAAGGGACCGCTGGAGGTCACCTAGTTCCCAGACATGCAAGGGTCCCCCAAAGCAGCTTATTGAGGATTGTGTCCAGATACCTTCTGAATACCTCCAAAGAGGGAGACTCCACAACTTCTCTAGGCAATCTGTTCCAGTGCTTGGGCATCCACACAGTGAAGCTCTTGCTCATGTACATCAGTTTCTGCCCGCTGCCTTTTGTACTATCGTTGGGCAAAACCCAACCAGAGCCTGGCTCCATCCTCTTGGCACTCTCCCTTCAGATACTGATAGACTTTGATGAGGTTCCCTCTCTGTCGTCTCTTCTCGAGGCTGACCAGGGCCAGCACCCTCTGCCTTTCCTCACACATGAGATTCTCCTTAATCATCTTTGTCACTCTAAGCCGGACCCTCTCCAGAGGCTCCATGTCTCTCCTGTCCTGAGGAGCCCAGAACTGCACACAGCACTCCAGATGCGGCCTCAGCAGGGCCGAGCGAAGGCGCGGGGTCCGTCCCTCCCGGGGAGGCTCCGGCGGCCTGTGTGAGGGCCGGGCAGGACCGGGGCGCGCCGGCCGCTCCCTCTCGCGGCCGCGGGGCCGCGCTGGGCTCGCAGCGCTGCGGCTGCCGGGCCCTCGCTCCCGGCAGGGCCCGGCCTGGGCCCCACCGCCCGTGCGGGAGCACCGGCCGCCGGACCCGCCTCCCGGGACACAGCCCCGCTCCCGCCCGACCCCGGCCCCGCTTACAGCACCTCGAGCCCTAAGTGACAGCTGGGCTTCGCAGGACCGAGCGCCATGGAAAAAGGGAATCCAGCCGAAATACGCACGCCTCACACTCCCAAGCTGTAGGGTGGGCTCTGATGAGAGCAAGAGCTCATCAAGACAGGCCCAGCCTAACCTGGGGGAGACCTGCGACAGAGGAGCTTGAATGTCCCATACCTGGGAAAGCAACAAAAAGCCTTAACCCAAAATTATTTAAGTAGTTCATATTCAGCATAAGTTTTCCTCCCTAATTCCCCATGCCCTCCCCACGACCCCAGCCAGCCTGGGTTTTGTAGAGTAATTTTAGGGCTCCGTGTTTCTGACCAGATCTCATCTACCGTGACATGTGACAGAGCCCAGTGAGTGGAAGGCTCCAGCCCACAGATCCCCAAGAAAATCTAAGATTTCCTTGCTGCTCATGCAGTTTTCTCAGACTGTTTGTCAAAAGTTATTGGTGGCTATTTTTTAAATGAAAGGAGTAGAGAGAAAATAGCTTTGAGGCATATTGGGCTAGCATATTGTTCAGACTCTGTACAGGAACAATAAAGCTTTTAGGATCCTTTGATTGACATATATAATGAAGGTAGCTGTCAAACCTTTGTGCAGCAATTTTATTTTGTATTGACAAGCTATTTCACTGGCCAGGGTTTTGCATAAAAGGAATAATTCACATTGTTGTGGTGCTGCTATTTACAGAGCCTAGAGGACAGTGGCATCACTACAATATAAAGATTAATATTCAAATTTCTTTTGAAATACATAACTCTGTATGCAACCTATCCTACGTGCACATCTTCATACAGGGAGAAAGGCATTGTTCTGCAGAGAGAAGGGGGCCTGGAGCTGCTGGGGGTTGTTGTTCATTCACTGATTCATCATGTAGCTTTTGAAAAGCCACTTAGTCACTCTGCAGTTGAATGTTTCTCTCTGGGGAGCAGAGAACAAAGCCTCAACACAAACTGCCATCACTGTTACCAGTCAGTGGCAGAGCTCACAGAGCCAGCATGGGGTCAAGGGGCTGCTCTGAGCAGCCCTTGTGTGCACAAAGCCCAGGACAGCTGTGCTCCTCCCAAAGAAGCTTCTTTCTCCTGCCAAAGCAGTGGCAGGGTCAGCTTGGGCTACCTAAGACAGCAGTTGCTGCTTGCCCACTACCTTTCTTTGATTATGAACAATAACTTGCCAAGAAATCACTAGCCTCAGAGAAAACAGGCAGAAAGCAAACGAGAGGGCAAAGCAAAACATAAAGGAGAGGGGGGAAAAAAAATCCACATAAGCAAGGATGACTCTCACACTATTTGCTATGCAGTCAAGCCCACAAGTGGGTTGTGTATCTGAAGGTGGAAATACAAAGACGTGTCCTGTTCCCTGGGGAAAGGTAAGCAACTTCTCAAATGATCTTTAGAGGCTATTATCAGTCTCGCACTAGCACTGACATACCCTGTGCCCAAAGCCACAGCATGCACACACTGTATCCATAAAAAGAGATATTCATAGCTCTGCAGCTCATAGAAGTGCTGTGCCCGTGCTCTGGTACCAGTTTCATTTAAAACAAAACAAAACAAAAAAAAGTTTGAGTTGCAAGTGAGGGCATGGAAGAACTTGCACGGCAAGAATTTGGAAAGAGCATGGTAATCCAGCTTGGTCAATGGGCACACAATTTTTTAAGAGTGTACCACGTTTGTTTGTTCAGTCATTCCTATATTCATTTTCAAGTCCAGAGACAGCAGCTTCATGTCTAGCCCCAAAATAACAGCACTGTCTGAGACAAAACCAGCTTGGTCAGGGGTACCAGAGCTTTTCCCAGCCCGTTTATGTAATAAAGCATTATATACAACTGTTAGAAAACATACCAGTTTAAAAATCTTTTATCTATGACTTTAGCCAGGTTTGCTCATCTTTGCCCCAGGGGAAGGGAACTGAAGCTTCTTTCCAGGGCATTGTTTCTCTAGGTGAGGCCTGATGGGCTTAGCATTTCAACAGACTGGGAGTAGCCCCAACAAGATAAAGCCATCGATGGAACATCAACAGAACCAACAGAACCTCAGTGGCCATCTAGGAACATCTACCCCAGACTCTGCCTCCGGCAAAGACTGATAAGAAATTCAAGCAATGAAGATCTAATTAACATCAGAAGCGAAGAAATCCGGATCTAATAGGAGAGCAGATACTAGGAACTACACAACTTGAGACCAATGAACACTGACCCAATTCGTTTCTGTGAGTTTTGACTGCAAAAAAGATCTGAAAATTCTAGTAAAGATCATGTGTCATGGAATGATTCTCCGCACACCCGGGCTATGTGCGGATGAGATGATTTCTGTGGTACATCCTGGCCAGAGAAGAAAGTAGTGCCTTGACTCTCTAACATTAAAAATGTTGTTGGAGGGCTTTTTGTTTTTCCTGCAGTTTCAGTGACACAACCAGGAAGCAGAACAGGAGCTATATGTCCCTGTTACTTGGGTCCTAAAATACAGAGAAAGAAGACAGGGCAGAAAGCAAAGAAGAAAAACAGCTTTGTCCTCATTCACATGATAGCCCTGTAAGGCTTTAACCCAAAAGATGTAACTGTATAGTGAAACATCTATGGGGGACTCTCTTGCCTGGCACAGAGGGGTTCTGCAGATAGACTTCCAGGGTGGGGAAAGAGTACCAAGTCGGCAACACAAATTACTTCAGGCCAAACTCCAATACATAACTAGAGATTCCATAGATACATCCAGCCTTAAGCCCAGGAGCAATACAGGTGGAGAGAACGGAGCCTGGGTGATTAAAACTACCTATTTAAGCAGTTCAAGGCAGCTGGAAGCAGCACTGGTGCCTCTGGGTTTCTCTGTTCATTATTTAAGGTGAACATAAAAACACAGAGTGCAGGAGCCCAAGGATGTTCCTCACTGGCTTCAAGCTGGCAGTTTGCTAAAAGCAGCGCTCCTTGGTTTCCTTGGTTTGCCGACCAGCAGTGCCACCTCCCCTCCCTGCTGCCACGGTGCTCAGCCTTCCCCAGGGTTAACAAAAGGGCACGTTACTCTGCTTCGCCAGATTTCAGCTCTGAGAATTTCATTCTGAACAGTTCAGCATCTGCTTTAGCCAAAACAGTTCCGCTATTTCCAGGAATATTATTAAAGGAAAAATATACTGCTTGGCACACGCTACCTAAATTCAGGCAACCTTTTACATGAGGATCTCTAGCTCCGGAAGGGAAATTTTGGAATCTGGCAGAGAGGTGACCTTTGTGGTAGAAATGTGTCTATCCCTATCAAAACCTACCTACCTTTGGCCAGATTACAGAGCAGGGAAATACTGCAGTTAAGGGCACGGTAACGAGTTCTGAGAACTGCAGTTACTTGCTGTTTCTGCTGTGGGCAAGAGGTCCCTGATCTCCTGCAGAGCTGCAGCTTGTGCTCACCCACTGCCTTGGCCAGTTACGGCTGCACAGGTCCTCCATGGCTGGATGACGAAATTACAGAGCCAAGGGTGAGCGGAGAGACCAGCATTCCATCTGACGCCTACATACATTCCCGTAACTTTCGGATACGGGACAGCCCCATCTGCCACACAGCCCAGGGTCAACGTCAGCATCACGAGTGCTGCGCAGGCACGAGGGCACTGCAGGAAACAAACTGCGACCAAAAACCCAGGGCCATTACAATACATCGATGCACAGCTGGAAGAATTAATGTCAAGCAGACAATGGCATTGCAGACGTCCCCTAATAACGAAGGCTTGAATCTGCTGTCTCAGTAAAACTCTCTAAACGAGGTTTGTGTGCAGCTTATGGGGAGTTTCTGAAAGAAATATAAATATAGGCCATCATTCTGCAAAGCTTCACAAACCCAAACCCTTGCATTCAGGTGCCATCTCTCGGACTTTGCTGCAAAATCAAGGCCATTCACGTTAAAAGCACAGACAAGAACATCTGCTCAAACTGATGTGTTTTAACTGTATTAGTTAATTATCCAGACAACTCTTCTTATGTCATGGAAATGCAGTTTGAACACTGGCAGATAAATGCTCTTGCATTAAAAAGGGAGAAATCAGTATTTGCTGTTGGATGTAAGCAGCCATTAGAAGAAACAGTCCCACCTTTCACCCAAGCATACCTTCTCCCCATCTTCAGCACATTATGCAGTCCTTCTGTGTATCCGTGTGTGGGATCTCAGGACTCATATCCATATACCGAGAACTGGCATGTCA